>NC_138183.1:86355278-86738399 GCF_964194105.1 Spermophilus citellus
GGTGATCAGTCGCCAGCGGGTGGGCGTTCTCCTACCGCCCAGTTATGCGGGCAGTGGGTGAACTGTCGCCGGCGGGCCTGCAGTTTACAGCTGCCCAGTCGCGAGGGCCTTGCCTCTAGTCTCCTGGTTTCTCCTGCTAGTCTTGGTTTCTCCTGTTTTGTTGTTGCAATCTGTCGGAGAGTGGCGGTGGATACTTCAGCTCTCCAAGATGGTGGCCGCTGGTTGCCTTCGTGGAGTGTCCCTTGTGGGGGATGGGGATGTACCGCTTTCTTCCCCGTCTCCAATCCCGAACTCAGCCAGGGGGTCAGTGCGGGCTTGGCTGGTGGGATACCACTGTGTCGTAGCCACTTATCTCTTGCTTACCAGCTAATCCCTTCTCCGCAGCGCCACGCCTTCTGTAGCCGCGGGAGAGGCCGCACGAATCAGACAGCCTGGATCTCCAGGGTCACACTGTTGGCTTTTGGGATCCCCGGCACTCTATGGTTTTGATTTTTTCTGCTTGCCCCTCCCCCAGCGCTGGCTAGACAGGTTTTGTTTTGGCTGCTGATGGGAGGGGGGGTTGAAGGTCAGGTGCCTCTAGTTCTCCTTTAGTCTTTAAGCAAGCTCACTGTGATACTCCCTTCCCCTGAAAGTCTAGGAGAGATTTTATGCGAAATCCCCCTATGTATGGGGGCTGAACTGAGTGACACACACCTGTTTTGTTGTTGCAATCTGTCTGAGAGTGGCGATGGATACTTCAGCTCTCCAAGATGGTGGCCGCAGGTTGCCTTAGTGTCAAAATGAATTCTACTCACATGTATAACTAAAAAGAGCCAATAAAAATATTTTAATTGCCAGAAAAAAGGAAAAGTTATCAAAGGCAACCAGAGGGTAAAAGGGAATATAACCTTCAAAGTAGCAGCAATAAGACTGATGGTTGACTTCTCAACAGAATGAGTGCAAGCTGAGAAGTAATGGGATGGTTATTTTTAAGGTGCTGAAAAAATTTTCTGCAAATCTGTTCACCTATTCAATGATTACTTTATACTCGCTGAAAATGCTCTATATAAAATAATAGTATAGAGGCTGGGGTTGTGGCTCAGTAGAAGAGTGCTTGACTAGCTTGTGCGAGGCTCTGGGTTTGATCCTCAGTACCACATAATAATAAATAGATAAAATAAATGTATTGTGTCCAACTACAACTAAAAAAATAAATATTAAAAATAAACAAATAAATAAATGAAATAAAATGATAGTATAGGGCTGGGGTTGTGGCTCAGAGGTAGAGCACACTCGCCTAGTTGCATGAGGCACTGGATTCAATCCTCAGCACCACACAAGAATAAAATAAATATATTGTATCTACCTGTAACTAAAATGTATAGTATTTTATAAAGACATTTTTAGGAGAACAAAACTGAAAGATCTCATCTCCATCAGATTTGCATTAATTAAAATAACAACACAAAATAAATTTCCAAGAAATAAAAATAATCGTGAATGCAAACAGAATTTCAGGAAGCAATGAAGAGTAACAGAATGTGAAAGTGTGTGGGCAAGTATATATTAATATCATCTAAACCAAATAACACTGACGTCTTTTGGAATCCAAGTGTATTATAGAATTAAAATACAAAATAACTTTACAGAAAAAGGAAAAGTGACAAAGTTGAAATATTGTAAGTTCTTAAAATTTCTTGTGAGATGTAAAATTGATATTTATATTAAAATGCCATAAATCAAAGATGCTTGTATCATCTCCAGGGAAACTACTAAAAAGACTGTGAAAAATTATACCATTAATTAGCAAGTAGAAGGGGAAAATGGAATAATGAGAATATGAACTAATGCAGTAGAAAAGAACCCAGCTTCCCTTCAATAGATGAATGGATAAAAAAAATGTGGCATCTATACACAATGGAGTACTATGCAGCAATAAAAAATGACAAAATCATAGAATTTGCAGGGAAATGGATGGCACTAGAGCAGATTATGCTTAGTGAAGCTAGCCAATCCCTAAAAAACAAATACCAAATGTCTTCTTTGATATAATGAGAGCAACTATGAACAGAGCAGGGAGGAAGAGCAGGAAGAAAAGATTAACATTAAACAGAGACATGAGATGGGAGGGAAAGGGAGAGAAAAGGGAAATTGCTTGGAAATGAAGGGAGACCCTCATTGCTATACAAAATTACATATAAGAGGCTGTGAGGGGAATGGGAAAATAAACAAGGAGAGAAATGAATTACAGTAGATGGGGTAGAGAGAGAAGATGGGAGGGTAGGGGAGGGGGGATAGTAGGGGATAGGAAAGGTAGCAGAATACAACAATTACTAATAGGGCATTATGTAAAATTGTGGATGTGTAACCGACGTGATTCTGCAATCTGCATTTGGGGTAAAATTGGGGGTTCATAACCCACTTGAATCTAATGTATGAAATATGATATGTCAAGAGCTTTGTAATGTTGTGAACAACCAATAAAAAAAATAAAATTAAATTAAATTAAAATTTATATGAAAAAAAGAAGCAAGGAGAGAATATATAAAAGAATATTAAATGGGTGGAACAAATTGTAAGATGTTACCATTAATCCAACATAACTTTAATTGCATTAAATGTAACGCAAAAACCTTGAAACTGAGTTAAATACATGTATATATAAACATTGTATGATGTTTAAAAAGGGAAGATATATGCCATCCAAATAATAATCAAAGAAAGTAATGTGTAACTGTACAAATATCAAAGTATATATATATATATATATATATATATATATATATATATATATACACACATACATATGTTGTGATTGTTGTTGTTCTTTTTCTTCTTCTTCTTCTTCTTCTTCTTCTTCTTCTTATTATTATTATTATTATTATTATTATTATTATTATTATTTTGTACCAGGGATTGAACACAGGGATGTTTAACTACAGAGCCACATTGTCACCCTTTTAGTTTTTTTTTTTTTTTTTTATTTTGAGACAGGGTCTTGGTACGTTACTTAGGGCCTTGCTAAATTGCTAAAGCTGGCTTTGAACTTGTAGTCTTCCTGCTTTAGCCTCTCAAGCCACTGGAATTACAGGCATGTGTGACTGCACTAGCACAAAGTATATTTGAAGACAAGAAGCATTATTACAGATAAAGAGATTTACTTAATGGTGATAAAAATTTAATACTCTAGGAAGATAGAATTCTAAATGTATATGTCCCTGATAACATGGTGTCAAAATATATAAAGCAAGAAATGACAACTATAAAGGTAAAATATACAGTGAGAGAGATAAATTTTAATATAAACTTTTCACAAATTAATTTTTAAAAGCCAAGAAAAATCAGTTGGATATCAGTCATTTGAACAATTAACATTTCCTTCACATAACCAGTACAAAAAGGCTTCATAGTGTATTCACCTGAATAGCATGAATAAAACGTAAATCTAAGTGACTTATTTTTTGAGATGGGTGTCTTATTATAGTGCCCACACTGGCTTAAGCTTGCAATCCTCCTGCCTCAGCTTTCTGAGTAGCTGGGATTATAGGTCTATGCCACCATAGCTGGCTCTAGGGATGCTATTGTACAAGAAATACTCTTGATATAACTTTTGGACTTTCCCATTTAAGCAAAGCAAATCATTGAAATGTTCCTACTGAAGTTTTCCTTGACTTGACCAAGATCAATTCAACTTAGGAAGCCTATATTTGAATAAGTAAATGGAAAAGAATTTTGTGTCTTTTATTTAAGTGCATATTTACACCATCATGAAAACTATCAGAGTGGTTATCAGAATAATAGATAATTACCCTCAGGTATTGCCTGGTATACTTTCTTATTTATGTTAATAATTGAATCTTATTATATATGATATGGAAATTATTTAGCACTGTGAAAATACCAACTTGAAATTCTTTTGGGTTTTAATTTTGTTTGCTGTTTTGATGTTATTGTTTTTATTGTTATTTTAAATTATAATTATTATTATGATTCCTGTATAGCAAATGAAGAAAAGCACATGTCTGGGCTTAGTGACAGAATATATATTCTTTATTAAATAACATAATTAAAATTAGTACAATTAGAATGAATGATGTGTGTTGTAGTTTCAACACCAAAATGACTCTTAACCCTGGTAACATCCTAGCATATTTCTAATTAGTTCAAGGGATATGAAGATGTGTTAAAACTTCTCAAACATAATTTATTTTAAACTTATTTTAATTGAATAAATATCATTCAGCACATTTATAGTAGCTGATACAAGAAAGGAGGGATATAATTTTTTTTTGGTACTGGAATCTGAAGCCAGGAGATATAAATTTTAGAAACAATGACAAAGTTTAAAGAAATGATAAGTTGTACATTGTTGCAAAACTAAGGAAAAATACTGGACTTATTGTCCTTAACCTTCTAGAAACTTCCCTCCCATTTCTGAATGCAGTATAAAGAAATGCTTAATATAGTTTTTCTCAATATAATTAAGTCTCCATGGGAGCAAAGGAGGTTTGCATTTTCTGAATAAGAGTATGGTTGAGGGATACATTTACTTGATAATAATAAATCCAAGATTGTGATACAAAGAAAATTATAGATCTCAAAGTATGAAATATCCTCTTATTAAAAGAAGAAAAGAGAATGTCACTTTATAAAATGATCAGTCATTTTGCAGAAAATAAATTGGTCTTTATAATTAAAAATAGTTTATAATTAAAAATATTTGGTTAGCTAATTTTAAACCATAGAATACAGTTTCTACTGATGTAGCTAGAATTTATTCAGACATCTTATTGATTATCCAAACATGTGTTTAAAGGTATTCAAAGGTCTTTTATATATATTTTTTGAAAACTTAAATATGTTTATCCTTAAATGTATCTGAGTAAAGAAAATATTCTTGTTGGGTGTGCTGGCAGATGCCTATAATCCTAGGGGCTCAGGAGGCTGAGACAGGAGGATCATGAGTTCAAAACTCATGCAACTTCATGAGGCCCTAAGCAACCTAGCAAGACCCTGTCTCAAAAATTTTCAAAAAGGGGGTGTGGTACTGTGGATGTGGCTCAGTGGTTAAGTGGTTTTGGTACCAGTTTCAATCCCTGGTAATATATGTATTCATGTATTTTTTTCTTTAGTTTTCATAACTGTTATGGTTTGGATATGAGGTGTCCCACAGAAGCTCATGTGTGAAACAATGCAAGGAGGGTTAGAGCAGAAATGATTAGGTTATGAGAGTCTCAACCCAATGAGTGAGTTAATCCCCTGATGAGATTAATTGAGTGGTAACTGAACACAGGTTGGGTGTGGGTGGAGGAGGTGTGGCATGGAGGCATGGCTTTGGGGTATATATTTGTATCTAGAAAGTGGAGAGCTCTCTCTCTGCTTTCTGGTCATCATGTGAGCCACTTTCCTCCACCACATTCTGTGCCATGATGTTCAGTCTTACCTCAAGCCCTGAGAAATGGAGCCGCTGTTTATGGAAAGAGATTTCTGAAACTTTTGAGCCCCCAAATAAACTTTCCATCTTTTATAGTTCTTTTGGTCAGGTCTTTTAGTCACAGCAGTGAAAAAGCTGTCTAAGACAATAATTAAACATTTACTCTTGTTTATCTGGCAGTTCTGTATCTTGCTATCTGAACCATTGAGATGATAAATTCAAGCTGCAGGAAACAAAATTAAACACCACTAATGCAAAATTTCAAATATAGATTATTTCTTATCTGAATGCTTGGGACCAGAAGTGGTTTGGATTTCAGATTTCTTTTTAGATTTTGGAATATTTGTTTATACATATAATGAAATATCTTGGGTGATGGGACCCAAATCAAAACATGAAATTCATTTACATTTTAAGTGCATCTTATGCATATATCCTAAAGATAGTTTTATACAGTATTCTTAGTACACAGTATTCTTAGACCTGTGTCTCACCACACAGGTCAGGTATGGTGTATTCTATGTGCGGCATCATGTCAGTGCTCAAAAGCTTTTGAATTTTTAATTTCAGGCTTTCACATTAGGGATGCTTAACTTGTACTCAGTTGAGAAAAATGCAATAAATTCCAAATATATTTCTTACTTTTAAATATTTATTAAAAGTCTGTAGTGTTAAAAGTTATATAATGAAAACAGCACTTCCAGATTAACTAAATTAGGTATCAGCAAATTTTTTCTGTAAAGGGCTGGTTAGTAATGTGTGTTAGTCAACTTTTTGTTTCTGTGATCAAAACACCTTACAAGAATAACTTAGAGGAAGAAAGATTTATTTTGGCTCACAGTTTCAGATGATCTAGTCCATGCTTGGCTAGCTCCAAGGCAGAAACCTCATGTAAGAAAGGCATGACCAAGGAAAGCTGTTGACTCATAGCAGACAGATAGCAGAGAGTAAGGGACTTCCAACTAGATTCCAGCTTTCTAGTAATCCATTTAGCTACCAATGGATTATTTCATGGATGAAATCAGAGCCCCCATGATTCAATCATTGCCTAAAAGCACCACCTCTGAACCTTGTTGCATTATTCACTGAGCCATATCCCCAGCCCTGTTTTGTATTTTATTTAGAGACAGGGTCTCACTGAGTTGCTTAGAGCCTTGCTTTTGCTGAGACTGGCTTTGAACTCGTGATCAGCCTGCTTCAACTTCCCAAGCCACTGGAATAATAGTCATATGCCTCTGCTCCCAGCTGAAAAATTAATTTTTAATATTGTAATTTTCTTTAGTGGAAAAATATTTTCTGTGACATCTGCTATCCAAAATCACACTGGTTAAAAGGGTGAAAGGAACAACGAAATTCATGTCCTTAGCAGCCAAATTCTTCTATTCTTGAAGTAAATTTCTAACAAGATATTTGAAAATATAACATATTTCAGTTATAAGGCATTTATTTTTAACTTTTCAATGCTTGATTTTTGGACTGTCCTGGAAAAGTTTTTGATGCAAAGTGACTTCTAATAAAGGTAGCGTTGCTACAAAGCTTGAACAAGTAGAAAGGATTATCTCTTATGATCCATCTATTCATACTTTCTTTGAAATACAAAGGACTGCCTTTGAGTTTCATGTATGCTAAATGTAAAGATATGAAGACAGAGGGACACAAGTTCTCACTTGTAATGCCATGCTAATGGATTAATATGGCCTAGTGACATATCAGTGGAGATGATTTATGAATACTTCACTTTGCATGTATTTCATTCAGAAGACTATAACTCTTAGATGCAAGTAGAGGTCAATGATTCACAAATTTCAGCAACTATATCTTTAGTATTTTCTTACAGATTAAATTTATTTAAAGAATTAAACTTTTCATAAAACTATTTCATGTGATCTAAATAACATTCTTTTAAGAATATGTGGGTAGAGAGCTAGAGCTCCTGACTCTTAATTATTTTTTAAATCTATATAAATCCACTAAAGGCAAATGTCATTCTAAGCAAATGATACCAGAATGAATACTTACATGAAACTATTTCTAAGAAAAATGTCTAAATTGTGATACATTTGATATAATTTTTAAAATCTAATATAAAACAAAGTCCAATTTGTTGTTGTTGCAGGATGAATATTCTTTGTAATACCAGTTACTCTTAATGATACATTGATAAATTTGTGGTCAAAAAGGTTACATTGGGATGTTAAGGGATTAAATAAAGCATTAGAGACATTGAACAAACTACTTCTAAATTCTTTTTTAGTTTTATTGGCCTTTGGTTATGTATTTGTATGACTTTTTATTAAATAGTCTCCAGATAACAAGAAATACACTATTTTTTATATTAAACAATCACTATAAACATAGTAGAGAAAGCACTATTCTGAAAGACTCCTGCAGGATATTCTGTGCTACATATCCTGAAAGGCCCTTCTATTTTAATTCAATCAGATCCTGGATCCAAACAGATGTTATAATGTATTTTTAGGATTCCAGGAACTAAATGAAAATTCCAGAGGCCAATAACTCCAATAATATACAAATAGAAAATACCTAATGAGATGAAAGCTCAAGAGATTAACCTAAATGCTGACCTGGTAGTCTGATGTTAAATCAGGATCCTTGGAAAGAGCTAAAGAACTCTTTGGACAGTATCCTTGGATCTTGGAAGAAAACAAAAACAAACCCTGCTTGGAAGATGACATCTTCAGGTTAAGCCCTCAGGAGTCTCATTCTTTAAAATCGACAAAATGTCAACCCACAATCAAGATCATCAAACACAAAATAAAGGCCACTATGAGAGGTAGTCGATAGAAACAACATGCCAGATAGAGACGTAGAAGGACTTCACATAGTGAAAGGATCAGATGCAAAATAAAATGTAGCTGTGTTTGAGATATTTAACTGAATTAAATGCAATTTTAAAAATGAACAAGTAACAAGACTCTAAAAGGATGACCAGAAAAGTTGAAACTGGTAGAATTTCCACAAATAAAATTTTTTTAACAAATTAAGTTTAAAAAAAAATCAGTGGATAGGCTAAACAATTGATTACACAAAGGTAAAGAGAAAAAAATATATATAAATTGCAAGATTTATCTGTAGAAAAATACACCAAAGCACTGAGTCAAAGAAATGAAAATATGAAAGAGAGTTTAAGACAAATGAAAGATTATATGTGAAGTCCTAATGAATTTGTAATTGAAATCTCAGAATAAGAAAATAGAGATAATTATGTATGAGGTAACATATGAAGAGTCAAGAGGCAGATTTGGATTTGTGAGATCTGAAGACTATATAAAATATTTCAGAGTATTTTATATAGTCTTCAGATATAAAATATTTCAAGTTTTCCTTGAACTGATGACTCTCATCAGTTTGTAATCAATGTTCTGGTTATAGTGTCACATTACAGGTTTTTGTTGGATCATGAACCTTCACATCATAATGACAACTAAGTAGCCTTGCAGGCTATAGGGCATTTGGCTATACTGAGAAGGCTATATGGTTATTAGTAATATCCTTAGAATTGCAAACTATATAAATATATCTTACTGAATCCAAATTAGGCATCAATTTACCATAAGACAGATCCCCCCAATGCCTTCAGTTTCTCCAGTGCCACCTAGCCCTAAGGAGCTGTAAAGGAAGGAAAACTGTAGTGGAGATAAACACACATTGCAACCAGTTGTGATTAAAATATCTTATTTTGAAAATTTACTGTATACATGAGCATTTTGGGGTCAGCTTGCAGGAATCTTGAAATCACCCATCCAACTAAAGGAAGTAAAGGACCCTAAAATTTAAGCTTCATTGGCTTCATGTAAAATCAACAGCTATGAAAAAAATTACTAGAATTGATAAAAGTTGACTCCACAATTGAAAGAAGTGCAAAGCATAGTTAAGAGTCCCATCTGCTTTAGAGCAGTCTTGACTGATCTGTTATTCCAGAATTTTATATCATAGCTGTTCTTTGCAAGTTTTACCTAGATATTTAGGATGTAAATCAAATCAAGCATAAGTAGAAGTCATGATTTCTATAATGAAATATTTCTTCTCTTCCTCTTTCAGTGCTCATTATCTCAGAAAAGGAGATAATTGTTCAACTATTTGTTCAAGCTAAAAATATTAAGATTATTTTTTTAGTCCATGCTTTCATTCATGTTTCTTATCCAATCCTTTAGTGGTACTTCCAAGCGTTTCCATGTTCCAATCCCTTTTTACACTGTCTTAGCCACCTTGTCCAAGCCTCCATGACATAATCTTTAACCTGGCCTGTTTTCCATCTTGCATCTCCATAGTCAAGTAGTCACACAGTATCCAGATCAATGATCTTTTGAAAATAGAAATCAGGTTCTGTTTCTTCTATTTACAGCAAGAATAAAAGCAGAACTCTTTAGAGCAGATTTGTGTAATCTGTCCCCTGCCCATCTGTCCAACCTATTCTCAAGCCTATTCTCCTTCCTTATTGTCCTGGGGACATATGGTTTTCTTGTCTTCCACAAACATACTAAAGTTATGCCCACTTCCTATTTCTTCTTCTGGAATATTCTTCCAGGAGAACCTCTCATAGCTTACCCCTCACTTTTTTTCAGCTCAAATGTCTCAAATGTCTCTCTACTTTGTCTACAAAACTACCCTTTTTAAAATATTTTATTTCTTTAACCCTCTCATATCATTCCTAATTGAACTTATTACTACACAACATACTAACACACTATTATAACCATATTACATTACTACTTATTGATTATATGCCTCTATAATTAGAATGTAAATGCCATGAAACATTTTTATCCACCATTGAATACTCAGAATCCTAGAATCTGATTGAAACAAAGGCTCAGCCACATTAGTCCATTTATTTCAGAATAACTCATTATTGCCATGATTAATAAGGCCAATTGGAGCCAGTGTATCCCAGGAGATAAGAAATTAAGCTGTGCATATTCAAGTTTTTTACTGAGTTTTTGGTCAACCCATCTTCCAACAAACTCACTGGTCATTGTGTGTGCCCATTAGAACTGATCAATTCTTGAAAGTAGGGTTTTAGTTCATATCTTTTCTGGAACTCTTTGGTTTTATCAAAATCCCCAGTACTTATTGCTTACTCTTCTGTTCATACATAAGGATATATAATTGTACATTTTAAATCAAAGTGGTAAACTTAGGAGAAACAAGATCAGCATATATACACATTCTTTCCTCAAAGTTAATTGCTAACATATAATTGTACATTTAGTGTATACTTAACAGTATTCTAAGTACTTTACCATAATTAGCCACTTAATCTTCACTAGAACTCCCAAAGACCTGTTATCCTTATTTTACTTATGAGGAAATAGATAATAACTAGTAATATAATAATATATTAATATATAATAATGTAATATAATAACTAGTTAGTATTATAAATCTATATTATGACCTTGTGTCTATGAATGTTGTGACATAGGCATCTGCGGCTTATGTAGGATACAGGACATATATATGATACAGGACAACCATTGAGCCAATTTACCTAACAAGTAAATGTTTACATTATAAGTACTGTATGCCTTGGGATCTGTCTCAGCTGTTCTCTCCTTGAGACTCTTCCATCTATTCTCCTCTTGTTCCATCACTCTTTGTAGAATTCCCAAGACCTTGTCTCTCCATAATGAATCCGTCTTCCTCAGTTAATCTTTTTCTACTTTTCTCTGAGGAATTGTGCCTAATCCTTTTTATCTCTTTAGCTAGAGCATCAACTAGACCCTCTTCTGTACAATCTCTGCATTGTTCTCAGACCCTTCTTGGAGAGAGCCTTTAACACTTTGAAGTAATGTGATATTGGGCAACTTACTTAACTTCTCAGAGATGTTTCTTCAATTATGAGAGAAAGGGAGAATGGCTTAGATAAACCTGTAAAACACTATAACTTCATAACTTTAGATTTTTTTACAATATATAAAAATTATAGAAAATTTGCAAGAATAATGCAAAGAAGTCTCAGATACTGGTTTACCCCTCACCTCATATTTTTACGTTTTTATTTTACATTTGCTCTTTGCTTCTTTCTGTCCTCCCCACTTTGCTCTGTTCCCTTCTTCTTTTATTCTTGTTAACTCATTTATCTATACTTTTAAAATCACCCTTTAAGTTGTTTTTTACTCTTAATAATTTCATTGTGCATTTCCTTTTAAATGAGGAATTCTTTCACCTACTACAGAAGAATTACATAAACAAGAAAAATAACACAGATACAAAACAAATATATATTTTATAGTCACTTTAACAGCTTTATTTTAGATGAAATAATTGAAAGTAGGTTGTGCTTTATATTTTACTTCCAACAAGTATAGATTTTAATTCTTCTGGCACTCAACAATAACTTGGTATTAATTCTGTTTCCTGTGAATTTGTTGTCATAATGAAACTCTCTAAATTCATTCAGGTTGTTGGTTGCAAACCACCCAAACTATCTTTGGGATATTTTAAATTAAAATCTTGAAATTTTAAATTGTGGTATAAAGGTGTATTAAGAATTGTAATAAGAGAGCTCATGTATAATGGCATAATTTGCCATGAACATACTTTATATACATAGTTATGAGAAATTATGCTATGAATGGATAATTATGAATGTAATGCATTCCACTAATGTCATGTATGAAATAAATAAATAAATAAATAAAAGAACCTCAACAAAAAAAAGAAAAAGAAATTTCAAGGGAGATATAAGATATATCCTAGAAGCACAGATTTAGTCAAAAGCCAGGGAACCAAATTTTTAAAGTACTAAGGAAACAAGGAGGGTTACCCAACCAGAACGAAAGATAAGTTCATATTCCTTGTGGCTTTAGTGAGATGCTGTCATTGGCACTGCTGTTTTCATTGATGCTGTCACTACCACCATCATCAGCACTACCGATGCTCCAGTGATCTGACCACCTACTCTTTTGTCCTTGCATCACACCCAAGGTTCTAGATCTGATTGTACATGTTTGGGTCAATGTTCATCCTCTAGCTATAACTTTCATGAGAAAGGGGCCATCATGGAAGTTTTGTCTGGTAATACCTCGCCTCCAGACCATATATAAAGTGGTATAGGGTCAACTTCTTAAAAGGTAATTAGGACGTTTCCTGGGAGGGAGAAGTTGAGGAATGGTGTATTGCATATTCATTAATAAGAAAAACATACAGCCTTTATTAAATATTTAGATATTTCCTTCCAGACTTACGAAATATTAACAGCAAAATCCAGCTACTATGACTACTAAAGTCAACTCCCAAATCATAAATTAGAATGCTCATGGCAATGAAATATTTACTTCAAAAGAAGGGCTAATCTGCTTAGAAAGGAAGTTTACTTAAGAAAAGGGGTTTACTATCCCAAAAAGCTCTAATACATGTGGGCAACACTGCCTCCCCCACATCTATCCTACTACCAGGTAAAATACTCCTACATAGGATTTATTACAGTTAAATTTAAATGTACAAATGAAACATGTGACCCAGTCTGCAATGATGTTCATTAGTTGTATGTAATGTTTTAGAAGAGTAATATCTGGAATATTAAATAAATAAATTGAAAAGATATCACAAAGCTATGCATTCTAAAGATCCTGACCAACCTCCTGTGACCCCTTGAACCAAAAGACCACATATAAAAAATTAATGGGACAAAAAAAAAGAACTTGACAAAGAAATTGAAAAAGAAAGGAAATTACTACATGTAGCCACAACTGGGGACAGATCGTATCACAGGATTATTAGAATTTGGAGGAAAACATTATTATTTTTTAAATTGAATTGGATTATTTATTACAGTTCTAAAAAGTATTGAACATGAGGAAGATTTCTAGCAAATATTAGATTATACCAAGAAATAATGTATATGAGAGGAGCGTCTCAGAGATAAATCTCTATATAAACATTACAAATATTAAATTTTTCTTCTTGTAGCACCAATCTGATAAGAATTGCCCTTATATTTTATAAATAGCAAGTACTATAATTCTGCTTTCTTACCTTTGCAGATAGAAATTGTAATGTTTTTTAGAGATGACAGCCATGGCAGCATTTTATGTGCCTGGTCCAGTTGGTGATCACTGTAAGGGAAGAACAGGAGAACTCTGAGGGGAATGTGAATTTGTACTCCATTGCTGGGTTTCACTCATTAACTCTTTCCATACCAGCTTCTACCTTTCAAATTTATATTCAGCCAAAATTTTATCCTCTCTAGGAAGCACCCTTGAATACCCTAAATGGAAATTTTTAATGTACATCCTAGAGTCCCCTTATACTTTTTTTATATAACAGTGTCATGGTGGTTCCATTTTGTTTTGTAGGATAGAGTATGATGGGTATGATCCTTTCCAATGGATTGTATGTGTGTGTGTGCACATATATCCATAGATATTATGTATATTATATAATTTATAATATTTGCCTTCTGATATACATGTATGAATGTAAATAATGTTTTGCTTTCATAACAAAGAAATGTGTGTTTATATTCATTTATATATATATATATATATATATATATATATATGGATAGATACCTATTTATTTCTTATAACACTGTAGAATGCCATGGACAGAGAAAAGGGTTGATAATCGTTATTTAGAAGAATTCCTGAATAAATGGCTTACTGGACAATTCCAGTAATTCTAGTAACTGGAAAACTTCACAGGGAAGACTTATAGGAATAGAGACCTTTATCTTCATCTGGAATTTTTTTTTCAGTATCAGAGATTGCACCCAGGGTGCTCTGCCTCTGAGTCACATCCTTGACCCTTTTAACTTTTTTTATTTTTAGATGGGATCTCACTAAATTGCTAAGGCTGGACTCAAACTTGTCATTCTCCTGCCTCAGCCTCTGGAGTTTCTGGGATTACAGCTGTGCCCTATTGCACCTACCTAGTTCTTTACATTATAATAGAAATATGTGTATTTTCCCTACTTGCCCCTCCCACCATTGGAAAATTCCAAATTGCCTCACAGGTTGTGGTAACTATAAAATCTTAGACTAAGTCTCTCATATTTTAACCTATACTATGATCCACAAGGATCCAGAGGCATAACAGATTTTCTTCCTGCCATTCCTTGAATATTAATTATATAAACTGCATCCCCCACTGCTTGTGTATTGAGTATGTGAAAAATATAGTCTAATATTAAACCTTGGGTATGGTTTTACAGCACTGTGCAGAAACAAGTTCAGTTTCTTGAGAGCACCAGACTATGAGAAAGGAGAGACTTTAGTATTAGCGAGTCTTGTAAAATGAGAGGTCTTCTAAATGAGAAATAGGACAAGTTCAATAAAACAAAACTTCAATGAATGAACATATATATCTGCATAGAAAATCCAGGTGGTCGCCAAACCTTTTTTCTTGGGCTTCAGTTTGTGTGCCTTCAAAAAAATGTATAGGCTTTTATAACACTCAAAACAAATAAAATCCCTTGTTATCACAGTTGTACTTAGAATTCATGGCAAACAAGGATGCAATGAGTATAATCTATTTGCTAACAAGCACAGCTAGCATTGCCCAATTAAGTAAAAACTGGGAAAGTCATTTTCCTCTTTAATGCTGTTAGATGTTTTTATAAATGTGAATAATTGGGAAATTTTAACACTGAACGTATCCTCTGAATTTTTGGTAGTAATTATGGTGGAGGGTCTGACCTTTTCAACATTCCTATGTGCTCTGCCTTGAGTCCCTTGAAGGTTAATGCTGTACATCACTGGGCTCATAAAGCATTGCTGAAAGATAGAGGGCAGAATTTGTGCATAATTATTTCTCATTCTTATGGGTTTAAAGGCCCTGAATGAGGTTTTCTTCTGATGCTGGTCTCAACTGACTATATCTACTGGCAGGAGAAAAAAAAATTGTATGTGAGTTTCCAGAGATAGATCCCAGAAAAACTGAGCACAGCTTCTAGTTTGGATCAAACCTTTTCCTCCTTTCAGTATGCTTACTGAGGTATTGGGAACCAAGTCTAGGAGCCACCATTTCAACACTGTATTCCTGCTTCCCACCCAATGGGCATATGAGAAACACCTGGTAGTCTGGAAACATTTGGAGAAAATATCTGTGTCTAGGGGAGCTGTCCTATCCTACTCCAATATTAAAGCAAGTCTAAGTTTTCATTTCATGTTTGTAACTTTATTAGTTCTTAAATCCAAAGCTGGAAATACTCCTAGGATGTGGACAGAGCACAAAGCTGGACATGTGCATCTAATTAAGCTAAACTCTGCTCATAATTTATGTCTGGACTTTTTTAAATTTTAGAATGAGTTTAGGGGGAAAGTTTGATACATTTTGAATCCTCACTAAAGCAAATCTTGTATCAGATATTTAGGAACAATTAGTCTTGTGTCATTTTGCACAAAAAATTATAGAAAAACAATATTTATGAGAGGGGTATGGAAAAGATCGAGTTGTACATTTTCTTTTGTATTAAAGTTTTAAACGACATGAATAGGTTTTATTATAAGGAAAACTAAAGGCTAGATTTATTTTTATTAATTTAACTTATTGAATGGAAGGTACAAATTCAAAGAGGTATTTCACTTTAATTTGGTGCTCAGTCTTATAGTTTGTCAAAGAGTCAATTCACTTTACAAATCATGGAGGAACACTACTTAAATAAGTCCATGCTCACCTAACAGTAAAAGTTTTTGAGTTTCACCTGTAAGTAGTTTCTTCCTTGTGGTTATATTGTATTCAGCTGGGAAGGTGCCTTGTCTAAATGCAATAAGGATTTTATTTCTCTTTTAATGTGCCTTGCAAGATAAAGTGCTTCAACAACCAAATATGTGCCCACTGAAATGCTTTGAGGTTTGTTCTTTATACACTGTACAGAATTATGGAGAAAGAAGTCTCTCTTGACTCAAACTGGTACAGCCAATATTTTAATTCAAATAAGAGCATTCATCTGGGAAGCTGGCAAATCTGAACTACAGCTCTCATCCCAAACTTGTTTTCTTTCTTTCTCTGGACTGACTACAAATTAACAAATAACTGGCAGCCACTTAAAACTTGATACCTTTTAACCCAAGGCAGTGTGTGACCCTCTTTTGACTCTATATCAAAAGTAGAGGGAGTGTTTATTTCTTAAAGAAAACAGAGGGGATTTGAGAGACTTTATGTCTTTGACACTGAGATCATTAAATATCTAAAGTTGTCATGACATCTCAAATTGCCTTCACATAACAGCAGGTTTATTATAACAAGCGTTTAATTATAAATAACGATAAAAATGACCAAACAACCATTATAGTGTTTTGCATTTTATAATGCTTAGGAAAAAGAAAACATAAAAATAACTCTGCTGAAAACATGAGGGATCTATATCAGAAAGAAGAAATTGCAGAACTTGAAACATATGGGCTTGTTAAGTCCTTCTCCTTAACTCACTCATCACGCAAGAAGCAGCCTGAATTGCAATCTAAAATTGACCATTTCAGGAAAAGCAAACCTCAACCTTCTCCAGAGGGTCCAATATGGGTTGTGGTCATTATTTTTTACTACCAGTAATTTTAAATCTTCTTGGAAACATTACCTTTCTAATTTACTGTAAATTTTGATGGTTATGTGAAACCACACTTGAGATGTTGGTAAACAAGATGTGCAGAGTATGGATCAGGAGGAAAATAAGCACTAAATAAAACAACAAAAACCAACATAGCATGAACTTGGAAGTCATTAGCTTTAAGATGCTTCATAAATTTCAATTCAGCAGAAAATCCACCCAGTTTCTTTCTTTTCTTTCTTTTTGCATGTTTACCTGTGGACCTGCAGCAAGCTATAATATGACTTAATGCCACTGGGAAGTTGTAAGCAGTGACACTTCAGGAGAAAATAGAATCTCCTCATGTTCATCTTCAAAAATGCAGTGGCCCAAGGAAGCCATTCAGAGAAACAAAGTAAGCAAAGTGGCAGCATTTGTCAAAGTATTTTCTTCTCAAATAATATCTGTCTCACAAGCTCCCCTAAGAAGATGAACTGCTACTGAATATCTATAGTTGTTCTGACTTTATAATGAAAATAATCCTCTGTAATAGGTGAGTTCTTACTAGCAAAAACAAACTAATTCTCATCACTTCTACTATAAAGGAACAGTTGAGTTTCCCTGTTATTGGTTTTATAAAGAAAGTTAAAGTTTAAGAGGGGTCAACATTTCACAAGGTATTTATTAATTCAGTAAACTTGGAAAATATGCAAATTTTATTAGACAGCAGGGTGGCTATTAACATTAACATAGATTTTCCCCCATATAGAAGAAACAAAATTTTCTATCACAATTGAAAGTTTAAAAATATAAATAAAGACTTAGATTCTTCTTGACTTTAACAAGAGAAGTTTAATAAAATCCAATTTCATTACAAAGTTATATAGTCAACTAGTTATAGAGACTGCCAATTAAAGGTAGTGGGTTTATTTGTACTTCTTACTAATTCTCTAATAAAAGATCAATAATATTTAAAAACAGAAACCTACAGAGTCAAAGCAATAAAATAGCAACAAAATTTTAACTAGTAAATGTGGATAGATAAAGTGTTCCAATATAGCAAACATGAAAAATGAAATCTTAAACTCTCAATAGGGATAGGGGAAAAAATCTGATTTACTCCAAAGAATTTCTAACATTCTCAGGCAATGGTGATGCCAGGTAACTGAATGTGGGAGGTGAAGGTAGAATTTTTAAAACAAGAGGATCACTTAGAAAAATATCTAGGTTACAGCAGTTTCTTCTTCCACATGAGCTGTGGTCTAGAAACTTGTTCTCTGTAGAAGAGGTTCTTTGGGCTAGAAAACAGCAGGCAACATCAGGGGTAGGGTTTCATACTAAACCGGAGGATAAAGTAAGTGTTACTGGACTTGGAATTTATTAATTTATTTGTATAGTAGCACTTTATTTTTCCTTACTACATGAAATGTTGCTGGGGCCTAATGTTCTCACATAACAGTACAAAACCAAAAATTGGTTGTCATTTCTGAAATAATTAAGTACAAAAATACCGTGCATAATGAATATATTTACAGGTATAAATGGAAAGCATTTTCAACTCAAGACAAGTATTAACCAATGGTAGACAGGAGGGAAAATATCACTAAGAATGGCAAGAAGTAACAACTAGTTCAGGAACTCTTGCCAGTCAGAGCAATCCTGGAAGACTGTCAGCCAACACAGGAATACCCAACACAGATCACTGCTGTGGTCTCAGATTTTCCAAGCTATGAATTCTCTCCTGTAAGCATGCTCTCACTTTAGGTCCTAGGTGATTGAGCCACATGGACTAAGGACTTAAATAAAAACTATGCACAAGGCATTAAACATACACCAGTGGAACAGTTAACTTGAACCCAAAGTCAAAATCAGCAACAAGTTCTATGATCCAGTACTGGCAGCAGATAAAGGTTCAAGGACAAATCTCTTTTCAAAGGCTTATGCCAGTTTCATGAGGCTAGCATGAGGAATATACACTTGGCAGGGCAAATTTATACTTGTAGAATCAGCTCATACAGCAGGTGCCTGGCACCTGATTGATTCACCTAGAAGTATCTGTGTTAGACAATAGAGGGGCCCAACTAGTTGTACTCCTGCTTTCTGATACACATCAGTTGTAAGGTAGACAGTGAGGCCAGGATGGAGCCGCCAATCCACACAGACTATTTTTGCTCAGAGGGAAATGATAATCTTATTCTTCATGGTGCTGGGCACCAGGGCTGTGATCTCCTGCATCCTGTCAGCTACACCTGGGTCACACACGAACTCCTGCTTAGCAATGGTGGTGAAGCTATAGCTGTGCTGTGTCAGATATTCATGAGGTAATCTGTCAGGTCCCAGACAGGCAGGTTTAGACATAGGATGGTGTGGCGGAGGGCATAGCCCTCATAGATGGGCACTGTTTGGGTGACCCCATCACCAGAGTTCATGACAATACTAGTGTTATGCTCAGAGGCATACAGCATGGCCTGGATGGGCACATACATAGCCAAGGTATTCAAGGTCTCAAAGGTGATCTGAGTAATCTTCTCTCTGGTGACCTTGGGCTCAAGGGGGCCCTGGTCAGCAGCACCAAGTGCTCCTCAAGGGCCACATGCAGTTTGTTGTAGAAAGTGTGGTGCCAGATCTTCTCCAAGTCGGTCCAGTTGGTGATGATGCCGTGCTCCATGGGGGTACTTCAGGATCAGAATGCTATGCTTGCTCTGGGCCTCATTGCCCATGTAGGAGTCCTTTTAGGCCATGCCCACCATCATGCCCTGTAGGCTAGGGCTCTGGGCAATGAAGACAGACACAGCCTGGGGTTCGTGGCACCTGTTCGTTGCCAGCAAAGCCAGCTTTGCACATGCTAGAGCCATTGTCAATTGCAAGCGTGGTGATCTCTTCTTCAGTTGCTATTGGCAGAGTGGCAGGAAGACATGGAGCACCAGCCAGTGGCCAGTGAGTGATGTGATGTGGCCTTGGAATTTTTCCTAAAAAGACTTAATCATAGCTCCATATAGTAAAACCAATAGCCAACAAGCCTAGACTATGAAAATGAACACAGAACTTCCAATCAGCTTTTTTTAAAAATCGGTTCTTCTTTAGTTATACATGACAGTAGAAACCATTTTGACATAATTATACAAGCATGTAATATATCTTACTTGAGTTCAGACTCCAGTACCTCCAATCAGCTGCTTGGTGCCCTAATCATTAATTGGAGCAGACTATAAAGGATCACCAAGCATTTGGGGGAAATATCTGATATAAATGGCAACTGAAACAATGCAGAGGAAACAAAATATACAGTCATCATTGTTTTTAATTTCCACATTTGAGAAAAATATGCAATACTTGTCTCTCTATGCCTGAATTATTTCACTTAGCATGATGACCTCCAGTTTCATCCATTTTCTACAAATGACAGGATTTCATTCTCACTTATGCCTAAATGAACTCTATTGTGTACATTTTTCTTTATCTATTCATCTGTTGACAGGAACTTGGCTAAGTTTTATATCTTCTCTGCTGTGAATAGTTCCACAATAAACATAGTTGTGCAGGTGTCTCTGATTCATTTTTAAGTTAATTTTTGTACAGAGTAAGAGATAGGAGTCTAGTTTCAGTCTTCTATGTGTAAATATCCAATCTTCTTTGCATTTGTTGAAGTGGCTGTTCTTTCTTTGATGTATGTTTTTGACATTTTTGTCAAGAATCAGTTTCCTGAAGATATATGGATTTATTCCTGTGTCCTCTATTCTAGTCTACTGGTCTCCAGGTGTATTTTTATGCCACTGCTATTCTGTGTCTGTCACTATTATTTGGTTTTGTAGTATGTTTTAAAATCAGGAATTTTAATACTTTCATCATTGTTCCTCCCTCACTCCTCAGGATTGCTTTGGTTAGTTGAGATCTTTTTTGATTTTATATGAATTTTAGGATTCTTTTATAGTTCTGTAAAGAATGTCATTGGTATTTTGTGAGGATTGCATTGACTCTAAAAGTCACTTTTTTGTATTATGGACATTTTAACAATATTGAATCTTCCAATCCATGAACATGGGATATCTTCCAATCTTCTTGTTTCTTCTTCAAATTTTTTTCCATATTTTGTAATTTTCATTGTAGAGTTCTTTCACATACTTAGTTTTATCTCCAGGTGTCTTCTCCTAATTTCTTCCACAGCCATTTCATTATTGGTGTATAAAAAATTTATGTATGTAGACTTTGTATACTGCTACTTTACTGTTTTGTTCGTTCTAAAAATCTTTTGGTGGAATCTTTGGAGTTTTCTATATACAAAATCATATCATGGTGAATAATCTTTGTAGTTCTATTGGATTTGGTTTGCTAGTATTTTCTTGAGAAATGCAAGGATGAGAGGAGGTTGATCAATAAGTACTAAGTTATAGAGAGGATCAAGAAGTTCTTGTGTGTGATTGAGTGCCAGAGTGACTATAGACAAAAAAATAAACTGCATATTTTTAAAAGCTAGAAGAAAGTATTTTAATGTTTTCATGATAAGGTAATGATAAACATTATATGATATGTGTGTGATTGAAACATCACAATACCCCATAAATATGCACAATTATTTTTCTGTATCAATTAAAAATATATTTATTTAAAAAAAGAAATCAGAGATTCTCTAAAACCAAATATATATGAATCAATATTAAAAATTCTTAAAGTAGAAATAAAAACCTCAAATAATTATCTAGGAAGACCAAATAAAAAAATCTAGAAAACAGGAGAAAGTTAAAAAACTAAGAAATAGAGAAATTTAGAGGTCAGTTTTTTAAGTTTTGATATTTAAATAACAGGGATTCCAAAAGAAATCATAGAAACAATAAAGTATAAAAATTATTATTTTAAATTGATTTTATTTTTTAAATACATGACAGTGGAATGCATTACAATTCTTATTACACATATAGAGCACAATTTTTCATATCTCTGTTTGTATATAAAGTTTGTTCACACCAATTCATGTCTTCATACATGTACTTTGGATAATGATATGCATCACATTCCACCTTCATTGCTAAACTCCTGCCCCCTTCCTTCCCCTCCCACCCCTCTGCCCTATCTAGAGTTCATCTATTCCTTCCATGCTGCCCATCCCTACCCAACTATGAGTCAAACTCCTTATATCAGAGAATAATGACATAGATCAAATACCTCAGGAGTTAGAAAATATTGAGAATTTTTTTCAGCTGGAGAAGAGTTTGGATGTAAAGTAGTAATGTGTTTAGAAATCTAAGTAAATAAAAATTTAAAAAGGATTATTAGCTTCAGAGAAAATAAGCCAAAAAAGGAAAAAATATGTGAAAAAATGTAAAACTAATTATAGTACATATTCAATTCTGCTTAATATTTATATAGTCATAATAATATACACTCCAGATACTGATGGCAAATATGACATTACTCTATTGAGATGAAGGGGGTGAAGATTTGGACACATTTGTAAAGTTTGTGAGAGAAAATTAAGTGACCTTAAAAGTAGGTAATCAGTAAATAAAGCCTAACAGAAAAATCTGGAGAGGTATGATATGTTAATTATTAAAGATTAAAGATTTAAAGATATGAGTACAAAAGAATAAGCCAAAAGACTTAAAGGATTTCTAGAGAGTGGGAATTTAAGGGAAAGGGATTGACTGGAGGGCTTCTTGTTTTTCCTAACATGGAACTAGCTACTTGCCTTTAACCTATATATGTGTAAAACTTAAAAGCATTCATTAAAAGAACAACAATTTTGCTGATGCCAAATTCAAGGTAAAGACCGTTTTAAAAATTTAGACCTGTTTGTATTGGCAGGAAATATTGGTTTTGATTTATACAATGACATATTCAGAATTAAATTATATATCACGATGATTTAAATAATAAATTTTAAATAACTTCTAATGTTACTTGATTAATAATAAAGTTATTCCCCTTTATAAGGGAAATATTTTGTATTAATTATAACTAAAAGTGATAATAGATAGTCATGAATTTATATTTGTTATTATTGATACCTAGCAATAATATCATTATTATGTAAAAATGACATAAATTATCACTCAGCACAAGACCAAAATTATAACCATTGTTTACATTTTAGATATAAGCATAATTGGATGGATTGTATCATTGCAGATACAGAGTTCATAATTTGAATTTTTTTTGCAAAGGAGACCTACACATATTTTGAATAAACATGAGTGTCTGTGAAAAAAATTACAATTTATCAGATCTATGATAAAGCTTTAATAAAGCATTGTTATTTAATATTCATACAAATTTTGAGGTAATATAATTTTCATTCCTGTAAATGAGAAAATAAAGCACAAGGTAGCCTAAGACATCAAATTTAATCTCCTAATTTGTGGATACTGCAAGATACACCCTTTCTTCCGGGATGGAAAATGCATGATATTGCAAGGTCAAGTTTGCTCCTTCCTACCTTCTTCTTCTTGATCTTTAAGTGTCAGTGACTGTGACATTTAATATTGTTTTGAACACTCTCCCTACAGGTAAATGTTCACAATCTTGCCTATTGAAATAAAATCTTTCACTAAAGTAATATAATCTTTCTGTAATACAATCTAATTCATTTACCTATAGCAACATGGAGATTTGGTAGATACTCACCAAAAGATCTTAACAAGATGACAATGATCCATAAAGTTTATATAAAAGAGGTGATACTAAGGATTGAATCTAGGGCCTCACACATGCTAGGCAAATGCTCTCCACTGAACTATATTCCCAACCCTGAAATAGAAATTCTTGAAACGAAGTGGGCCATTAGGGATTCAAAGAATGAAAGCAAAGAAGAGGATGGATGTTTTTCAGCTGAGGATAGAATAAATTACTCTCTGTGGGGAATGACATCACTCAGATAAGATTACCCAAATGATTAAAGGCCTGGAAAATGTCCCATTGAGAAAAGTCTAAACCATCTGAGGTAGCTTAGTGTACAGAATGGAAAGTGAGAGAGTACATATTAATGAATAGTTTTTGAGTTTAGAAAGAAGTATCATTTAGAGGAATTTTCTGCTTTAATGGGGTTTGGACATAAAGAATTAGTTGATGATAAAGCATAGGGAACTTTTGCTAAATATGGTAGAGGTTGTTAAATACTGAATTAACTACCAAGCAGTGTTGCAGGCTGTCTTCAAAGGAGAATGTTACAAACATACTATTTTAGCCATCTGGAATGATTCTCTGTGGCACTATGGAACATCATGGGATATGAAATAAATCAGAATTACCCTTAAGTGTTCTTTAGTTTTCTAATTTAAGGTTCAATATGAAACTTTTGCTTTGCTTTCTTTTTCAGAACTCTGCAACTGATGACACAAGTCCTGTTGTGTAAGGATTCAGATTTAGATGAGATTGCCAGCAATCCTCTAGGACCCTTGCTACTCACAGTGTGGTCCAGCAGCAGAAGCAGTAGCACCTGAAAATTTAATGTCAGGCCCACTTGCAGACCACCTGAATTAGAACCCATCTTTCAGAAATACTCCAGGTGATGCTTCTATGCTGGAGGTTTGGGAAGCACTGGTAGAGTCCATTACCTGTATCCCTACAATAAACTATCCCTGCTGTCTTTCTAATCATATTTCTTTTTATATTCTTCCAAAAGATAATATGAAAGAAAAAAATTCTACTTTGACTTCAATGATTACATGGATGTGTGTGTCTATGATAGATAGATAGATACAGGTTTTTATTGTATCAGACAAATTATTCTCCAGAAAATAAGAAAAAAAATGATTCAAGGTTTCTCACTCAAAAACATTTTTAAAAGAAAAGAAAAAGAAATACACACACAAACAACAAAAATTCCATTTGGCCACCAGGCTCTCCGCCATGAAAAGGGAGAAGTGAACACTGAGTAAATTCAGGTTTTGTATGATGGTTTCTGTTTCACAGAAAACTAAAGGTAGTGGTTGTCTCATTTTTTGTTTCTATTTCAATATCTATCTTTTCTCTCTGCTTCTTGCTACATCTCTCTTTCCCTTTCTCTCTGATGTGTGTGTGTGTTCATCAATGTGCACATGCATAGCACAGATGTGTGTTTGTATAACCAAAAACCTTGGTAATGTTGTTGTTTCAGCTTCACCATCCTTATTTTACTTAAGTCAAGATGTAGAGCTAGCTCTTTGGTTTTGAAGACCAATAAAAATTAAAACCAAGAAGGAAAGTTTTGAAAAATATGGTACAAATCAACTACCAGTATTAAGACAATGTGGAAGTCGAAAGAACAACTGAATAACATTACAGAGTAAAATGAAAGTCAACTATGTTAGGAGAGTAGGGAGTTTCATAATGATTATTAGGGTTGTAAGCTTTTGCAAAGATAATAAAAGATGTCTGTTTATTTTAATTTTTCCAATCAGCCTTCCCAAATTTATTATGAAAATTTATTTTAAGCATTTTACTTTCCCAACTTTACCCTATATGATCTAAATTAAATAAAATTACTTTAAATGCCATTATATCTTGCCTCCCCTCCCCTTTACTTGTCCCAATGCCCTTGTAAGAAAAGACAGATTGAGCTGAAGGAAATGAAATATTTGATGGTAAGCATCATCCTAAAGATAGCAAATAATATGGTTTAAAATATGGAACATTCTCCCTGAACTAATTTAGAAAATGATTACCACTAGAGTGGCCAAGTTAACTCAAACTCATTCAGGCCAATTTGTTTCTCTGAATGAAGCATGAATTCTCCGGAAGACAAAGCCTGTTGTAATTTTAAAGTGTTTAAATTTTTCATTTAAATAAATATAGCTTTACTTTAATTATTTACTTAGAAGTGACCTTTCATATTTTCAGTTTACAGACTAACAGATAAGAAATTCCTCCCATCTGATGCTGTACATTTGTCTCGCACTTCTACAGTAATTAGTGAGGTTTCTGGATGAATTATGCCATTTAACATCTGTTATTAACTATAACCACATTTATTGCCTCATAACAATATCATTGCAAAGGAAAGCTGTGCAGATGAGAAGCATTTCTTTGTAAATCCTAATAAGTGTACAATGTGTGTGTAAATATTTACTTTTCCATAATTCTCTCCCTGTTTAATTGTGACTCTGCATTCAGCCATTCTAATTAGGTTGAATTTTCAGCCTTTTGGCATTTAGATTTTTAAGTAAAACGCTCTGTTGATGAAATTTTCTTGCTTTTAATCTATATTACGTGTTCCAGAAAGTTCTGTCTGTGGAACTTCAAAGCTTTAAATAGGAATTTGGTAAAAGGAAGGCTAGCAATGAGATTGGAGTGCTGTCACCATTATAGATTTCAGCAACTGGCCCAAGTGTGTTTCTTTCTTTTTTGTCTTTTCTTTTCTTGTTTTTATAAAATTACATTGTCAAAAAATGGGAAATTTGCAAAACTTCACATTAGTACTTTTATGAGGAGCTTAAGTCATGCTCTTTATTTTCTTGTGTTCTTAAGTAGAAAAGAAACAGCTGAATAGAAAGAGCTGGAGCTTCTATCACCTCATTGGGAGGAAAAAAAGAAGCAAACTATGAGATAAAAGGACTCTCATCTCTGAGTGTTGGGGGTCACTACTGGAGGAAGAAATGTTTAGTTAACTCTGTATGACTTTCAGTGCTCAAGGAGGGAAGGGCCTGTGTTTGGGGTTGAGATAGGACAGGAATGAGTTGAGCATATCAGTCCTAGTCCTTGGATGTTGAACTTTTAATGGGAAATATGCATTATTATCTTAAATTATTATCTAGTGATGATTGAAGGCATGATAGTGCAGAGAGTTAGAGAGCAGGATGAAGAAATATAGAATTAGAAAAAAATCTGATTCAGGGCACAACATATGTTTACATTCTTGGTGAGAGCAGTATCTGAGACCACTACTGACAACAGTATCAATAAAATCTAACACATACACACAACTTACAATATATATGTCAGGTTCTTTTTTAAGTACTTGACCCCCATGCCAGCCTAATGAGATGAGTTCTATCGTCATCATCATTCCCATATTTCACATGAGAAAAGAAATGCAGAAAGGTCAATTAGCTTGTCCAAGAATACACAGCTAATTAGTTTCATAGCCAGGGTTCAAGTCTGAAGTTGGCTCTGGAGTCTGCTCATAGACACTACTCTCTATTGTGCCCACTAATGACCAAGTCAGTAACTCCTATTATTGATGGATCTACTACTATGCACCATGCTCTGGCTTAATGCCTTTTCAGACATTATCTTATTAAATCTTCATAACACTACAAAGTGTAATTGGTTATGCTTACTTTACAAGTAGGAAGACTACAATGGACATGAGAGAAGCCAGCATTTGGACTGTGGCCTGAGCCTCTATCTTGGCTTTGATTACCTCAAGACATGATCTCCATGTGCTCTTTAGAAAATGGCCTCCAGCATATGGGGAGCTTAGTGCAGCACCAGGAACAGGGAAGACAGTACTGAGTTGGAAGTGCCCTGGGCACACAATAAATGTAACATTAATATTATAGTCCAGGGTGGCCACAGGGCAGGGCCATGAAATGTAGATGTTCTGCCTACAGAGTCTAAAGGAGCAGTGTGGACAGCTGCCCAGGAGAGGATACTAAATCTCATGCATACTTTCACAGAACAGAAGGAACATGAGGAAGAACTAGGATTGGTTTGGATTTGGTTGTCTTTTTTTTTTTTTTTTTTTTGCAGTTGGGAACAAATTATCTTGAATTTTTAACCCTTCCAATGCCGAGAAAACATAATATTTACCATTATCCTATTCCAACTTTTCCTATAGAGGAAATGAGGCATGATACCTGATGATCAAGCAAAGACAAAGAGGAGGAAGCTAGGAAACTAGAGTGAGGCTAAGCACTTCAAAGTGGGAATAGAGAACAATTCAGCTAATCTGTCCCAGGCCTTTGAAGCAAGACTGACTAGCAGGAGTTATAGACAGAACCACTTCTGTAGGCAAAACTGCCACAGCTCTTGGGGGAAGCTAAATAGAAGGAATGAAAGGATTTATTCTGTTGGTGGAGAATCTGAGCTCTTCTTTAAGTCAAGAGGCAGGTAGGGAGTTGACATAAACACAAGAGCATTTTCTTGTGAGGTAAGAAAGGAAAAAGAGTGCTGAGAAAGCAGTTGTAAGCAGTGAAAACTGGGATGACAATAAGGTACTCTTAACAGAAATAAAAATTGGGGCATAGTCTCTAAATTTAGCTCACTGCTTTGTTGAAACTTCATATCATCCAACAGAAACTAGGTTTGCAGATGCTGTCTGGTTCACTTTGATAATATTGTTTATTTCTTGGGATCCTTTGGGTACTCTCTCTCTTTTGGGCCAAGAACACTGAAAGAATCTACAGCAAAAATATCTAGGTTTAGACAACTGGTTGATGGAACAAGGGAAGGATATATGAAGGTCAGAAGTAATTCCACAATTATGTACCTAGAAGGAGTCAGGAGAGAGAGCTTGTGTTGACCATGGGATAATACTTTTTTTTTTTTTAAAGAGAGAGTGAGATAGGAGAGAGAGAGAGAGAATTTTTAATATTTATTTTTTAGTTCTCGGCGGACACAACATCTCTGTTTGTATGTGGTGCTGAGGATCGAACCCGGGCCGCACGCATGCCAGGCGAGCGCGCTACCGCTTGAGCCACATCCCCAGCCCATGGGATAATACTTTTGAATTCATATATGACAAATTTACTGCATCTTAAACTGTGTGGTTTCTGACCCAAACAACTTATGTGGACTTTGTCACCCAGTCTAATGTCATCATGCTGATATTCTAGTCTAGATATTAAGTAACAGTTATGATTTCTGTTTTCCAGGCCAACTAGATCACCAGAAAGACAGGAACAGAGCTCAGTCTGATGTGGGGCTTCAGACACTAGACTCTTAACTGAAGTATCTTTAATCTTTTGTGAATCATTAAAATTCAAGGTCAATATATAAAATAGCTTGTAGTACCACATCAAAGTTGTACTTTCATTAAGTTGGGAAGCCTGACAGATGTCTCCTGCCAAAAATCTCAGTTCTTAAGAGGAATTTCAAACCTCCCAATTTCTCATCCCTTCTGCCATTCACCCAGGCCCTCAAAGATCATTAATATTGACTTCACAACCTCATTTCTCTGCTAAAAAGATATTATCTTAACAGGGCTGTCTTTGGCCATCACTAGTACTGACACTTATATTTATATAATGCTATTAAAACATTAGGTTGATGCTTTCACATTGTCCTGGATCCACACAGCATCATCTAGCAGAAGCAATCTAAAAGGAGTGGGGAGGAATGTCCCAATTTTAAAAATCAAAAGCCTAAGGTTCAATTGAGACCCAATGGCCCCACAAGACCACTTGTGTGTAGCATAACCAGGGCTGAAATTGGTTTTTTGATCCCTAGACTGATGATTTTTTTTTCACTTTGCCACTTTTGGATCTAACTCCAAATCTCAAGAACCATTAAGACTGTAAAGAGAAAGACAATCTTACATCTCTCTGAGAGAAGATGATGCACAATTCCCAAATTAACTCAGATGTAATGTAGGAAGACTTTCACTTAGAGCTGAGGAAGATTTTACATTTAACCCAGAGAGATTGAAAAACACTAGACTTCACTAACAGCTCTTCATAACATCTACACAAATCATGTGAGCCTATTTCTAAGAATACTTGTATCTGGCTGTCACACTTGATTTTGTCTTCTCATGAGTAGAGTGGCTTTCTTCTGTAATCCTCAAATCACTTTGCTTCCCACTCTTAAAAGTCCTGAGCAGGGTAGCTATTGCCTCATGACATAACTTATGCTGGAGAAACACAGAACAACTCTGAGGAACTTCTCACGGTTTTATGAATACTAGTTTTGATCCTGGGAATTTCAGTGATCTGGAAATCTAGTTTAAAAATAGCTGACATTCTTAAACTAACCTCCTTCTTTGCCTGGTTATGGCAATTTCATGTGACAAAAACACATTCCAGAGACTTGCCAGTACAGTGATTTTTATAAAGACAAGTTATTCTTGACAACTGTTAGGTAAGTTTCTTCCCTCCTTTTCATTCAGTGAGACCTTAGCTAGATATCCTATAAACTAATGCACTGATACCATGAATACTCCTAACAATGCAATTGGAAAAATGAAATAATCTCAGGAGTGTCCTTCTTTATGAGCAGGTAAGAATAAAAAAATGGATATATTTTTCCAGTGTTTAATTTTCTGTTCCTCTGGAGAACAATGTCAACTTATATTCACTTACCTCAAGAGAACAGGGCTTGACATTTTCTAGAGGGCAGGAATTAGAGGTCAGAAAGTTACTCAGTTGCATTCAGAAACTTCCAAGAAAATCCTGAAACACTAGACACATTGAAGGCAAAATAAAAAAAAAAAGAAGAAAAGAAAAAAAAACTACTGAGAATACCTGTTCAGCTGATTGGCTTTCAACTAATTGAGAACTATTAACTTTAACAAAATTATTGCTAAAACATATTCCAAAGCTGCATATTTGGACATATCTTTCTCCTCCTAAAACTCCCTCTATCTTCCTATCACATCACCATAAGATAGAACTTAAAGCCTTGACACATCATTTTCATAATCTGGGCTGCACCATCTCTTTACCTGTATCTCTTGTCATTTCACTCCACCCCCAAGAAGAATGTAAGTTTTTGTGCATCCTAGGCCTCCTTTTTCCTGAAATGACCCTCTCATCACCCTGCTCAAATGGAAAACACCCACTCTTCTTTCTAAATGCAACTCAAATGACTCTGTTCTTTGAAGTCATCTTTTCTGCCTTTCCAAGGTGATGTTGAAAATTCCTCCTCTGTGCTCCAAGTTATCTTATATGTAGCTTTACTCTGGTCCTTCTCCTCCTCCTCATCTTTTTCCTCATATTGTGTTGGATTTGTCTTTTATCTTGCTGTTTCATAGCAGGATGTAACCCGCTTGAAAGCAGGTATCATGTAAAAGAATAAATGGTTACATCCTGTGCTCAAAATGGGAGAGTGCAGATAACAAATGTAACACATATACTTATTTTCCTCCACCGAAATATTTTGTGTCTTTAATATGTCTTTACTTTTTGAGATGGACCCAAAGCAGGTCAGAAACTGTTGTGGTTATTCTCTTATACTTTCCATAGACAGCCTATCATGGTTTGGATATTAGGTATCTCCCAATAAGTTCATGCAATAGACAATGCAGGAATATTAGGAGGTTAACTGATTATATTATCAGTGGATCAATCCATTCAATAGATAAATAATTGGAAAGAATTACTGGGTGGCAACTAGGCAGTGTGGGTGTGGTTGGACCAAACAGGTCATTGAGGATGTGCCCTTGATGATGGTATCTTGTCCCCCTGGCTTCCTGTCTCTCTTTCTGCTTCCTGGTTACCATAAACTGAGCAGTTTTCCTCTGCTACCGTGATGTTCTGCCTTCACCTTGGGCGCCGAACAATGGAATCTGCTGACCATGGACTGAGATCTCTGAAACCATGAGCCAAAATGAACTTTTCCTCCTTTAAGGTGTTCTTGTCAGGTATTTTGGTCACAGCCACAGAAAGCTGACCAATGCATGTGCCAATCCCTTCCTAGAGTGAGATCAATTGAAAATGCCTTTGTAACTTCAGAGCAATAATCAGCAACACCTAAGACTTCTTAAAACCTTACAATAACAATAACAGCAACATGTTCAAAGATGCATAGGTCCTAAATATACTTTAAAATTTATTTTTTCTGATCACCTCTCAGTCTCTCTGTTTCTCTCTCTCTCCCTCTCGCGCTCTCGCTCTTTCTCTCACATTTTTGAAATTAGTCTAAAATCCTTTTTAGAATATCTTGATCTTTAAGTCTTCAGACAAGGCTAAAACTTAACTTGCTTCATCTGTTGCAGTTTCCTTTTTCATGACATTATAAGAATCAACTAAATTTTCAAGAGTCCAAAATGTTGCCGCCGAAGCTCTTTCATATTTGAAAAAATCATAATCAACATTCTTTCTCCATATGCTACCTTTCCAGCAGGGCTATTTTTTACTCTTAGAAATTTATAGTGACAGAATTCCTCAAAAAAGAGTTGAGAATTAAACACAGAATGATCTTATGACTATAACCCAGAGGAACTGCCTCTTGTCCAGATTCTGCTCTGGTGTCTCTGGATTCTTCAGTTCTGTGCCACCAACCTGGAATAAGCTTAAAGAATCACTGTTCAAAAAGGATACAGATTTTTACTTCCATCCAATTCAACATGTGGTCTGAGATGCATATATGAAGGCAGGTTTCATGGTATTTAAGATTTTCTTCATACCATCTGGAAACAGGTTTCCTTTTAACAATGTCAGTCTACCTCCACATTTCCCAGTTCCTGCTCCCTTTCTGTCTTTCCACTATTTCTTGGTTGTTGTTAGAGAGACAATTTTCCTTTCACATTTCCTTTGTGGAGCTCTTCTCAGACTCCATTAGGTAGGGGTAGAAGCCAGGGTGCCTTTCAATTCCTCAGCTTTGACTGTTCCTCTTATACCTCTGGGTTTCCTCTCCTTTCTATGTTCTTCTTCACAGGCTTGTCAGTGCAGCCAGGGCCCATCCACTTAACCAGGGTGACTTGAACCTTTTATGCTTCCTTGGGAACAAGCAACTCCTACTGTTAGCTATGACACTTTGTACACAAGAGAACATCAATAGATGTTTAAGTAAGGGAAAGAGACTTCTATCAATTATGATTTTTCTCCCCTCTGGATGCTTCTAACATTTTTTGTTTTCTGAAAGGGAATGCTATGTCTAGATTTATTAAACCCTTTCTCTGTCATTGTTACTTCTTTCTGGTAAGGTAGGTTTGATTGATAGTCAAGACAAAGTATTTAACATGAAAGAGGTTCTGATGAAAAGAACAAATAAATACAGCACAAAGTGTGCAGCCTGAGTTCGGACTGATTCAACATTGATGTGGTCTATGTTTATAAAAATCACTCATTAGAAGGTTTTTATCTTGAGGCCATACTATCTCTGATTAGCATAACTTAGAAGTTTTGCTCAAGTAAGCGATTCTCAGTCTTCACATGTCCTCTTTCAGCAATGGCTTTGTTAAAGTAAGCCAACATAAGCTTGCAAATAATCATCAAACTTTTGATAGGTAGAGCAAGACACTTTGGCATTTCCACTTTACTGACCAAAGAAACTTAAGGAAGATCAGTTCATTGTGGAAGGATCGATATCAATGGCCATTACAAGCTGTTATCACTACTGTTCTTTGAACGTTATCCCACATCACTTGGCATTGGAAATAGTGAAATTAATTTTAAGAAATTTGTAGAGTCCCATAGCTTGTGAATGAACTTGCTTTTCGCTGAATTCTGGGCACAGATACACATCACCATTCAATCAGGGACCTCATGGTCTTGGGACAAGTTTCATCAGAGACTTCTGCCTCTTCTCTGTCTATGCCATCTTAAACCAAAGCATTCAAGGAATGTACTTTACAGTGGCAGCAGTTCACTGGAGGCGGGGAGTTACCAAGATTTAAAGTAGTGGCAGATACTAAAGCCTAGGATAGTTTTCTTCTTTATTTCCTGTCATTTTTATGGCTTGAATAGCTAACCTTAAAGAGAAGGCCAAGGCTTTTCCTTCTCGATACCCATTGCTGAAGAATTGGACACATTTTCTTACAGAAATGAAGTAAATAAGGTGTGTACAATTGGAATAGCGTTGTTTGTTATGGCCTCCCAACACTTGAAATTAGGTCCCTGTGGGTTACAAAGATTATATGCCTGCAAGAGTAGAGCAACTTAAAAACAAATGCGAACCATGACTTATTTATACAAATGTAAATCACAGTCTAGTCAAAACAGAAATGTAAGTCCCAGCTAGCTACCATTGTCCATGGTGCTGGAGTCATCCGACCATGCAGCTCTTCTGCACCAGCTTAAAACTTAGTGTTTAGCACTGGAAACAATAGCTTGAACATTATTCACCAAGATCAGAATAAGTATTATATTCAGTTCAGTGTTTATTACGAGGGCTGTGAAATACAAGAGAAAATTACTGAAACTTTAGAAGACAGCAATTAAAATGGGGCTGCAAGAAGGAGGGAAACATTACCTTAGTGTGGGGGAGTGAGATTTGAAAATCTTCAGATATAATTTCAGTCTCAATCAGCCTCCTTGACAATTTTTCAGATAGACACAAATTTCTTTCAAACTTATATCTTTTACTGTTAAAGTTATTAACAAAGAAAAAGTCAGATTTTTAAAAGTTACCCTCTAGACTTTACAGAAAGAGACACAACAGTTTACTCTTGGCTTTTTTAAAAAAATTATTTTCTATCATGATCTCTATTCACTTTAAGAAACAAATTGAATAGGGGGAGAAAAAAAAGAAAAGTAATTAGCTAGGATTTTCCAAAACCAATATTGTTCTAAAACCGTGAACTAGATAACCTCAAGGAAAGTCCATCTACTAGAAGAGAATAAAGCCATTCTTCAATTCTGTATTTGAGTGCCTGTGTGGGCCAGGATGCACTTATGCATGCCTACCCATGGGCAAGAATACAGTCAGTTGTAGTGTTAAAGAAAAACTTTGTTCATGACACTCTTTATAAACTTTATTTAGGAACACTGAGCTAGGTGTAGGAACCACTACAATGGGGTTTTGTACCAGGGGAGGAATATTAGGCTCAATTCCAAATACAACAAGTAAAACTGTGAATTTATAGCTGAGAAGCAGGAAGGGGTAAGTGGATGGAAATTTACTAGCAGCAAATATCATGGTGAAAGGGGACTCAATAGACCTACCAGGATTCTAGCTTGAGAGTGGGCCATGGTGATCAGACCTCATCTGGGGGATGAGAAAACTGATCAGATATCTAGAGTAATTAAATACTGAGGGAGGAATTCTGGTTAAATTGAATTAGCAGAATTCTTGTTAAAATGTGATAGTTTGGAGAGGAGCACAGAAATCCAAAAGTTAAAACCTAGTTGGCAAGAGGATTGAGAAGAACATGACTAGTGAGAATCTTTGTCAGTAGTTCCTGCCCATCCCAGTGGGGGATGGGTTGAGACAGCTGCTGTGAAAGGAAGTTCTATAGGATTATGAATGCATACAGCAGGGGATCTGGCCTGGTCTGGAGATCAAGAAGGTCCTCTAAGGAAACTGGGATATCAAGGAAGGGTAAGAATTATCAGAGTACAAAGGGTTGGTGGGAGGACCCTCCATAATGAGACCTAGGATTTAAGGTGACAGATCAGAGCCAGAGAGGAGACTGAAGGAGGTGTGGGTGTGCAGAGCTAGGGGGAAAGTACAAGGAAGCTGTGGTAGAAAAAGAGGATAAAACAGACCCCAAAGGGCTACCCTGAGATAAATGGGAAGGCATTTTATTTTGTAGTGGGTATGATCTGATCACATTTGCATTTTCTGTTTTTCTCATAGTTACATTGGTGAATTTTAGTTGTACATAAAGGTTTGGTTTGTTACATATTTGTACATGCACACAATGTAACAATATCATTTGGCCAACATCAATCACATTTACATTTTCAATGATACCGCTCCTATAGGAGAGAGAGAGAGAGAGAAAGAGAGAGAGATAGATAGAGAGAGAAATGTGTGTGTGTGTATATATATGTGAGTGTGTGAGGGGGCGTGGAGAATAAGAGGGGATAGATAGAATGGTGGCATTAGGAAAATCAAGATAAGGTAGTGTTTGGTCAACATTTTTTGCTGCTGTGACCAAAAGACTTGACAAAATCAATTAGAAGAGGAAAAGTTTATTTTGGGTTTCATGATTTCAGAGGTCTCAGTCCATATATGGCCAACTGTTGCTCTAGGCCCAAAGTGAGGCAAAATATCATGGCAGAAGCAGTTCAGGGCATGAAACCAGGAAGGTGAGAGAGACTAAGCTCTGCCCACATAATATTCACTCCCCAAAGCATACACCCAATGATCTACCTCCTCCAGTCATACCCTACCAGGCTAGAGTTTTCACCCAGTTAATGCAGTGATTAGATTCATGTAGTGAATAGACTAATAACTCTGATACACAATCATATCACTTATAAACTTTCTTGCATCATCTCACACATGAATTTTTGGGGGACATCTAATATCTAAACCATGATAGGTAGGAAGATTCAAGAGATATCAAGTCAATAAGTCCAATAACAGATTTTGATTTAGAGCTGGTTGGATTGTAGTGCCACTAGTATATGGAATATACCAAAATAATTGAAATGCATCAGCTTTATGAATGGGAAACTTTCCATAATTTCTGTTTTGGCATGCAGAATTTTAGTGATTTAAAGATATGTTAGGAAATATTAACATGTTTAAAACTGTCATATATGTGCATAATTCTACTTTTTGTTGTTGTTTGTGTTCATTTATTTATTTTTGTGCAGTGCTGGGCATTGAACCTAGGGCCTGGCACATACTAAGGATAGCAAAGAATCAGGGACCTTATGAGACCTCCTGAGTTGGTGTATTAGGGATGTAGATAGGAATTTGTATGGGAAACGGGTCATCAGAGGTGGAAAATATAGACTTCCCTTTGGCTTCCTGTTTTACTGCTGAGCCCTTGGATTTCTCATTTACTATAATTGATTCTATCTTTCTCATAAAACTCTTCTCACCTATTAAGAGAGACTGGAATACTTTAACCTGACAACTAATGTATTTAACTTTCTCTTTTGATTTAAATAGCATCCTTTATTTTATTCAGTCTCTTTGAGGTAAATTCAGTTTTTCAGATTTCTGCTGCCTCTGTTTGTGCCTTGTAAGAGGGCATCCAGGCATAGAGTTCAAGGAGTTTATTCCACCTGGTAGCAATAGGCAAAGGAACCTGGGACTCTCATGCTAATCTCTGGGCTCTCACTGGGTTTTGCCTCAGGTGGTCATTCAAGTCCAGGTCCTGAACTCATGTTTCATGAACTATAATTCTTCCTATTAACTACTGGGGACATGACACAGGTATCCAGTTCAAAAGTAAATTGAACTGTCACACATTTTCTGGCTCTCTCAGGATGAATTACTTTGTTTCTCCCTTTACCATAGCATGTTTCACTTTGTTATACTTTCAAATGTCAGATTAGAGTCTGACTTCTTTATCTTTCTATCACCAATTAAAGAGTTTACATGGAGAAAGACTTTAGTCATTCCTTCTTTGCATTTAAGCCCTGAGCATAACAAATATGTAAAGAATAATTACTGGACAAAGTTGAATTCATAGCTCACTTTCTAAAGCTTGACGGCACCCACCCATTTGAAGTGCTGAAACTATTTCTATGTTCTGTTTCATTTTTTAATGCAAAGTCAAGTTTATTTTGTTATGCTGGTTGGTGTGAAAGAGAAATAAGGCATTATGAATGAAAGAAGTCTCCTTATGGCACTGAAAACATTTTCTTATATCTCCTGTGTTCCATCTGGAAATAATTACCCCTTATTCTACAAGGGCTAAATAACAATGTTTATCAATTGATTGTTCTTTTAAAAGAAGCAGGGTTTCAGGTACCTTAGGAACACTGAGTTGGTGGATCAGGGATGTAGATATTTGGGTGAGAAATGGGTCATCAGTAATGAAAAAAAAAAAAAGACAAGACATTTACTGCCTTTGGCTTCCTGCTTCATGATCTTATGCAGACATTCCTGTCAATTGCCAAGGCAAACAAAACAAAATGACACAAAACAAAGACACAAAAAGCAACAACAACAAAGAATCTTACTGAAAACAACAACAACAACAAACAGAAATCTTGTCACCTTAATTTCTGGCACAAGTTCTTACCTTGGGCTTTGGAGATAATAAAACATTGGGTCTTAGCTCAGAAAGTTTCATAGATGATCTAGACTGTGGGTTCTCTAGACTAGACTCTAGACCAAAATAGAGCAGGGTCTTTACTTTTTCTGTTCAATAAAGTGCTCTCAGAACATGAGTATGCTTAGTAAATGGAAGCTCAATCCATGTTAGATTTCTTTCGAATGAAATTTCTTTCATTGCAGATGAGAAAGCTGAAGTTAAGAAAGGCTAAGGGACTTACATAGTCCAAGGGACTTATTGTGGTGGAACAGGAGAGGAACCTCTGTCTCTTCAGTTCTCATTTGCTGCACTTCGTGCAACAGGATAATATTTCTTGTATCTTAAACCACAGAAACACTCACCCTTGAGTGCTGTAATAGGTTTCCAGAATTTATTTAAACCATAAAAAAAGCAGGATGAATGGTTGTTTTTGGCTCACTTAATGGATCAGATATCCAGGAATGCCAAAAGCATATTTATTTACTCACAGGTAGCAAAAACACCATATAATTCTCTTTGTGGTTGTTCAGTCAATGTAATTTTTTTTCCTGTTCCAGTAAAGTGTACATTGATTGGAAATTATTGTTGGGAAAAGACCACCACTCAAACAGAGGTTCTAAACTAGGCAAGATGTATGAACCCCAAAGTACCTGTTAGAGGGTTGTGAAAAGGTGCATCTTCCTTTTATTTATTTTTTAAAAGATTTGTTCCACACAGAAAAGGAAGCTCTCTCCTGTGGTAAAACTCAGCTGGTAAATAACCTAAGAAAAAAAAGAGGAAGCAAATAATCTTAACCACTTGGGTATATAATAATTAAACATCACACTGTGAATGTGATAATAAGAAAGAGGATATATTTTTAAATATTATAAAATAATATTTTCTATGTCTTTGCTATATTTTACTTACTCAGTTTGTGCTATAGCATGGATTGGGATTAAAAACCCTGAGTTAAATGGTAGAATTATTAAGCATTAACATTTTTATATCTACATTTATTTACACAGAATATTAGGAGTAGATCTATTGCTAATTTTGTTTAGATCCACGGTATATTTGTAAACTATTTGGGATGCACTTTTTGAAAAGGTGCTCTTCTCTGGAGATCCCTAAAGATAAACTCCTCACAGAATCTAAACCATACACAGAGCTCATAACTGTTGCTATTAATGGATGAAAATGTCCTCCAGAAACCAGAAGAATAATGTTACAGACGTTTTGTTAAAACAATCCTTGGTAAATATCTTCAATCACATGGCCTTGTAAGGTAATATCACCCGCATTATTATTATGCATGTTGTTTGCTTGTAATAAACATTAGAACAAAACTTTAAAAGCAAGCAGATGTACACTTTCCTGAATATTCTGTGCTGTTAAAAAAAATTATAGGAGATCACTGTTATGGATTGAGTTCCCACACTACCCAGACCTAAACACCAAATCAGGATGAAGTCACTTGTGTTATATAATCAAGCTGAACTTCACAACTGGCCAGTTTAAACAAACAAATGAACGAAAATCAGGATTTTCCAGTCATTCATCCTGATGCAGCATAATAAGGAGGTCCCTCTGTTTTAACCCTGTTAAGAAAGTAACTTTAGAATGAAATCCACTTTTTGTCCACTGTTTTTTTTTGCTTTTTTCAGGTCTTTTCTGTCTATAAAGCCAACCATTTATACTTAGCTCATCAGAACACTCATTCTGTTTTATAGAATGAAGGATTGCCTTATTCTCAAATCACAAATAAGAGCCCATTAGATCTTAAATTTGTTGTACTTTCTTTCTTTTGAAAGTGCTAAATATCATTTTGTAAATAAGCATATTTTCTAATGGATGTGGGACAAAAAGGGAAAGAGGGAGATTTTGGACTATGTTTTATTTTTTTTCTGAAACAAGTAATCTCATAATAAATCCCTAGATAATATATCAAGAGATGCACAGGCTCAGTACAACCATTTATGCTACTTAAAATAGCTCTTTACTTTTACACAAGTTCCAAGTGTTTTCTAGCTCCTGCCATTTCTGATGTCACAGGTCATGAGCACCACTGCCTTGTAGGCATGTCACGTGGGATGAGTGGAGCTGGAATCAGACACAACAAGTTACATGCTCTGTTATTCATGGACTCAATAAAAGCACTTCCTCAGGGAGATATTACATTTCCATGTTCAAGTATGAGAGTTTGGGCACCCAGAAGGATTGTCAGCAGCCCAGCCAGAGCAAATTTAACCTCGCCCTGAACTCTGGTGGAACTCCAGCGGGACTGTCATGAAAATTCTGACTTTTGGCCAGGAGTCCCCAGCTCCAAAGAAGGATTTGGAAAGCCAAAGAAAACAGATCCTGAATTAAGAAGTGAGGAGAGAAAGAAGCCAAAAACTTCATCTAAAGGATGCTACAGCTCAGCAAGCATGAGAGACAAGGAGTTAGAAGTAAGACCTCCTGCCCTTGGTACCTCTAAGCGCCTCCACTTTTTCTTCTGTAAAATGGGCATTATCTAAATCCTTGTTTGCAATTTCTGGTGCTAAGATTGACAGCATTAGCATCACCTGGTAGCTTACTAGAAAAGTGGAATTGCAGGCTCCATCCTAGAGTTGCTGAGTTATAGCCTTCATTTTAACAGGAACCTTAAGTGATCCCTATGCATAGTAAAACTTAAGAAGTTTGATGTAAAAGGTAGGTCCAAAGGCCAAATGGCAAATCCATAATGGTAGACCCTCTTTTCAACATAAAGCATATGATTGCAAAGTGATAGCCTATCCTATCCCTCAGATATGCAACAATTTTTGCCCTTTATCAACAAGATCATCAAGCACTCCCTGAACTCCTGCCAGTGAGCGTATGGGAAGCTGATTGTCAATAGAGTCCTCTAAACTCCCAGGGATTTCAAATCTGAATGTAAAGTTGAGTTAAAAAAAAAAAAAAGATATACTCATACACTCAGGAATATAACCCAGGGGCACTATTAAATCTGAGTTTGCAAAATCTATCTTGGGAAAGAACTGGATAACAGAACCTGCTCTGGGAGTCTTATTTGCATAGGTGTTTCTGAGTCCTTTGGGAGATTTATGCAAAGAGTGATTTGGGACTTTTACCAAATCCCCATCATGAGTTCCTTCACTATCAGAAGGGTATAACATGTCCATCCTCTGGGAGAAGAGGCTTAGAGAATGGAAATCTCCTTTACAATGGAACTCAGGGGACTAAGTCCCAAGTCTAGCCCAATGAGATCAAGATGAAGCTCAATCATATGACAGATACTCTGGGGTCTTCTCCCAGTTCCTTGAAGAGTGATACCACCTTCTTTCTGCTCTTCCAGGGCTTAGCTTTAACTAGAGGACTACTGTGGAGACAAATGCATGGAGTACTGCATTCAGGGCATATGTTATGGGCTCCTGAGTGGCAGGTCACTCCCCTCGTGTTAGACATGTGAGCGGCACCCTGTAGGCACAGCCCTGGGCATGAGGACACGCGTTGCAGTCCCTGCACTTGCTCCATGGCCCACTCCTCAATTGGTCGCTGCAAGGACAGTAAGAAATTGCACTGGTGGCTGCCTATAATCTGCTTAACTAAGGCCCAAGTATATATATATACATGGTAACTGCGCAATAAAATCAGACCGGCTTCCAGCTTGGTCTCTGGAGGTCTTGATTACTGACTCCACAGCCACACTCTCCTCTACCCTATTTGAGAAAGTCAGTGCAGACTACTGCAAAAATAACTTTGAATTTGATGTCTACCCAGAACTCTCCAGAGAAACTGGACACCCCAGGAAGTTTGAGAAGCCATATTCAGGAGAGATATTGGACACAGCTGGGGCCAGATGATAGTGTAGCTGCCAAAGCCTGTGAGAGCCATTTTGAATAGGATCAGGTCTTGACAGGAGAGATCTGCTGCAGAAAATGAGATGGAAAACTAGTAAACAGAATCTCTGATGATTAAGTTGCTGTCACCATGGAGCTGAGATGATTACACTGCTGACTCTGCTAGGCCCCTTTTCAGATAAGCTCTAGGGGAAGTAGTATTGCCTACATTAGTCCTATGAGGAAGATGAGTTTCAAAGATCTTAGTGATTTGTGCCCAGTGGAATGGGAGTCAGATTTGAACTCAAGGCTACCTGGCTCTAAAGTCAAAGTTCCTTTATTTGGGCTGCAGGTACCACCTACCTACCTCCATCAACAAGGTGGTAGATGGGACTTGTCAACAAGAATAAAGACCGAGTTTAAAGTGAATCCTTAGTAGCCCAGAGCCTCACACTGGGAGAAGCAGGTAAGAATACCAGGCTGCTGGAATTTTCCTGCCTAGAGCTCTATATCCCATAATGGTAGACCCTAAAAGAACAGTAGGCCTAAAAGAACAGTAGGATTCCCCAAATCATACATTCCTCCATCCATTAACAAATACATTATATCTTTCAGGAGGGGAGGGAAACCTAAACCTAGCCATGGAAGTCTGATGGGTTGCAACAGGACCAGTTTCATGGCTATGGGACCTGTGGACCTGTGTTATCACATAGATCCCTTCACTTATAATGTTCCCATGCTTGGGTTTAAATAGTCTACCATTGTTTTCTTGAAATTCTTAATAATTTTATCTTTGCATTTTTGTTATGAAAGGGAAGTCTGGTAGGACAATGGAGCATACACCCAGGTCTTGGAGCCTTGCCTCATGTATGGTCCCACCTTCCATATCCTTCCTGACTCCCTGGGACAGACTGTAAGTTGCTACTCCCCATCCCCTGGTTACCCAGGTCCAACTCAGCATCGCCTCCTCTGCTGCTCTCCATCCAAGAATACAAGTACCGAAAGATCCGGGTGCTCTCAGGTGTTGCTTGTCTGCCATGAGTTGGAGCAACAGGCCTGAGGAAGGAGATATTGATTGTCCCACTTCTGACTGAGGCCCTACATTTTCATTTTTCACTGGCCCTTAAAATTATGTAGCTGACTTTCAGCTGCAGTTTCCTAGGGTTGGAACTGTCAAAGTAATTAGAAGTTCAGCACACAATGGACACCTCTTCCTTCATTCTCAGAGGCCATGATAGAAGCAGTCTCAACCATCCTTCTCTCTTTTTCCTTAGGCACTATTTGTTCCTCCAGGACTAGGACTGCTGCCTATTTATATTCTAGGCTAGCTTGACATGAAGTATTAGAAGCAAACTCTTTCACTCTTTTATTCCTCCCTCTATATATATAGAGTTTTTTTAGGCTCTGGCAGGTGAATTTTTGATTAGCTCTTCAACATAGTGGTAAGATTGATACTATTTGATACTATTCATTAGGGGTGAAATAGACGAAGCACTCCTAAGGTTACTGAGACCTATTTAACTTCAGTAAAAGCAACGTTATACATGGTCCAACTCACTTGTGTCTGGGGTCAAAGCTCCCCAAATGATGAATTGTTACTTTGCTTAAGCTTCTTTGTGCTTATATTTCTCTTAGAGAACTTGTCAATGGAGAAAAGCCCTGAGCAAAGCCATATTCATATACAACTGATCTCTGTCCAAGCACTCTCTTAAGAGCATTCTATTAATACCCAATGTCAGCCTCCCAAGCCCAGCAAAGAGAGGAGGGTTGCAGATAGAAATTTGTGATCTTTCAGTAAATTCTCATTATGGATGAAGCAGTACATTTTCTTATTTCTTATTTCTTTGAGCACTTTTTGTCTAGGGACTTGAGGCAAGCTTAGAAACCTTAGGATATAATCCAACTACAAAATCCCAACATGGTAAAATGAATAATGAGGAAAGAATTAGTAGGTAATGTAAACAACAATCGAGTGAAGTTACAATATCACTCATGACTAATTGTTATATTTTGATACAGGTGACAATTAAATATAAACACAGAATTCCTTAGACCCTGAAGCAACATGAAGGTTATACATTTCAAAGACCTTTATTTTCAAAGTAAGAAAACAATGATCTAAGAGGTAAACAAAACAAAACAAAAAACACTTAGGGCTGGTGTGGTAGCTCAGTAGTAGAGTGCTCGCCTAGCAATGTGGGAGACCCTGGGATTGATCCTTAGCACCACATAAAAATAAGTAAATAAAATAAAAGGTATTGTGTCCATTTACAACTAAAAAATATTATATAATGCCACACAGGATATTACTGAACTAATTGGTGGGTGGGATCCATATCTCCAGCGGCTGAGGCCCTATATTTTTTCCTTAAAGGGCAATCATAAAGGTTTATTTCCTGTGGTAGATGATTATTATCTAACAAAGCTAGTAATAACATGCCTAATGTTAGATGAATGTTTCTAAAAGAACTTTGTAAATTTGGACTAACATCTGAACAAAGTATAAAAGGAGAAGCGTGTATGTCTCAGAGAGAGAGAGAGAGAGAGGGGGATGGGGGAGATGCTCACACACAGGTGTCCTGCTTTATTAAGTTAGCATGCATGCATTATTGGTAGGGAAAATCAGGTGATAGCCTCCCTGGAAAGATTTAAGGATTCTGGGAGGGATCTTTTTTTAATTTTTATTTTTTAAGAGAGAGAGAGAGAGAGAGAGAGAGAGAGAGAGAGAGAGAGAGAGGGGAAGAATTTTTTAGTATTTATTTTTCAGTTTTTGGTGGACACAACATTTTATTTTATTTTTATGTGGTGCTGAGGATGGAACCCAGCACCCTGCGCATGCCAGATGAGCACGTTACCACCTGAGCCACATCCCCAGCCCTCTGGAAGGGCTCTTATTGCCTCCTCAAACTTATCACCACAATTTATAAAAATGCCCCAAATTCCAAAATTAGAAATTCAGTTCTCTGAATTAAGTAAAAGAGGACTTTATGCCTGGCGGATTCTCATCAATTCACACATGAAACCTACAGACTAGAGAATGCAAAAGGATATTACCAGTCTCCGGGTCTAATCTTTGCTTGACATTTGACTCCAATATATCAGTGGCTAGAGAGTAGTGCCCTATTCTGTGAGAAAATGTCCATCACCCAACCCTCCATCCTTCCATTTAATTATTCATTCATTAGTTTAGCCAATATGTTTTGTATCCGTCTGCTCTGCCAGAGAGTCAGATATGGTCTCTTGTTTCTTAGTAGCAAACCCACCCTCTTTAGTCAGTTTAGATTCTCCCACTGAGAAGCATTTCTAAGAGCTTTGGAATACAGGACAGCAGAGAAAGCATTTTTTTGTGGCAGTAGCTCCAGAAAGTACATGGGCACTAGCAGATGGCAGAGGGATACCATTCTCCTAAGAATCTTCTACTTTTGTCAGCTGAAATTTAATGGCAGCTTCACTGCTTTTCTGGTGCTTCCAGACTTCCTCAAAACAGAGGCCTCCCTGAACTTAACTTACCATCCCTCCGTATGGCTATGTTTCTAATTCCCTGTATTAAATCCATGGTTTTCAAAATACTTAAAATGGTTTCTCTTTCCTGATAAATCTGAACACAAACAGCCATGCATTGGGCCATGGCCAAAAGACAGAGCTGAGTCAACCTCTTCCCTTCTCAGAAGCTGTTCTTTACATGGAGGAGCAACCCGTTTCTCTCCTGTGTGCATTGGTCCTTTTCATACCCTTAGTAGCTGCACATATTGAATCATGTTTATTCATTTGTATCTCAGCTCAGGTTAGCCTTGTGAGAAAAGGTGTCCCCAGGGAGGAGAGAAGAAGGTTAAGATATGACATATGATTTGTGGGAAAGGAAACACTTCTGAGTGTGCAGAGATATAATTAATGATAGTTTTTCCAACTTTTAGAATTAGAGATTGAGTTATGTCCTTGGAGAAGTTTGGATGAATCCTGTTTTCTTCAGTGAGAATCATATACATTTCATAGGTCACAGAAGTAGGAAAGGAGGTCTTGGGAAGCCTGTTATGTCAAAGGAGGGGCCTTCACTTTTGCCTCTGGTAGCCACTCAGGAGATGGCCACATGTTACTCTCATGCCCTAGCATCTCTGTTCTTTACTAGTTGGCTAAGAAGAAAAAATTGTGTCAACTAAAAGGGACCTTTGCATTCCAAAAGAACTATCACACAAGGTGGGCCATGAACCAGACTTGACTTCTCTGTCTTCAAGTTGCTGGAAAACATTGTAGCTATCAACTCAATCTTTCATAGTGACCAACTCTTAGCTGTATATTTAGTGGAAGGAGAAATATTTTATGGGAATTAGAAAACTCTTTAAGCATGAAGTTATGCTCAGAGTAAGTTCTGAATCACATATATCACACAAACACACACACACACACACACACACACACACACACACACACACATATATATATATTTCTCTTAGGGAAAAATAATATGTCCTTAAGAGTCCCCTAATTTTTTCTCAGGGTTTGTAGCCCTTTCAGTATTTTCTGGCTACACAAATGGAGTTTTCTGAAGAAGTTCTTATCGAAGCAATCACTCCAATGTGTGTATGCACATGTGGTAGTCACATCAAATGTCCTACTTATATTTAATACTTAGTGGAATTGAAGAATAATGAAGCTAATTGTATAGTAAGCAGAGCAATGATTTAAAGGGTCTCCCCCAAAGCAGATAATGAATGTTATAAGAGTGATGTCTCCTCTGCACCTCAAGTTTCTAAAGTAAATGAAGAAAATTTAGAGATCTAGTCAGGGGAAATAATTTGCAGGAAAGTACTGAGTGCCAGTAAGCAACAAGAGAGTTGTGTGTGTGGCAGTGTCTGGAAATATTGAATCTATTTCAACAATGTTGATCAACCTTGGCTTTCATGCATGTTTGTGAAGAGGCTGCCTCATATTTTCCTTAAAACATGATTTTACGTTTTTGTTTATCTAGGCTAGTTAATTGTTCTTTCCCTGAATATTTATTCAGTGCTTACTCTGGGCCCAACATTACCCAGTGCAATGTGAGGAAACCCTTAGTGGATATATAATTGAGTTAGAAAATCAAGACATGACACCTGAAAGATAAAGTAATGATAGGACTAGGACTGTGTGTGAGTGTGTGTGTGAGTGTGTGTGTGTGTGTGTGTGTGTGTGTGTGTGTGTGTTAGAGAGAGAGGGAGAATGAGAAGTGGGAACTTAACCCAGGGGTCCTTTGCCACTAAGCTATATTCCCAGGCCTTTTTATTTTGAGATAGGGTCTTGCTAAGATGATTAGGGACTTGCTAAATTGCTGAGACTGGCCTGTAATATGCAATCCTGCTGCCTCAGTCTCCCATGTTGCTGAGATTACATGTATGCACTCCCACACCCAGCTCTGATAGGAAGATATTTGTCATTAAATGCACTGATTAATTTCTCTTAAATCCCATGATCCTGTACAGTGTACAAGACACAGCACTAAGCTCTTCTTTAGGTATTTTCATTATCCACTCTTCTATCACTTGGTCTCACTCAGCTCAGGCTGGTGAATCCATACAGATTACATCCACCTGGGATTCCTTGCCTTATGGCTTCTGCAAGTTTAGTTAATTAGAGTAGTAATTCTCCTGCCTCCCTTCTTTTTGGATGGTCTGAGATGAGCTGCTTTACTCATAGAACCACCCTCTTTAGTAAACAGAGTAATGATTACCAGTATTTTCCTGAAAGTCATTTCCCCTGACTGAACCTATAAATTCTCTTTATTTACTTTAGAAACTTGAGGTGCATAGGATACATCACTTATTCATCATCTGATTTGGAAGAGCCCCTTTTAAATCATCGCTTTGCTTTCTAGCACTTATACTGTACTACCTAAGAGCATGGTAGGTACTCACTATCAGGCTCAGTAAGGGCTCCCCACAATTGCTGATCTGACAGTACAGCACATTCTTGTTCTGGTTAAAGAAAACATGGTCTTGCAAATTGTCTATAAAATTAAGCATATATCTCCAAATTTTAATGTGCCATCTATTTCTTGACTGGATCTAAACTCATACAGAGGACCTGAACTCATAAATCAGATGAATATCTAGTCCTCAATAAGATAAAAACATGTCATAATATAAGTATGACAAGATAGAATTTGTTAAGTAAGAGACAGTATAATGTACCAGTGGAATAGTAAACTTGAAATTAGGTCATATACATTTTCATACCTGCTCTGCTTCTAATTAATTGTGAGTACTTGAGCAAGACGTGATGCTTCTTGGATGTCAGTTTCCTTAGGTGTATAATGAGAGGGATAAACTAGATGTGTTTAAAGATTCCCCCCAATGTTGAGATTCTATGACTGTTCTCTCTCTGTTCCTCCCTCCTTCTCTATCTCTCTCTCTCTCTCTCTCATAAAGAAGTAGTAGATGTATTCTAGAAGGGAGTGGCAGCTACAGGACCATGGGATCCTGAAGAATCATTAATTAACAAGCACCTAAATCACTAACAACTATGAAATTTCTGAGGAGGAAGATATTAGTGTGATAAGGGAAATCTTTATGGGATAGATGGTACCTGGGAACTCTTTATTTCATATGTTGTGTTAGAAAAGTATTACATTAAGTGTTGGTAAATTCTCCTCAAGAAAAGCAAAGTCTATGGAATTTTTTTTTCATTTGTCACAAAGCAATCCAGCTGTAGAACCTGATTTACCTATGGTGGATAACATGCACAATGGTGCCAAATGCTGCCTGAATTGTTTCTGAAGAGATACTTGTGTCCAATTAAGGATACCTAGAGTCACCACTGTACCTGCCAGAGCACGTTCCTCTGCTCTCTCTACATGCCCCTTGAGATTCCCTCTGTGCCTACCATCTGGTATAACAGTGGATTTCCCAAAGCTAGCTAGAGAGCTCCAAGGCTTGTTTGCTGATATTGACTCAGACTCCTGCAGAAGTGAAATTGAAGCTCTCAGAGCCTCACTGATTGTGCTAGGCAGGAGGAGAGGGAGATGATGTGCTGTAGGAGAACTCCTGGGATACTTTTGTGACTGCCAGTGAAGTTGCAATTTAAGGAAATGTATTAAAAATTGCTTGTTCTTGGACACAATTGTGACCAAACCCTCAAGAAACTTAAGTCTAGTATAAGAAAGAAAAGGCTAATACACTATTTTAGTCCAACATTATAAGCACTGCAATATGGTACCATGCATGTCTAGGAACCCAGAGAGCCCATGTAACCCATCTGGATGATGGGTAGTTATCAAGGAATCTGAGATTCCTGTGAGAGACAAGGCATTATCTCAGTCAGACATTAGGTACAACAGTTACTCACATGAATAGAGATAGAAGGATGTTCACATCAATAATAAGATGACCAAAACTGAGGAAGTATAAAATAACAAAAAATGTCTTTGAATCATGTGTGAATTGAATTGTTATATCCTGTACACATAGAGTAGCTTGGCATATTAGGAGTAGAAAACAAAAGAAGAGGAGTATCTTGGTCAGGATTAGTTGAGCCTTTTTGGACTAGCTGAGGAACCTAACTATTCCAGATAGCTTTATTGGTCTGGGAAGTACATTTTTGTATCCACCAAGTCAATTTATGAGGAGATTGTGAGTGTAGCAGGTGGGTAAATGGGAGCTCTCTGTGCAGTATTGTTTCCCACACATCTTTTGGCAAGGGGACCTGAAAAATAGCAACAATAAAAGCTTTAAATCTTTGCTGGGTGTGATGGTTCATGCCTATAATCCCAGTGACTCTGGAGGCTGAGGCAGGATGTTTTCAAGTTCCCAGGCCAGTCTCAGCAACTTAGTGAGGCCCTGTTTTGGAATAAATAAATAAATAAATAAATAAATAAATAAATAAATAAATAAATAAATAAAAATTAAAAAGGAGATGTGGCTCAGTGGTAAAGTGACCTTGGGTTTATTCTTTAGCACCAAAAACAAATCAATGAACCAATCAATAAATAAAATTATAAAACCAGACAAACAAACAAAAACCCCTTCACATTTTTCAATCAATATAGAATTGAAAAATATCATTCCATTCATGAAAACTCAGAAGTCATACTATCTTGCCAAAAAGAGATTGAAGCCCCCAGTCAAAGAAAGATCTGAAAGGCAAAGAGGACTGGTAATGTGCTCTTGCTATTTCCTCTGGGTTAGGGAATTGTTGCTGTTTTTCTCTCCTCTTGGTTTTAATGGGTGTCTGAAAAATACTGTAACTCTCAGAGCTTTGAAAAGAGAGAAAAAAATAGATTTAATGCTATTCTGTCTTTAGACACATTTACACATCCTCCATCTGCTTGGGAGGGAAAAAAATTCAAATTTCAATAACAAAAATTGTACAGGTCTTCCTTGAGGCAACAGAAAATGCATGTGATAAGGGAATAGCCATGAAGTGCAAAGGCGCATTTAGGTCTTAGCGCTTATTGACTGGAGCTGCAAAGAAGATGTGAAGGATGTGTGAAAAATCCCAAATAAAAGAGCTTGAGTAACATACAATATGGATAAGAAAATGTGCTTTAAAGGAAATGCAACTGTCACAAAAGAACATGGGGGAAAGCTGGGAAGGGGGGCTAAGGGAGAAGTATATGACAAGAATGAAGATAAGCAATTTTCTCTTCTTGGAAGCTTGGCTCAGATAAACAATATTCTATTCTGCAATTATTGGTGTGCATTACATTCATTCAAAATACAATTTAAAATGCAAGCATTCTGAATTAGATCTGCTGTACCCCTTCCACCTTGCCATGAGTAAAGCAGATTTTGCTCTTATAACAACTAAAACCTGTAATCAATGTTCACATTGGATGAAGGATGGAGACAGTTGCAACATGCAGGCCTGAGAGGAGCTGGAACGCATGCACCCCTACAGTTCCCTGTCATGCTGGCACAGGGTGTGTTGAGTCAACAATCACACTCAGGGCAGACATTTGATGGGAAGTATATTAAATGTGTGTTACTGCTCATGACGACCTTCTGGGATGAAGCACTAGAAGTGTTTTGGGTTGGTTTACAGCCAATCTGGTGGACTTGTGCAGCACATTGTGAAATGTCACTTTTCTATTTAAACTCGGAAAGAGCAATGGATTCACATGCTTACCAGTTGTCATTTTCATTCTATGCTGCAGCAGGAGCCCATCTGATTTGTAGTGCATACTTTATGTATCAGCTATATATAACACCTCTTTAGCACCTGCCCAATTATTTAGGCCCTTAAAGAAAATTTTAATGTCCCTCTCTGTCCCTCCCCATCCTGAATATTTAGACCACAGGCATGGAGAAGATAAAGCATGACAATTTATGTGCTCCATTATTATTTGGGAGTGGAATTATGAGATCATTATCAACTGGGATTCATGTCAAACCAGAGGTATTCTCATTAGTCTACCCCCTCAGCTTGGTGAAATAGAGCAGGGTCTGTACAAAAGGAATATCTTGGCCAACAAACAGCCTCCTTACACAGAGGCCAGTTTCACCTCTTTATGTGATGGGGAGCTCTAGAGAGCTTGATCATGACTCTCACCTGACTTCTGCCAATCATCTGCTAGTATTATAGCCATTTTGACTGTTTTTGTCTCTAATGCAACTTGGTGATCCCACAGGCAGCTTGGGGGCACAGGGAACATTTTTACCTGGGGTCTAGGAACTCCTACAATGGGACACTGTCTTCACTGGCAGCTTCTTACTACATTGCTCTCTGCTGTGTGGACAGACTAAAGGAATTTCCCTGACAAAGTATGTATATTCTCAGGATAGACATTAGGAGTTTTTTGTTTGTTTGTTTTTAATACTAGTACCTAACTAAAAAAAAATACTTACTATATTTTTAACAGGTACCAGGCACTGATAGTTATAAATGATATCTGCTTTATGGCAACTCTTTCTATACTAGATACAAATAACTATAATTCAAAAGATCGTCATTACTCAATACCATAAGGGTCAAACTCCAAGTGGAAGGAACATAGAAAAGAAAGCCATAACATCTGAATGGTGGTATTAGAGAAGGCTTTAAATAAAGTAGGTTTTAAGATGGCCCTTAAAGGAAGAATGGGATATCTGGAGGAGAAACGAATATAAATGTACACTCAGGTAGAAGAAATAGAGTGAGCACAAAATGGATTTATGTAACAACAGTTTGCGTTATTGTGATGGATCAAGGGATGTACACAGAGGAGATGATATAGGAAAGATGAATTAGGAGAATAGCCTGAAACAGGTTGAGTCAGGTTTTGCACTATCATGGCTAAGATTATGGATGCTTAACTATAGTGGTGTTTCGGATGTATCAGTGGCTCTCTGCTGGTGGTAATTCTGCTCCTCAGGGACATTTGCAAGGTCTGGAGGCACTTTGAAATGTCATAACTGTGCAGGGTGGGTAGAATCCAGTGAGTAGAGTCCAGGATGCTGCTACAAAGAATCATCTAGCCTGGGCTGCCGATAGAGCTGAAATCGAGGAACTCTGAGGTGAAATAAATGAGGAATTGAAAGAGAAAACAAGGGAAGACAGTATTGAAAAGGTCATGCTGAGATGAAAGATTTCATCAGAATTCTGGAAGTAAAAATAGAAAAGAGGATACAATTTTACTGAATATTTAGTGGTAGGATTGGCCAAAGTATTGCAAAAAAAAAAAAAAATGCCCAGGGTGAGAAGGAAGGAAAGAATAAAATAAGAATCCAGTACTCTGAACTGTATTTTTTTTTCTTTTGGAAATTAGGAATTCACAGAACTGGAGTCAGCAAAAATAATCTGGTAAGAAAAGCTACACATCCCCTCATCTAACAACATTGAATCAGAGTCATATAAACCTGTATCCAAATCCTAGCTTCCCATTTACTATTTGTATGGTTTTGATAAATTTCTTTAGTTTCATGGGATTATTATCTTCATTAATAAATAAAATAAAGATAATAAATTAAATAATAAAATTATTTAATTAAATAATAAAATAAAGATAATACCATCTTTCTCACATGTCATTATAAGAATAAAATTAAATCATGTTCATTGAATGACCTGTCAGCCACCTAGTTGTACTTCATAAATGTAGCTATTGTTCTACCTCTGCTGTTATGTTTCTGCTTGTTGTTCAGCCTGCTGGATGTCAAATGCTATTCCATAAAAATGTTAAATAATTAACTCCTTTGACCAACAGAGATACCAAGTAGAAATCAAAGCTACCAGTGGCAGTGATTTAGAGACATATTGGCAAATAACTTGGCTTGCATAAAAATACTTCTCTGATCTTGGACTGAAACGACAGCATAGAAGATGTTAATCCTTGGCAATAGCTCTGACTGAAGAGATGAAGACCAGGGCACTGGAAAGACTTGAGACCCCACCTAATAATAGAAGGCTGATTGAATTAATGTGTGTTTAGTACTTATACTGTGCACACACATTGGGAAAAGCAAAACACCCAGTGCATTATTAGCAGCACCATGTATCACAATAGCAAATTAATCAGAAACATCTTAGGAACAATGAAAAGCAATGCTAGCACTTGAAATCACTTGAAATGTAATTGGATTTGACTTCACTTTTTGAAATCTAGTATGACTTAAAAGTTTTTTCTTTAAAAATATTGCCATATTAAAAGTATTTATTTGAAAGGTGTAATATAATCCACTTTTTGTCTTGCTAGTTGACTATTTCTGTTTTTCAACCAAAATGATCTCTCATTTTCTATGGTTATACATATGAGCATTTCCATATATTTAAGAAGAGTGCACATCACAAAAAGAAACTATTAGAATTCACCTCAGAGAATTTTGCCAGTCACAATGGTTTGCAGCTAGTGGAAGTGCTTTCAGTAGATATGATGATCATCATGACATAGATTTCTGAGCATTTGGTTTAGGTGAATTTTTTTTTTCAAATTCTGAATGTATTGCCTTCATAGTAAGATCTTCTTTTTGTCACCATCCCCCAAGACTTAATGCATGTGTTGTTTGCATTGTAGGATGAGTTTATATGGAGATTATTATATGTGCTACATAGAAAGTAGATAATTACTTTAGTTAAACATAAGAATTTTCAAATGAGAGAAAGACCAGAGAAAAGACATAGGTGGGAGGGGGGCAGCAATGGGAAATGAAGTACTAAGTGCTAGAAAGGGAAGAATAAATAAAAGGAAAGCAAATAGATAAATGATTGAACACAAGTGACTGTCTTCTTCAAGACAGACTACGTAAGTTCTGAAGGTACTGTTATGGTTTGGATATGAGGTGTCCTTCAAAATCTCCTATAGTAATGCAGGAGTATTCAGAGATGGAATGGCTTGATTTAAGAACTGTTACCTAATCAGCACATCCTTACTTTAAATGGACAAACTGGTAGTAAATGTAGTCAGGTGGAACACGGTTGGAGGAGGCAGGTCTTGTCCTGAAAAGTTCATTCCTATGGCCCTTTTCCCCTTACCTTTGTCTCAGCTTCCTTGCTGCCATGAGGGAAGCAGCTTCCCTTCACCATGCCCTTCCTCCTTGATGTTCTTCTGCCTCACCCTGGGCTCAGAGCAATGGAATCTGTCATCAATATACTGAGACCTCTGATACCCTGAGCCAAAATGCATTTTTCCTCCTTTTTTTTTTTCTTCCTGGGTATTTTGGTCACAGTAATTCAAAAGCTAATCAAAACATATGCTGAGGACTACTCTGAGATCCTGTCAGTTTGAAAGCAGTGTTCCCTTATTACGCTTAATATTCATTGTAGGGTGTGTGTGTGTGTGTGTGTGTGTGTGTGTGTGGTGTGTGTGTGGTGTGTGTATTTAATTATTCTTTTTCTTTTCTTTTTTTGGTAGCAGGGATTGAATTCAGGGTAACCCGACCACTGAGCCACATCGCCAGCCCTATTATGTATTTTATTTAGAGAGAAAGAGACAGGATCTCACTGAGTTACTTAGCACCTAACCATTGCTGAAGCTGGCTTTGATCTTGAGATCCTCCTGCCTCAGCCTCCAGAGCCGCTGGGATTACAGGTGTTTGCCACCACACAGTCACTATTTAATTCTTTAAAGTTTCATTACACATAAAATGTGCTTTGAAAGGTCTGTCTTGAAATAATAATTAAATTAATAGGAATCTTTTTATCCTTTTTTCAGTTATATAAAAATTTGTAAACAAAAATAGCTACTTCTTTTCCATGAAAAAGCCTTAACCAGGAGAGTAACATTTGCCAAAGCAGAGTTATACTGAGGATTTGGAAAATATTGTTCAGTCATTTCTTCCTAAAATATTCTATATATGGTGAGACATTATTCTTGTTATAAAATTTCATTTCCTTTGCAATTTCTGTGATGCTATTCAATACTGCATTCAATGAAACACATCATAGATATTCAACAAATATTTTTAAATAAATAAATTAATTAACCCTAAATTATGTTAATAGAGTTGTTAAGGCAGGCATTTCCAAATTCTTTAAACCTCCAATGAAAACAATTTTTGAGCCTCACATAGCTCAGAACTACATATGCATAGATATGCACATTTATGCATATGTATTCCTATAATTATATGCATACACACATATTCTGGACTTCTTTTGAAAGGTTTATGTGTGATGATACACTGTATATAAAGTGTATCTTATGTTGCTATCCATTCAAGGCATGTATACCAACTGTACATATGTTTCACCATATGGCAGAACTTCAATGCCCATCTCTCAGTCTCATTCTTAGAGTCACTGAGTAGATGCCTCCTGAGATTTAAAAAATCTTAAAATAGGTCAGAGATCTCAGAAATAATATTTTTTTTCAATGATAAATCATGAGAAAACAGAGAAAACTGGAAAATACCCTTGCTAAACAAGCTACTATCCATGTTCAGTTTACAAGACTCCTTTTCCAGCATACAGCTTTTGCAAATACCTCACCTTTAATTTCTGACTTTGGTTGCTATGACCCAATAATTGGTCAGTTTTAATCTCTTATAATCTTAGAAGATGTGAACTTGGAAAGTCCCTAGAGTCCTAGTTTTAGTAGGAACATAATGTTGGTCAAGTAGATTGAATGGAAAAGGTATACTTTGTTTCTTATATTAGCATATTTATAGCAAAGTATATTTCTGAATATTTTAATCATTACTCTAGTTCATGCTCCAAGAAAACCAAACTTATAAACCTCATGCTAAGTGTCTACTCACTAATTAATTTCTTAAACTAATCATCTATTATGGTAATATACTCAGCATGGATAATGCGCTGTGAGTTCTAAATTTCATTCCATTTTTACAACCACCTTACTATGTAGGATTATTCTTTCAGTTTTATAGATGAGTAAATTAAAGTTGAGAAAGATTTTGTAATTTGCCTAAGCTACCCCAGCTACTAAGAAATAAAGATGGTGTTCAATAATTATTTTAATGAATAAATTGATGAAAGAATAAAGTTGCTTGAGAACATCTTCCAGTTTATCTGACTCTTATGCCTAATGTCTATCCAATACATGTATTGACTCCCAATAAATAACTTCCCTTTTATATGCTGAAAAGCAGGAGGAAAAGACATTGCCAATTTTAAGGGCACATTACATATTTTAATAGCCTGACTTTTGATAGGCCCCTAGAGTATGTGCTCTCATTAAATATTCAAAACTGCCACACACAGGAGAATGAGTGTCCCCAATATGTAGATGAGAAATGTACAGCTCACTGAAGTTTAGATTTTTGTCTAGGTCTACACAACTAGGAAATGAATTGTACAGATAATAATCAAACTAATGCCTGTCTTATTCCAAACATCCTTTTAGTGTATCATTCAAAGTGGAACAATAACCAAGCATTTGAGGAAAAGATCTACAATGGAAGAAAGACTGAAACAAATAAATACAACAAAGGAGTCCAGAAAAAACATAAAGTGAAGAAAAACATTCTAATTTAAAAAAAAAATTCCCCAATACATCGGTGATGCTTTTGGTTGGAATCCTTGTTTGCATCATAAGAATCAATGAGGCTGGACTCCCTGTGGTAAGATCCTGTGAAGGATTCTTTGTCCACAGAGGTATTTTGTACCTGCCTCCTGAGAACTGGCATTATAACTTTCCAGAAAAGTTCCAAACACTAGAGAAATAGAGAAAAATCCTAAAGGCTACCAGTAAGAATAAACAAGTCACATAGAAAAAATCAAAATCAGAAGAAAATTATATTTCTCAATTAGAATTAGAAACTCAAAGAAATTATAAAGTGGTTCAAGATTATGAGAAGAAAATAATTTCTAACTTAGAATTCCATACCCAACAAAAGTATTAAAGATATGTGTATGATTAGAATAATGGCCTTTGTTGTACCTATATAGTCTCAAAAATTTGCTTTCAGTGCATGTATTCTTGGTAAGTTATTGAAAAGATGATATAAAACAAGAAAGATATGGGAGGGAAAAAGGGAAATAATCAACCTAGGACAGAGTATGAGGAGTATTGAGATGTGACAGGATGTGGCTGCCCATAGGTTTAGATAGAATCAAATCAAGATTGAAGCAAGAGGATCAAAATGTAAAGAAGGAATACTTTTAAGAAAACAATGCCATGTAGATCACCTGATGTAAGACTAGAGATCAACAAACTGGCTCAAGCCAAATCCAGCTCCCTCTGTATTTTTACAAATCTAGTTTTGTTGGACCATAGCCATGCTCACTCACTTACATTACTACAATGGCAGAGTTGAGTAATTGCAAGAGAGACCATTTGGTCTTCAAGCCTAAATTAGAGTTGGCCTTCACTATGTGACTGTCTGTCCACACATGCAGCCTCAACCAGCTGTGAATCAAAAATATTGGAAGAAAAAAATCCACCTATTCTGAGCATGTATGGAGATTTCCTCTTTGTAATTATTCCCAATAATATTATATAACAAAAATTATTAGCATTTGCATTGCACTAAGATTTCAGTATATGATAGGATTGTGTAGGTGATAAGCAAGTATTATACCCTTTTATATAAAGAACTTGAGCATCTGCAGATTTTGGAATCCTTAGGGGTCCTAGCACCAATCTCACTTGGATACTGAGGCATGAGTGTATTTACTCGTTGGTTCTCTATGGAACAAACTTCACTATCCCTCTATTAGGCTGTTTAAAGACATTTTACACTCTGTGGAGCTATTGATGAGAGATAGATGGAAAACCAAATGTAAGAACAAGATAATTTTTGAGCCACTGGGATAGGTATGTGCCACCATGCTTGGTCCAAGATAATTACTGACTAGACAAAAAAAAAAAAGATAAAACAAGAAAGATACTAACTATGGATATTGGTTTAACTAAAATTTGTGATGTACACAATGAAAAGGTGGTGTGTGGATGTTTCTTGAACCAAGATACATAACAAGAACAACCTGGAGGAGAAAAAGTTTGTTTGGGCTCATGGTTTCAGAGGTTTCAGTCCTTAGTTGGTCATCTCAATTGCTCTGGGCCTGAGGTGAAGGAGAGAGAGAGAGAGAGAGAGAGAGAGAGAGAGAGAGAGAGGGGGAGGGAGGGAGGGAGGGGGAGGGAGGGAGGGAGGGAGGGAGAGAGAGAGAGAGAGAGAGAGAGAGAGAGAGGGAGAATATGAATATGAATGAGGAACCAGGGACAAAATATATAATCCTCAAGTCACAACCTTGGTAACCCACTTTCTCCAGCCATACCCTATCTGTCTAAAGTTAGTATGTAGTAGCCCATTCAAATTATTAATCCAAATGGATTAATCCACCGATGATATTGTAGCTATTGTGATAATTATTTAACCATGTACATTAACACAGGAGCTTTTGGGGGAAACCTCATATCCAAACCAGAATGGGTGGCTGTGTAAGGAAGGTAAAATCCTTATCTCTCACTGTAGGTAATGGAAGTTAATGTATACAATTGAAAAAAAAAAGAAACAGAAAAAAAGCAGTAAGTTATCTAGAGATATGAAAGTAAATTTCAGGAGAAAATAGTGAAATGTTTGCCTTTGGAAACCAAGAATTGGGGTTAGAATGGATACATCAAATAAGGAGAGTAACTAAGAACAGAGTAGGGAAGAAGAGCATGAGAAGATGACTAACATTAAACAGGGATGAGAGGTGGGAAGGACAGGGAGAGAGAAGGGAAATTGCTTGGAAATGGAAGGAGACCCTTAGGGTTATACAAAATTACATACAAGAGGAAGTGAGGGGAAAGGGAAAAATAATACAAGGGGGAGAAATGAATTACAGTAGAGGGGGTAGAGAGAGAAGAGGGGAGGGGAGGGGGGATAGTAGAGGATAGGAAAGACAGCAGAATACAACAGACATGAGTAAATCAGTGGAAGTGTAACTGATGTGACTCTGCAATCTGTATACGGGGTAAAAATGGGAGTTCATAACTCACTTGAATCAAAGTGTGAAATATGATATATCAAGAACTATGTAATGTTTTGAACAACCAATAAAAAAAAGAATGGATACATCAAGAAAAACTATTTTTAAATACCACGTAGTATTAATTGATTATGTAAATCATGTATATATATTGTTTAGCTTTATAAAAATTTTAAGTGTGGAAAACAGTACTAGGGAATCATTGAGAAGTGCACTGAATCTCACTTATGGTGAATTATTTGAATCTTGGTATGTAATTTGTTTTAGAAAACATCTACATTTGAAGGGCTCCTCTCATAAAACACAAAGGACAGAAAGCTTTGCTGAGGGCTTAAGGTGTAAATGAAATGACACATTTAAACTGAAGAAACACACCCACGTTGAAAGCATTCAATCCAAGGCAGGCTCTGCTGTACACATGTTCTGACATATGGTAAATTTTCAACCCCTTATCTCTGGATATTAGTTTTCATTGTCAGAGTCGCCAAGGGGCCATTTTGCGAAGAAGGATCTACTAAAATGGGTCAGGGACTTGGTAGCTAAGAGTCAATCCATTTTTTTAACTACAGTAATAGCATATGATTCAGCACACTGTAAATACACAAAACAAACACAGTTCCCATACTCTTTGAATATAAGACAATTATTTAAATAGCTTGTCATTTTTTATATTTTGAGAATATTGCATTTGTATTTTTTCTGTGTCTTTCTGTTTTTTGTTTATGCAGCCAATATTCTTGATCAGAGAAGAGGATCATTCAATTTAGTTTATTTGGTTTTAAAAAATAAAAATGACTATATTAAAGTATAAATAGATTAGTCTCATCACAGGTGAAAAGTAGTCAACATCACCTGCCAGGTTTATTGTTTATTTATAATGAGCCAAGCTGAATGGAGATCAGACATAGATAGCTAGGAATCTTTCTGTATGAAAAAAATAAATATAAAAATATGTGTCTGTAAGGCTCCACACATGCATATATACCCAAAGTGCATGTATATTCATATACTCACAGAAATACACACACACGCGCGCGCACACACACACACACACAAACACAAACACAAAGTGTATATGCATATGGTTTTAAGAAAAAAATTGATAAATATTTTCTTTTTGGGTAAAATGATTCCTTTGTTAATTTAATTTAATCTTTCCATAAGGAAAATGTCATTAAGCAAAACATCAATGGACAGAATTTTTTTTAAATTTGCAATTCTTTTTCTAAACCCCACAGAAAATTGGTCTAGTGCTGTGAGTTTACTAAGTAGAAAACAAGTCTCCATCATTGGAATCACTGGAGGACTTTCACGCTGGCTTTTCATGAGTGTGTGCCTGGATTTTGTTACTCTGATGGACTGTCTTTGCAGGACAATGCACTGCCAGAAGTTCAACCTGGAATCTGCAGAACAGATCACAGAGTTGTTCACCAGAGTGTTCTAATTAGGATCCCAGTCTTCTGGATGTACATAATGATGAGATTCACTATAATGTATACATACATGACATAGAAAAGTTATGTCAGATTCATTCAATTGCCTTTCCTAATCCTATCCCCAGTCCCTTCCCTACATCCTCACCAATATTTATTGTTTCTTGTATTCTTGATAATTGTTCATGGTTCTGCTTTTATTCACTTTACCTGCTTCTGTGATACACCCTGGACATCATTGGAAATTGTCCTTGGCACAATAAGAAAGTGGCCACTTTCTGTGAGCAACAGCTTAGAGAAAAGTTCTTTATGCCTCACTTACACCAAATTCTGAAACTGTATTTCCATTGCAATTGCTAGTTTTATTCTAAAACACCTGCATAAAATAGAAAGAGCATAGGGAAAGTGGCTTATAAATAACCTAAAGTGCCAGGAATCCTTATTGCTCTTGGGATGAGAATAGTATGTATTTGTGTGTGTGTGTGTGTGTGTGTGTGTGTGTGTGTGTGTGTGTGTGTGAGAGAGAGAGAGAGAGAGAGAGAGAGAGAGAGAGAGATGTTATGTGACTCTACCAATTATACATGTTCACTAAGTATTTGGTGGAAGAGTGAATGAATGTTTTTTGGAAGATAACTCACTTCCCTTTTTGCTGTTTTCTCTTTCACTAAGACATCTCTTATGGTGTCTATTGAGACCAAAGGCCTCATCCTGAGGTGGCATGCTTCCTTTGGGTCTCCACAATTTACCCATTGGATGCTCACTTCCCTTAGTTAATTGTAAGCATTATGTTGAGCTTTAATGAAAAAGTCTAAGTCATGATCCTTGTCAGTCTTTAAGGTATGTAAAATGTGTCAGGAAAGCAAACCTCACATGGCAGAGCAGTTATAAAGGAGACATTAGAAAAGGCAAGGACAAAGGTCCTAGGATTCAAGGTAAAATCAGTGAGGCCTGATTAATTCAGGGGAGACTGCATGGCACTGAGTGGGGAATGAGGTATAGATAGGGTTTAATAGTAGTCAAGAAAAGAAAAAGCTATTCAAGTTGGGAAATATCATGAAAACAAGGATGACTCAAACCAGTTTCAGTCAGTCACCTCTGTAAAGACTTCTCTGATCTCCCAGTCTCCAAGTTGCATGAGATTTCTCAGTACTTCTATAGCGTTTGGTATATACTTCTAAGAGAGCATTTACCTACAATATCTTCTTTGGTGACCTGAGTCCTTCACTTTGCATGCCCAGTTCTGGATCAGTGTTTGGCACATGTAGGTGGTCAATAAAATATATGACTAAAGACTAAATGTGTGGAAAATAAAAACAAAAGCCTTGTGATGAGATTAAAAACAGAATTCAAAGCCTATTTCCCACCTTGTACAGAGTAAAATGGAAAGGCCTTATTTATTTATTTATTTTGAATTTCTCTCTTTTTTTTATTTGTTGCACATGACAATACAATTATCTTGACATATCATGCATTTGGGTAGAGAGAAGTGATGGGAGGGGAGGGGAGGGATAGGGGGGATAGGAAGGGCAGCAGAATAAAATAGAAAGGCCTTATTATTGACTGCAGGTATCTACAGGATATGATTCAGCTCCCTCTCTAAACTCACTTCCTCACTCTACCTGTGCTTACACCATCCCATCCATGATGGCTCCTAGATATTTATAGAATTCACCATAAATTCTTCTCACTTGGGGTTTTTACATATTTGATTTGCATAACAGCAGAGATTTATTGACTTACAGATTATTTGGCACATAGTAGGCATTCAATAAATATTTCTTGAATGAAAAAAATTAAAATAAAAAGGGAGGGCTATATTTTATAGAAAAAATTTTGAGGATCTCAATGAGAAATTGTCATTTATAAAGGTTCATCTTGCAGTGGTATGCAGAGTAGATTAAACAGAGAGCTCCAAGAAGCAGGAAATCTAATTAAAAGGCCTAAGTGGAGCAGGTAGTCTGAGAGAGGAGCTCTTGAGCAAATAAAAAGGAGTTCTTTCTCCAATCCAGCAAGTGACCACTAGTAGGTAACATTTTGGACAAATTCCCTGTCAACCCTTTCTCTGCTAAAGAAGTTGGCAACCTTTCAACAGTCTGTGGTTATAAGAAGGTAGTTCCCTCTCCTTGTGTTTTTATGCATCGCAGCGCTACAGAATTGTTCCATTAAATGCCTATCTCTAATCATGAAATTTGCATGCAGAAAGCACTTAGCTCATCTGGAAGGAACTCCAAGGGCTATAGTGAGTACTTAGCAGGTTAGGCAATCATGAGCTTAAAGAATTATGTTCAGTTGCACTAGGCAGTTTTGAGTGCACTTCTGGAAAATAATTTAAATCTTCTTCCTCAGACTAAGATATACCCTTCTTAAACCTTGTGCCTAGCAAGCATCCTCAGATCCGAGGTTCCCTGGATGATAATAAGCTAATGCACCTCACAGGTAGTGAGAGGATGTGGAAGGAGGTGCTGAGAATGCTCTTTCTTGAACATTTCAGATATCTGGAACCAGCTTAATGTAGCCAGCCCTTCTGGAATTTCCCCTTTTAGGTTGAACACTGGGCTTAAAGAGGGATTGTGAGTCTACTGTAATGCCAGTTTGGTCTTATAAACTGCTTTGTTTTAAGCCTACTAAAAAGCAGTGCAGTGCAAGTAGATTATTCACTTGCTAACTGTACCTTGCTGAATTTCCTTTTAAAAGAGTCCTGGTTTGGCTTTATGTGGAGTGTTTCTTTTTTTCATAAATAAAAGACCCAAGGAAAGAAATGTGACTACCTGACAATGTGAAAAGCACCCCAAGTGGATTCTGCAGATGAGCTGGAAATGACAGGTGAACATTGTGTCTTAAAGTCACCCCAGGGGATTCTCCCTCTGATGTGAAGGAAACAGCAGGGTCCATCCTTTCTGATTTAGTCTTTGACAGGCTGCTTTTCTGACAGTGGCTGCATTGTACTAAGTGCTGGATTGGGAAAAGGACGACGTCTGAAGGGCGCCATTTGCCAATGACAGGGGGAAGAGAGGATCCTGAGGAGCTGCTGGGATAAAATGTGAACGGTTGAAACTAGGAAAGTCACTCAAAAACCAGTGTTAGACTTAACTTCATAAATGTTTGAAAATTTTCCTTAGTAATAATGTATTTGTAATAAAGAGAGTCGATTATAATGTGTCTCTTTATAGATATATTTTTAGTTAAGAACTAACACACTCTCATGGATATGAACTTCAGGGATTTAATAATGAAGCTAACACGTTTGGCAAATGGATAGTCACTTACCATCCAGCTTTAAAACAAAACAAAACAAAACAAACAAACAATAACAAAAAACAACAGCATGTCTAATTCTGTCTTTGGAGAAATAGGAAAATAAGATAAATTTGTTTTTTCCAATTGCTCAGGGTAAATCATGCCTTGTACCGAGAAGTATAAGAATGGAGTTTGACCCAGTGGACAGAAAAAAAAAATACACACACACACACACACACACACACACACACAAACACACACACTATTTGCCTCAATGACAAAAATTCTCAGAGGGACAGAAATTTAAACTTAATAGTGGAAATGGTAAGGTAGCTCTACCTGTTTCTAATTTCTCCTCAAGGGCAATCTAGAGATATCAAACAAACAGATTTGGCCTCCTGATTGTCTTATGTCAAGTTTTTGAAACAAAACTCTCATTCCTTTTCTAAGATATAAAAACATTTTTCTTCCCAACTCAGAGCTGTATTGATACCTTGAATGAATTTATTTCCCTCAGGGTGCAGGGTTTATTCTTAGAAGAGAGTGTACCTGGGATCTTTCAACATAGCTATTAGCTAACTAACTATTTTACAAGACAGGTTTTTTTTCTTACCCCATAGTTTTCCTTCAGATGGGAATCAGTGAACTAGATGATATATTTAAGCATACAGCCAGCAGATGGTCAGGCTGAGATGAGAACATATGGTTGAATATATTGTTTGGTTCAATCTTTCGTTGGCACAGGAGGCATATTCGTCTTAATATTCCCCTTTAGCACCTGGGTAAAGAGGGTAAAATATTTCCCTCAATTTTACCATAATTGGAACAACTTTCCTATTTCATATCTAAATAAAGCTTTGAGTTGGATATTTTAGAAAACCAATCACAAAGAAAGTTTAACGCAAAGACCTTTTCCTCCTTTTAATATTTAACTTTATTAAGGTATCTTTACATACAATAAATCAACTAATTTTAAATATTTCAATTTCAATGGATTTTAACAAATGCATATATGGTCATGTTACCCTTATTAATATGGACTAGGTGTATTATCCCAGGGAATTCTTATTCTCCTTTTTAGTTAATCCTATTCCATCAACTTAGCCTCCAATAACTTAGAAAGTTCAGTCATTGCAGTTTTTCCCTTTTCTGCAATTTGACCTAAATATATTTACACTACATAATCTTTAGATTTAGATTATTTCATAAGACAATATGATTTTGAGATCCATCCATTCTGTGTGTATTAGTAGTTTGTCACTTTTCATTGTGGAGAAATTTCCCATTGTATTTTTATACAAGAGTTTGTTGATGGGCATTTGAGTTGTTTTCAGTTTTGTAGTATAATCAAAAGAGCTTCATATATAAGTATTTGTGACTATATATAGGGTAAGTGTGTGTGTGTATGTGTGTGTGTGTGTGTGTGTGTGTACACATATTTAACCAATTCTTTTTGGTAAATACCTAGGAATACACACTTGGGTTACATCAAATGTCTTTGTTTCTCTTTGGTTTTGAGGATTTGAAAAAACTGACAGGAAATTACATGACAAATTTAATCATTTTAAAGTGAATAATTATTTAATGAGTGGCATTTAGTACATTCCTAATGCCATGCCATTTAGTACATTCCTAATGCCATCACAAGCTTCATCCAGTTTCAAAATATTTTCATCAGTTCAAGAAAGAATTCTGTACTACTAATATCTGTGATGATGTATAACCCCTACTGCTTTATCTGCTTCATATCTCTATTAAATTGCTTAATCTGGTTATTTCATTTTAACGCCATTATTTAATACTTAACCTTTTGTGTCTGTCTCTTTTACTTAGTATAGTGCTTTTTTTTTTTTTTTTTAGGTTCAGCCACATTGTGGATGCTATCAGTATTTCATTCTTTTTACAACTGAATAATATTTCATTATATGTGTACTATAATTTATTTATTAACTCATTCATTGATGAATATTTGGGTTACTTTTATGTTTTAGATGTGAATAAATATTCACATACAAATATTTTAGCTCTTGTTTTCAGTTCTTTTCACACTTAAAAATAGAAATGCTGGATTGTTTGGCAATTCTGTTTAACATCTTGAAGAATCCTCAATTGTTTTCTATCAGCAATGTAATAAGAGTTCAGTTTTTCCATATTCTTATCAATACTTGTTATTTTCCTTAAATAAAAAAACTATAACTCTTCTAGTAGGTATGAATCTGAATCTCATATGCATTAGTAGGCATGGATCCAAATCTCATAGGCATTGAATTTGAATTTTGACAACATTTCCTTTGTATATTTTACTATTCTACAGTTTGGTGTGTACTTTGATAACTTTTCTGTTTCATGTATTGATACTTTTATTAATAAATGTTGACTTTCTAAATCTTCTATGATACATTTTAAATTAAAATCTATTATTATCCTAGTGGCTCAGGAGGCTGAGGCAAGATGATCATGAGTTCAAAGCCAGCCTCAACAACAGCAAGGTGCTAAGCAACACAGTGAGACCCTGTCTCTAAATAAAAATACAAAAATAGGACTAGGGACGTGGCTCAATGGTTAAGTGCCTCTGAGTTCAATCCCCAGTACACCCCCCAAAAATGTGTTATTAATATAGACATCCCGGCTGTATTTTGATTGTTTTTTTTTTTGCTCCACCCTTTCACCTTAAAACTTTTTTAACATGAATATTGGTATCTTCTAAACAACATATAGGTGGAACATTTGTCTTAAGTCATTCTACTAGCATCTGTCTTTTAACTGGTCAGTTTAATCCATTTTCATTTAAAGTGATTGCTGATGAGGAAAGACTTCTGCCTTTTCACTCTGTCTTTTTATGTGTTACATTTTTTTGTTGGTCTTCAATTCTTTCAATACTGCCTTCTTTTATGATGGGTGAAATTTTTTCTAAAGTAGCATATTGATTCCTCATTTTCTTTTCTATATAGTTATTATTTTTTAATGATTACCATCAGGATTAAAATTAGAAGCAGAGATTTTAGATGCAATTGAAATAAAGCTGGTATCAGCAGAAAATTGATCATTACAAATTTAGGATGCTAATTTTAATTAGCTGCATTTCCCCACCATTTATGTTGTTATTATCACAAATTATACCTTTATTCCTGTATGCCCTTTAACAGAGCTTTATAATTGCTGTTATGCTTTTTAATTTTTTTAGTTGTAGATGGACACAATATATTTATTTATTTATATTTATGTGGTGCTGAGGTTTGAACCCAATGCCTCACGCATGCAAGGCAAGTACTCTACTACTGAGCTACAACCCCAGCCCTATTTTATGCCTTTATCTTTTAAGTTATATAGAAAACAGAAAGAAAAGTGACAAACCACAAATACCATACTATTGGTTTTTTGTTTTGTTTTGTTGGTGTGGTTGTTGTTGTATTCACTTATGAACTTTTCTTTCCTGGAGTTTTCATTTCTTCATGGAGCTTCAAGTTACCATCCAATGCCCTTACATTTCAACCTGAAGGACTCTTTTTGGCATTTCTTGTAGGGCAGCTGTACTAGTAATAAACCCTCTTAGTTTTGTATATTCAGCAAGAAATATACAAAGTGTTTGTTATCATAAGCTGCTGAATTCCAGGAATGTTTATAAAGTAGCATTATTGCAGCAAAATCTTTTTAAAAAATTGGCAGCAATAATTGGTTGCAGCCATGACAACAACCTAAAATATATGTTGTTGGCTTGTAAATGAGACAGTGGGTGGTAGGAAGACAGTTTTAAGTAGCCTACACATGGCAACCCAGGTCATTTGAATCAAAACACTTGATAAATCTGTATCCTTATGGACTTGTAACATTGGATATGGATTTTTTTGAGGAAAATTGTTTATGGGCTAGTTGTTAGTTGCTGCAGTCTGGCTGGGCACAAGATAACCGAGCCACAACAAAAGCCTTATAAATTCCAACAGCAACTCTTTATTCCCGAACTCTCACTGGCTCTCTTCATGCACATTCTGGGAAAATACACTCCCTCCACCAGGCTCTGCGTACCAATCCTCTGAGAACCCCGCGAGAACTCCACGGGAACTCAAGGAGCCAGTGCCTAAGGCAGCAGGATCCGCCCTATTCCCAGAAGGATCCACCCTAAACCTGGAGCCACCCTAATCCAGCAGGATCCACCCTAAACCTGGAGCTACCCTAATCCCTGAGCAGGGTCACCTTTCAACCAAAAACGCCATGCATTATTCTTACTTGGCTATGGATCTCAGCATCTCCCCCCTTCTGATTAATTAAACAACAAGCAAAGTGGCTTAGGGACCGTGCCTGTTAGGTTGCCCGATTCAACATATGGTCCTTACCCGTCATCGGATGATCTGACCTCTAGGCATCAGCCTCCTGTCTTAGGTTGGTACCACTGCAATTGGATCATACCCATCACTGACTACCGGTCCAGCATACAGCCATACTTGTGGATAGGCCTATGCACCAATGGGGGGGTGAGGTTCTTTTCCTCACCTCTGTTGACCCCCAAATTTTAGACCATCACTAGCAGAAGGGAGGAGGATACAGAAATGCCACGACACCAAGCCAATTGACGGCTCTTTTGGAAAAATTGTATCACCAGTGACACATCAGCAAAGATACGCCAGCACTACCATAATTCGCTGCATTAACAGATAGTTCACAATGCATACAAGTGATACATAGTCCAGGCAAGTTCTGCAAGCAATTCAAAGCGGAGGAGTCTATCAATATTTCCATTTCCTACATATTGAAATGCATTTGATTAATTTACTATAAACTTAGGAATAAAGTTCCCAGTGCTTTTAATGTGATCTTGATGTACATAAATTTATTCAAGTGTAGCTGGATGCTTAGTCAAAAAAGGCAAACTATAGGAGATCCTAAGAAGTTTTAACTCATTAATACAACAAAAATTGTGAGGTACTGAAGTAATACTTAAAATTTTTTGTCATTTATAACTTAGAGTAATTAAACTTATGAAAGTCTTGTTGAATGATTTTGTTTTTTTTTTAAGAAAACAAATGGAACATGACAGCACTATATATCAAATGAACTTAGAAGAGAGAAGACAAATTTTATTTTTAATTTCTGCTTAAGGCATAAGACATAAATGCCATGATGAACCTACTCCACTGGAATACGTTTAGTGGAGAAAATTTTTCTTTAACTTTTATATTTTTCAAAAGTTGTTCCCCCCATGTGATCTATTTTTTTCCCTGAGATATTGTAGGTTTTTGTTAAACCGTAGAGTTGTTTTCAGGGTAATTGCTAGTCTCCAAAGCAGACTGCATACAGGAGAACTTGCATTTAAAAAAAAAAGTTTACTGCCAGAATTTCATTAGAAGAGACAGGAACAATGGAACCAAACTTAGTCTTTCCAAGTAGTATCTCAAAATAAAAGTTTGCTCAATATAGCTTGGAATTTGTTAGAGATTTGGGGTGGCATAGAATTGCTTTAAGCTGTTATAATCAAAAATAAAAATAGCCTATTTAAAAAGAGTCTTTAACTGCATGTTTGTGGCATGTCATATAGAATTGTCATGCTGAAGGAGAATGGAACAAACATTAACTGAACATTTGACCCGAATATTGTATGACTTTGGAGTGAGGCTTCTTAATATTTCCCTTTTTATTGCATAATATTGTGTATGGTTTGAAAATATTCTGAAATATTGGATGAGTGACAGTAAAAAGAGTCTCTACATTCTAGAAACACATTCTACATTATTTATTCCATAAATAGATGTACTGAAAGGTGAATGGATATGGTTCACACTTAACTGCACTTGTATAGTTCCAATTCTTGAATATATGAAAAGACACAAGAGGATGAATTCATGAGCAACGTTTCCTGCTCTTTCAATTCTCTGGAAACCTCTACTCCATTAATGAGGTCTTGATCTTCTGTTTGAATTGCCCACCAATGACTTTATTAATCTTTATTCTGCTCTTTACAATGGTTCTCTTAATCACAGACAAGATTCTTTAGCATGGGCAAGCCCACTGTACTTCCTTTGGGAATCAATTCCAGTCCCCCAGGACAGGAGCTACTCACTGTCAGTAGAGTCAGACCCTCATTTGGCCACTTGGATTCCTTGCAAGTATCGCTAAGTAACATCTGCTGTGGAGTGGCTCCCTAATAGCCACTTTCCTGAAACTCAGGAATTCATTACACTCTTCTCAAGAAGTCTGTGAGAACCAAAATTCAAATTGAAATCTGGCAGGCTTATTTTCTTCTTCAGAAATCCAGAGTTCTTTGCAGACCAACAGAGCACACCATTGTACTTGTTTACTTGCCACTGTTAGTCGGCTGTCCTCTGCTTCATTCAATCATTCTCTCCATCACAGTCTTGGAGCCATGTCCTTAGCATCCCCTCTAGGCTTTACACACAGTGCCAACAATTGGCCCTGTGTTCCTTGACTGGAGGGAGTTTATTTGCTCTTGTTTCCAGAGATAACTGGTATCCCAAGGACCCAAAAGGTAAAGTCAGAGGGCTTCTTCTCCCTTCTGAATCTCAGGGACCCTGCTATACATACCTTCTTGTGTGCAAAAGGTAGTTCTGGGATTTTTATTTTGTATATACCCCACTGAGGTTTTTTCTATCGTTGTGAGATACAGCTGGGACATTAGATGTGAGGTCAAATCCAGCTGGTTTTACTGATTTTCAGCAAGCAAAAGGTGACTTTTTACCTTAATTTTTTAAATTTTATAGTTTAAAATTGGCATGCAGTCTCCATGGCTGGAGGCTACTTTATTCCTCTGACATAGATGACTGAAAAGCCTTGGAACATAAATATATGCAAAAAGCCAATAATTCTGCCTGCCTTGCTGCTACTCCTACAGGGTATCTCAGAGCTGGCAAACAGAAGGGTAATGGGAATTAGAAGGAGGGGAAAAACAGCAATAAAAATATAAATCAAAGAAAGAAGGAAATCCATTTTCTCCTTGGCAGCAGAGACAGTGCTCCGCTAATCCATGCTGAGTGCAATCCAATACTCCTTTATATAATCCTGTGCCGGTGGAAGAAAATTAAAGTTTAATGCAATAACGGCTGACACAAATCACTTTTGTTGCCCAGAAGCAGATTAAAGAATAGTTAAAATCATACAAATCTAATTTCTTTTTTGTTGTTGTTGTCACTTTATTCTGTAACATCTTGATGCTTTAATCCCTAGCATCGGTTTTTGATTATTAAACATATATTACCAACATAAGAGAGATTGTGGGAAAAACAGTGACAGCCAGGAAATGATTTGTGCTTAAATGGTACATGTTAAAGCTCTTTCAAAATCCATAAATTTTTCATAGGTTCATAGAGGTCCATGCCTTTAATCAATCTGTGTCAAGGGGATTTTAAAATAAGCATAAAGGTAATGGAATGCTATCAATCATAATTGGGCTGGAAAGAACCATCACGGTCCATCAGCTGTCACTCCTGTATTATGTGTATGTGTATGTGTGTCTGAGCACATGCCTTGGCATGATGTATTTCCATTCTCTATCTTTGATTACTGCTTTCAATGAGATAATTTGAAGACCTTGTATAAAGACGGACATGAAATAAAAATAAAATTAACTGTGGCTGTAATTTCTCCCTTTCTCTCCTCCCTCCACAGGAATTATTTACTGTCCCTATAAGGACAGTGTCTTGTCTCCTCTGTGCAGTACACTTGCTTCATCAGAACATAAGGGTTTTCAAATGTAAAGCTTTCCTACTTTTTAATGTATATAAAATATCCTATCCTGGTTACAAAGGCTACAAAGGGTTGACAAATTCTGTGCCCTACATGAAGACCCTGGATCCACACAGTTAAATGGAAATTTGTGCAAATTTATTCATAGAGGAATTATTATGAGATAAAGAAGTTTTTTAAAAAGCTCCTGCTGCAATTAAGTTCAACTTTGGTTCTTATGCCATGGGATTCCTGCAGCATTCTAGGTGTTTTCCATGGAAGGTTGTGAAGTCATCTCAATTTCATGGGAATTTTGTGGCTAATAGAAATTACTCTTAGCAAGAAAACCAGCACTGCAAAGCATTTTGAGCAAAATACTACAAGAAGAGGAATTGAAAAATAGTGCCCCAAACTAACAGCAGGAGGTATCTCAGTAAAGGGGGAGGAAAATAACCAAAAAGTAAAACCAGCCAAACTAAAATAAATAAATAAAGAAGCATGACTGGAAGTACAAATCATATCTCAATTGTAACCTTAAATGTTAATGGCCTAAACTCACCAATCAAGAGACATAGGCTAGTAACCTGGATCAAAAAAACAAATCCAACAATATGCTGCCTCCAAGAGACTCATATGATAGGAAAAGACATACACAGGCTGAAGGTAAAAGGTTGGGAAAAATCATACCACTCACATGGTGTCGCGACCCCCTTGCCCGCAAGGAAGACGCAACACCGGGAATCTTCTTACAGCTGTTTATTCAAGCTCTCGAGAGTTCTTCTAATCTCCCAGAAGCCCCTCCCAGCCTTAATAAAGTATCCAAACACCCAATGCGAAGCTGCCACGTGGAGCTTTCTCGTAGGGTGTCAAAGAACCATGTGCCAACTCTCCCAAAGAAGGAGTTGTTTATCACAGACCACCACAAGGCCAGCGCCATCTTGTAATGGCGACCACAGTCCGCAGAAGCGGCTCGCCACAGTTCCCCCTTTCGTTTACTAAAAACAAAACAGGCAAGAGTAGAGGTGAATCGCCATTACTCATACGAAGCCTTCAACCAGGAACCTCATCAGACCCAAGCAGGTCAGGACGTTCCCACATGACCGTTATTGGCTGAATATGAAAACAGACACCACAAAGCTGTTAAGGCCCTGTGAGCTGGCCTCCTTGACGTGCATACAAATCAGGGCTGGATCCAAGCCCTGGGGGCCGGGGGGAATCCACTGCCAGCAGTTTTTTCCTTCTGTTTATAGCACGTCAAAGGGAATCAAGTAGCCCCTGTCTTAGGTCGTTCACTGCCCTTACATTGCTTACCCGTCTTTGGGGAGGCCCCATTCCCCTGTCTTAGGTTGCAGTGCAAGCGTGAAAGTTGCCCGTCTCTGGGTACTACAAGATCAGCTCGTTGTTGCCAAGGCGTTTAATGGTATCTACTCAGCCAGTCATGATTAGGTCTCTGAGGCTGAACTGTGGCTGTATAGAAATACAACGACAAACAAGTTGGCAACACCCTAAAAGAAAGGCACGGGTCATAGAGCGATAGAAAAGTACTAGCGTGGAAACCCATCTGTGTGCAATGGCAGTAAAGCCGGCAGAGTGCAAGGGCTTTCCAACACTAGGAGAATAACAAGGAAGGACATGTCGTTCCCAGTACAATGTCCGTAAAACTTGGGGTGCAACGACCATGTCAAAGGTTTACTGTTTAATTTGTGCAAGCCAAACTTGAGGTGAGTTGCCAGTTTCCAAAGCTGCAAGTGCTTGTATAATCATAGCTTTATCGCGAGCATTGCGGGCCTTAAGGCGGCAGAGAAACCACAAGCAGAGAACCATACCGAAGCAACACATTGCGCCAAAAATGCCTACCCCCACCCACTCTTTAAAAAAGGAAAAGGCAGAAGATATCCAATCAGTGAATTGACCCAACGTTATGGGATCAACGTGGGTACTATTCAAGACAGCTATCTGGGTTAGTTGAGACTGGATCATGTCTTCCGCTGCCATGGACCAATTTCCGGCCAAGTATTCTCCGATGATACGGGAGGCATTCCTGGAATCATTAAATCTGACAGAGGTTATGCATAAATGTGCACGTTGATCAACACAGCCCAAAAGCACCAAATCAGCCAATTCTTCTACCTGAGCTTGGAGTAAATCTATTCTTTGGTTGGCAGCTAAGATCCCTGACAAAATATGTTGATTAATTGCATTTTGGGACTCAAGTATCATAGAAGTTTGTTGAACAACTTGATTAACGGAGGCAGCAGTCTGCACTTGATTGGCCATGGCCACTCCGGCCGCGACCGCTGCAGCAGCAGATACCGCCACGGCTGTCACTATAGCAGCTGTGATTCCAAAATCCCTGCGGACTCTAAGTAGCTCAACAATGGGGAATTTATCAGGGTCCGCAATAACTGGGATTGGAACAAAGGTTGGAATTTTCATAACCACTGCTACAGCCGAAGAACCATCCCAACATTCAGATAAGAAACAATTAACATTAAAACAATCCAGCATTTCTGACGAGGTGTCATTAGCCAAAAGGAGTAAGAACGGAGATTGAACACAAACCGCTGCAGGGGGCAATGTGGCATTATCCAACAGAGAGTTGAACGAAACAGATGTGAGTCTACTACCTCGCTCACTCTCGTAAACAGTGCCAGAAACGTTAGCCAACCAACTTTTGGCTCCCAGCAATTGAGCCAGTGCAGAAATATCAGCTGAAGCCCCCTTTGTGTTGGAAATCAGCCATTGAAACCAGGACCAACCCACTCCTGTAGAGGAGTTGGCACTGTTGCTAAAGTCATAAACATACCTCTTAAGAGAGGGGGAAAGGGAGAAACCTTTAGCAACTTGACGTTTCTCCCAAGAATAATCCTGACAAGGCGTGAATGTTGGGGGGAAACCAAGATTAGGGGTACAGTAAGGAGAAGCCTTAAAATGAGTGGCATAAGGAAGTCCACTAGAATATGGGGGCATTGGAATTAGTACCTCGGAGATACTAGCCAAGGTAGTTGTGGTTAAAGCAGAGCTATTTACGGAGGTTCCTGAGCCTGATTGTTCCCCTGAGACTACTTGGCCCAATACAGTACTGAGAATGCTCCCTGAGACTTGACTGGACTGCAATGGATTGTCCCAGTTAGTCAAATTCTTGGTCTTAAGACAGATACAATGAGCGTTCCCAAGGCCAAAACAAAACACTCCTGTGAGATTAACTTGAGATTGATTGTAAATGCGTTCCACGTCCCCTCTAGGAGAGGCACAGGGCGCAGACATCTCACACGAGGTAGAGAAAAGAGTGGGAAGGACACTGGAATTACCGTGAACCGGCATCGGCATTGGCCAAGCCCGTGCCACCGCCCACCATTGCATTGGTGTCGTCTGTGTCATCGGCATCAGCACCAGAGCCAGAGCACTCAGCAGAATGAAGATCCTCATCACGGGATTGCTGTGGTAATTCTTGTTGCTGAGTAGCTGGCGTCAGGACTCTTCTTGTCAGGCGTTCAGGGACCCACAATGGTTCCGTGCGATCCTGGGGAAAAACACATACGGATCCTCGTGCCCATGTCAGCACGGGGTCGGGGCCGTTCCATTGGCCCGTAAGAACATCTTTCCACTTAACATAGCCAATCACAGAGGGCTGAGGGAACACATGTCTATCGGCCGCAGAGCGACCATGAATATCCAAATTCAAAAAATTAATAGTAAAGAGAGCTAAGGACAAGCATTCTTTAGGAGTATGTCCAGCTCCTATTCCCCCTTTTTGTTTTTGTAAAGTTTCCTTTAAGGTGCGATGAGCACGCTCAACAATGCCTTGTCCTTGAGGATTGTAAGGCAGACCATGAGTAAGTTGCACTCCCATAGTAGAACAAAAGGACGTGAATTGTCTGCCAGTATAAGCAGGTCCATTGTCAGTCTTAAGGGACGTGGGCGCACCCCACGCCGCCCAGGCTTCCAGGCAATGAGTGATGACATTACGTGCCTTTTCTCCTGATAACGCAGAAGCATGAATAACTCCAGAGTACGTATCAACAGAAACATGGACATACTTGAGGTTACCAAAGTCAGGTATATGTGTCACATCCATTTGCCAGACAACCAGTGGCTTCAACCCCCGTGGGTTCACTCCATAAGTAGGGGGATGAAGAAATGTGACACAATGGGGACAGTGCAATACTATCTGCCGAGCATCTGCTCTAGAAATGGAAAAACGCCTGCGCAGTGTTAAAGCATTAACATGGAAATTTTGGTGAAACAATTTAGCCTCTTCTAAGGAGGAAGCCAAACAGATCAACTGACCTCGAGTGGCTGAGTCCGCACAGGCATTACCCTGTGATAATGGACCAGGGAGAGAGGTGTGAGCCCAGATGTGCATTGGATAAAAGGGAGCAGTGCGGCTACAGATAAGCTGTCGAAGCTGATTAAAGTAAGCAGATACATTACGGGCATCACTAATAGCTCCCACAGCCTCTAGGATTTTTAGTGCTTGCACCACATAGATGGAGTCCGAAATGAGATTAAAAGGAAAAGAACACTGTTTAAACACCTCAATAACAATTTGCAGTTCTACCCATGGTGGATTTCCAGGAGCAAATTGATGCTGGACAGGGGGAGAATCATTAATGACATAAGCTCCCATTCCAGACTTGGAACCATCAGTAAAAATATTAACAGCCCCCGGAATTGGACTGGATGAAGTTACTTTAGGGAAAATAATAGGATGTTCCTTAACAAAATGGAGTAACGGATGAGAAGGGTAATGATTATCAATATCCCCTTGAAACGAACAACATAGAATAGCCCAGTTATCTAGAGTAGCACACAAAACATTAAGTTGAGCCTTAGTATAGGGTATAATAAGAGAAGAAGGTGATTGTCCGAAAAATTGAATGCTTTGTTGAATCCCTTTAAGTGCTAATGCTGCAACAGCATCAGGATAATATTCTAAGGATTTTCCTGGGGATACATGTGGGTGTATCCATAGCAAAGGTCCATCTTGCCATAGTACTCCAGTAGGCTGCCGCATAGTGGCAAGCACACATAATTGAAAAGGTTTATCACTCTGGAGCCTGCATAAAGTGGCATGTTGTATAGCTTCTTCTACTGTCATAAGGGCCGCTCTAGCCTCTTTGGTGAGGCTACGAGGGGAAGTAAGATCTGGATCACCTTTAAGAGTAGCATACAAAGGCTGTAGTACAACATTAGAAATATGTAAATATCCTCGTATCCAATTAATATCTCCCAGCAGTTTCTGAAAATCATTTAGAGTTTGAAGATCCTGAGTTCGTATGGTGATTTTTTGTGGTTGTAATTTGTCATACCCAATTGTTGCTCCCAAATACTTAATAGAATCTCCTGTTTGAACCTTTTCAGGTGCTATATGTAGCCCACATTGTGCTAACAACTTCACGAGGTCGTCATAGGCCTCATGAACTGTTTGTTCTGATTTAGCAGCCAATAATACATCATCCATATAATGAATGATCTTGATGGAGGAGTACTTTTGTCTGAGGGGCACAAGTGTCTTCCCTACATACATCTGACACATTGTGGGACTATTAGCCATTCCCTGCGGCAACACTATCCACTCAAACCTTTGATCTGGTTCCTCGTGGTTACACGAGGGAAGGGTAAAGGCAAAACGCTGCGAGTCTTTAGGATGTAAAGGAATAGAAAAGAAACAGTCTTTAATGTCAATAACAATAATGTGCCAGCCTTGAGGAACAGAAGAGAGCAGAGGCAGCCCTCTCTGAATGGGCCCCATAGGTTGCATTTGAGCATTAACCGCTCGTAGATCATGCAGTAGGCGCCACTTCCCTGATTTTTTCCTAATGACAAATATGGGAGTATTCCATGGAGAAGTAGAGGGTTGGATGTGACCCAAGTCAAGTTGTTCTTTAACTAGAGCATGGGCTGCTGCCAGTTTAACCGAGGGAAGAGGCCACTGAGGCACCCAAACAGGCTCCTCGGTGAGCCATGTTATGGGTATTTGAGCCTCAGCGGCCCCTAGGAAAAACCCAGACCAAATCTGTCAAGCTTTTGATGACCTTGTACAGGATGCTTACGTCCCTGTAAATGTTTTCCTAGTCCTAAACCTGGCCTATACCCCATATTGTGCATAATTTGTTGGGACACTGGGGAATAGTCATTACTAAGAGTGAACCCCATGTCTTTCATCAGGTCACGGCCCCATAAAGAGATAGGTAAGTTAAGTACATAAGGCTGAAAAGTACCATGATGTCCTTCCGGGTCCTTCCAGGAAAGATGTCTACAGCTAACCTGAGGAGCCTGGGCATATCCAAGTCCTCTCAGAGATTGATCAGAAGTCTGCACTGGCCATCCCTTAGACCAGTCCTTAAGTGCAATGATGCTACGATCTGCACCTGTATCAAGTAAGCCCACAATTGATTTACCTTCTATGCTTAATTCCAAAGTAGGGCGATTACTCATATCTAGTGACAAATAAGCACAATTCCCTCCGGTGGTACCAATCTCATTCCCTGTCCGTGACTTTGAGTCTGCAGGGAAATGATCATGTAAACTAGGCAAAACCAGTAATTGAGCAATCCGATCTCCTGGGGAGATGGACACAATGCCTTTTGGAGCTTCCACCATAACCTTTACTATCCCTACAGTATCAGGACTTATGACTCCAGGGAAAACATGAAGACCTTGCAAAATGGAAGATGCACGTCCAATTAGCAAACCTACAGTGCCAGGTGGTAGAGGCCCTTTGAACTCAGTTTCCACCAATTGGACTCCCATCTTAGGTGTTAACACGAGTCTGGAGGTGGAACAGAGGTCCAATCCCGCGGCACCTGTAGTGGCTCTCCGCGTTTCATGGGATGGCGTAGAGATGGCCATGTCTCGGGTTCGGGTGTGACATTCTCCACTGCCCCATATATTTGCGGGCCCTGGGGTCGGGGGCCCCGTCGGCCGTTTTTTGGCCCAGCTGAAATAAGCTGTCCATGGATGTCCCTCACTGATGTACACTCTTTTGCCCAATGCTTCCCCCTTTTGCACCTTGGACACAATCCCGGTGATCGAAGGCCAGTGGAAGGGCCACCGTGAGGAGGTCCAGTAAAATTGACATTTTTGGGACACTCACGTCTGATATGACCGGGTTGACCACAATGGAAGCATGTTCTGGCGGCAGGATTGCCCCCTTTTGCAATCCGAAGGACAGCAGCTGCAAGACCTGCATTAGTTAAAGGCCCTCCAATCTCTCTACACACTTTCATCCATACTTCTATGCCTTTGTTCTTATAAGGAGCGATTGCTGCTTTACATTCCTTGGTGCATTGCTCAAAGACCAATTGCTTAACAAGGGGCATGGCTCTATCAGGATCCCCAAAAATCTTTCCAGCAGCATCCACCATCCTTGCTACGAAATCTGAAAAGGGTTCTGTAGGGCCTTGTAAAATCTTGGTCAAATTACCAGACACTTCTCCTCTATTTGGAAGTGACTTCCATGCCCGAATGCAAATGTTATTAATTTGATCATATACCTCAGGAGGGAATCCTGTCTGTTGATTAGCAAATCTACCTTGCCCCAAAAGCATGTCCTTATCCCAATGAGGATGTCCTGCTGCATGGTTTTGGGCGGCCTGCTCTATTGCGCCCTCTAGCATAAATGCTCTCCAGTCCAAATACTTGCCCGGAGAAACACAAGCCCGAACAAGGCTAGCCCAATCAGAGGGAGTCATACAGAATCTAGACAGACTCTCCACCTGAGTTAATGTGAAGGCGGCATCCACCCCATAAGTGCGTACAGACTCTGCCAGGGTCTTCACAATTTTGAAATCTAAAGGCTCCGAAAATCTTCCCCTATTCTCATCCTGAAAAACTGGATAAGCAAGACCCATCTCAGCGTTAACAGCCTTCCACGTTTGAGCATGGAAAGCCCTCCCCGAAACACCCCCACCATACGGCGGTGGGTCCGGAGGATCACATTTCTTGAGCCCCGGTCTATCTTCGTTCCCTTCTCCAGCAGCTAAACTCCCTAGCTGGCGAGACAGCCTCCCAAGCTCCTCCCCCTCATCCTCCTCTTCTTCTGACCCGCTTCCACATGGGGGTGTGCGCAGCGCACTGAGATCTGGATACAAGCGTCTCCTCCCCTGCTTCTCGCTCCGCACGCTCCCATCCTCCTGAGATATCGCACTGCCTGCTGTCTCCGATTTCTCCTCATGTAACTTTTCTAAAACCTCCTGTCCTTCAGCAAGTGCGTCATGACATCTGCCATCTGTGAGGCAACTACGGACTATCTTCCAAAGGGGAATCACCCCACCCTCCAATATGCCCTGCTCACAAGCAAAGTCAAGATCCTTGCCCAATTTATCCCAACAAGGCATAGTAAGGCTGCCCGAATATGCAAACCACGGTGCAGCAACATCTACTTTCTGCAAAAATCTCTGTAAGATACTATGTTTCACTTTCAGGCCTTTGGAACGTAACAGGCCGTCTAGTGCCAGAAGAAGCGGGCTTGAAGATGTGACACCCATGACACAGCAACAGAACAGATACAGAGGACAAAACGAAAGTACACAGAAACAAAAGAAAAGTACACAGTGCAGCTGCAATAAAATATGAGGCTCTCTCTGTCTTTGTAGAGGAGCTGACTCCGCTTTGATTGCGGGTCCCACTAACCGGGACTATCAGGTCCCGCCCACCGGGACTGTCGTGTCCCACCCACGGGGACTGTCGGGTCCCACCCACGGGGACTGTGGGGTCCCACTTACCGGGACTGTTCAGTGCACCACCTCTGACGACTTGCAAGTTTTGATTTTCCCGGGTCTCGGCACCACTTGTCGCGACCCCCTTGCCCGCAAGGAAGACGCAACACCGGGAATCTTCTTACAGCTGTTTATTCAAGCTCTCGAGAGTTCTTCTAATCTCCCAGAAGCCCCTCCCAGCCTTAATAAAGTATCCAAACACCCAATGCGAAGCTGCCACGTGGAGCTTTCTCGTAGGGTGTCAAAGAACCATGTGCCAACTCTCCCAAAGAAGGAGTTGTTTATCACAGACCACCACAAGGCCAGCGCCATCTTGTAATGGCGACCACAGTCCGCAGAAGCGGCTCGCCACAACATGGCCCTCGGAAGCAAGCAGGAGTGGCTATACTCATATCGAATAAAATCAACTTTAAACCTAAGTTAATCAAGAAGGATACAGAAGGACACTATATCCTGTTAAAAGGAACCATCCACCAACAAGACATAACAATTATCAATTTGTATGCACCAAACAATGGAGCTGCAACATTCATAAAACAAACTCTCCTCAAGTTCAAGAGTCAAATAGACCACAACACAATAATTATGGGTGACTTCAACACACCGCTCTCGCCATTAGACAGATCCTCTAGACAAAAACTGAATAAAGAAACTATAGAACTCAACAGCACAATCAATAACCTAGACTTAACCGACATATATAGAATATATCAACCATCATCAAGTGGATACACGTTCTTCACAGCAGCACATGGATCCTACTCAAAGATAGACCATATATTATGCCATAAGGCAACTCTTAGTAAGTATAAAGGCATGGAGATAATACCATGCACCATATCTGGTCACAATGGAATGAAATTGGAAATCAATGATAAAAGAAGGAAGGAAAAATCCTACATCACATGGAAAATGAACAATATGTTACTGAATGGTCAATGGGTTACAGAAGACATAAAGGAGGAGATGAAAAAATTCTTAGAGACAAATGATAATACAGACACAACATACCGGAATCTATGGGACACAATGAAAGCAGTTTTAAGAGGAAAATTCATTTCTTGGAGTTATTCCTCAAAAAAAGAAAAAAACCAACAAATAAATGAACTCACACTACACCTCAAAAACCTAGAAAAGGAAGAGCAAAACAACAGAAAATGTAGTAGAAGACAAGAAAAATTAAAATTAGAGCAGAAATCAATTAAATTGAAACAAAAAAAAAAAGCATTGAAAAAATTGATAAAACTAAAAGTTGGTTCTTTGAAAAAATAAATAAGATAGACAGGCCCTTAGCCATGCTAACGAAGAGAAGAAGAAAGAGAACTCAAATTACCAACATACGGGATGAAAAAGGCAATATCACAACAGACACTACAGAAATACAGAAGATAATTAGAAAGTATTTTGAAACACTATATTCCAATAAAATAGAAGATAGTGAAGATATCCATAAATTTCTTTAGGCATATGATCTGCCCAGATTGAGACAGGAAGACACACACAATTTAAACAGACCAATAACAAAGGAAGAAATAGAAGAAGCCATCAAAAGACTACCAACCAAGAAAAGCCCTGGACCGGATGGGTATACAGCAGAGTTCTACAAAACCTTCAAAGAAGAATTAATACCAATACTTTTCAAGCTATTTCAAGAAATGGAAAAAGAAGGAGCTCTTCCAAATTCATTCTATGAGGCCAACATCACTCTGATCCCAAAACCAGATAAAGACACTTCAAAGAAAGAAAACTACAGATCAATATCTCTAATGAACTTGGATGCAAAAATTCTCAATAAAATTCTGGCGAATTGAATACAAAAACATATCAAAAAACTTGTGCACCATGATCAAGTAGGATTCATCCCTGGGATGCAAGGCTGGTTCAATATATGGAAATCAATAAATGCTATTCACCACATCAATAGACTTAAAGACAAGAACCACATGATCATCTCGATAGATGCAGAAAAAGCATTTGACAAAGTACAGCATCCCTTTATGTTCAAAACACTAGAAAAACTAGGGATAACAGGAATTTACCTCAACATTATAAAAGCTATATATGCTAAACCTCAGGCTAGCATCACCCTAAACGGAGAAAAACTGAAGGCATTCCCTCTAAAATCTGGAACAAGACAGGGATGCCCTCTATCACCACTTCTATTCAATTTAGTTCTCGAAGTACTAGCCAGAGCAATTAGACAGACAAAAGAAATTAAAGGCATAAAAATAGGAAAAGAAGAAATTAAATTATCGCTATTTGCGGATGACGTGATAATATACTTAACAGACCCAAAAGGGTCTACAAAGAAGCTGCTAGAGTTAATAAATGAATTCAGCAAAGTAGCAGGTTATAAAATCAACACGCATAAATCAAAGGCATTCCTGTATATCAGCAACAAAACCTCTGAAATGGAAATAAGGAAAACCACTCCATTCACAATATCCTCAAAGAAAATAAGATATTTGGGAATCAACCTAACAAAAGAGGTGAAAGATTTATACAATGAAAACTACAAAACCCTAAAGAGAGAGATAGAAGAAGATCTCAGAAGATGGAAAAATGTACCCTGTTCATGGATAGGCAGAACTAACATCATCAAAATGGTGATATTACCCAAAGTTCTCTACAGGTTTAATGCGATGCCAATCAAAATCCCAACGGCATTTCTTGTAGAAATAGATAAAGCAATCATGAAATTCATATGGAAAAATAAAAGACCCAGAATAGCAAAAGCAATTCTAAGCAGGAAGTGTGAATCAGGCGGTATAGCAATACCAGAGTTCAAACTGTACTACAAAGCAATAGTAACAAAAACAGCATGGTACTGGTACCAAAACAGGCAGGTGGACCAATGGTACAGAATAGAGGACACAGAGACTAATCCACAAAGTTACAACTATCTTATATTTGATAAAGGTGCTAAAAACATGCAATGGAGGAAGGATAGCATCTTCAACAAATGGTGCTGGGAAAATTGGAAATCCATATGCAACAAAATGAAATTGAATCCCTTTCTCTCGCCATCCACAAAAGTTAACTCAAAATGGATCAAGGAGCTACATATCAAATCAGAGACGCTGTGTCTGACAGAAGAAAAAGTTGGCTCCGATCTACATATAGTGGGGTCGGGCTCCAAATTCCTTAATAGGATGCCCATAGCACAAGATTTAAATACAAGAATCAACAAATGGGACTTACTTAAACTAAAAAGTTTTTTCTCAGCAAGAGAAACAATAAAAGAGGTAAATAGAGAGCCTACATCCTGGGAACAAATTTTTACCCCTCACACCTCAGATAGAGCCCTAATATCCAGAATGTACAAAGAACTCAAAAAATTAAACAATAAGATAACAAATAACCCAATCAACAAATGGGCCAAGGACCTGAACAGTCACTTCTCAGAGGAGGACATACAATCAATCAACAAGTACATGAAAAAATGCTCACCATCTCTAGCAATCAGAGAAATGCAAATCAAAACCACCCTAAGATACCATCTCATTCCAGTAAGATTGGCAGCCATTATGAAGTCAAACAACAATATGTGTTGGCGAGGATGTGGGGAAAAGGGTACACTTGTACACTGCTGGTGGGACTGCAAAATGGTGAGGCCAATTTGGAAAGCAGTATGGAGATTCCTGGGAAAGCTGGGAATGTATCCACCATTTGACCCAGCTATCGCCCTTCTCGGACTATTCCCTGAGGACCTTAAAAGAGCGCACTATAGGGATACGGCCACATCAATGATTATAGTGGCACAATTCACAATAGCTAGACTGTGGAACCAACCTAGATGCCCTTCAATAGATGAATGGATAAAAAAAATGTGGCATCTATACACAATGGAGTATTATGCAGCACTAAGAAATGACAAAATCATAGAATTTGCAGGGAAATGGATGGCATTAGAGCAGATTATGCTAAGTGAAGCTAGCCAAGCCCTAAAAAACAAATGCCAAATGTCTGCTTTGATATAAAGAGAGCAACTAAGAACAGAACAGGAAGGAAGAGCATGAGGAAAAGACTAACAGTAAACAAAGACTAATGGGGGGAGAGAAAGGGAGAGAGAAGGGAAAGCATATGGAAATTGTAGGAGACCTTCAATGATACATAAAATTATAAGAGGTTATGAGGGGCAAGGGGGAGGGAAAAAAGGGGAGAGAATTGAACAACAGCAGAGGAGGTAGAGAGGGAAGATGGGAGGGGAGGGGAGGGGAGGGGGGATAGTAGGGGATAGGAAAGGTAGCAGAATACAACAGTCACTAATATGCCATTATGCAATAATGTGAATATGTAACAGATGTGATTCTGCAATCTGTGTTTGGGGTAAAAATGGGAGTTCAAAACTCAATTGAGTCTAATGTATGAAAGATGATATATCATGAGCTCTATAATGTTTTGAGTAATCAATAAAAAAAAAGAAATTACTCTTCAGCACATAGTGTCAGCAAGAGATTTCTAAGTAAAGACAATTCTAATTTCATGCTTTACTTATCAATAGGATTCCTTTCTACTCATAAGCAGTATCTGTGTGTGTGTGTGTGTGTGTGTGTGCATGTACACATGTGTTTTAAATTTAATGATGGAAATTTCAAACATCAAAACAAAGTATAATATTGCTCAACTTGAGAAATTATCTACTAATGTCCAATTTTAATTTCCTTTCACTAATATTTTATCCTTTCTTCTCCAAATATTTATGGATTAAACAATACAATATCAAAGATTTCACAGAAACAAATCTCTGATATCATATGGAATCCATAAATATTTCAGCAGAGATCTCCAAAGATAATTATTTTTCATAATATAACATTATGTCAACTTAGAAATTAATGATATGTTTTAAATATCATTAAATGCCCAATCACAGCTCAGGTTTCCATGATTGTCCCATAAATGCTTATTTTTAAAACTTCATTTATTCAAGTCAAGATTAAAATTTTTCCTATTGCAGTTCATAAATATGTCTCTCAAATACTTTTAATCAAAGACTTCTTTGTTACATCTCCATCTCTTTCTTTCTGTCTCTCCTTTTTTAATTGGTGTAGAAATCTTCACACAGTTTCTTATTTGAATTTTGCTGACCAGATTCCCTTTGTATCATTTAACATGTTCCTCTCCTTGGTATTTCTTGCAGCTTAGTAGTTCAGTATACAGGCTTGATCTGTTCCAAGATCCACCTGGCTCAGTATTATTATTGCTTCAAATACTGACAAGGTTTGATGGAAGGTATCTGAAGGCCACTCCAAGGGTGAGTTCAAACATAATAATTCAGTAGTCATGCAAAAACAATTTACAAATGTCAGAGGCTTTGTGTGGAAGGGGTTGTTGCAGAGGAAACTGGGCCTTCCTGGGATTCATTAATTTCTGATTGACCCAAGTTATTTTTTTTCTTGTACCATCAACTATAGGTATATTTTTTAGTGAATTTATAGACCCTCAGAATTTTGAATCTGGATATGATTATAGAAATTCTAATCTCAACTACTAAATATTTATTTTAAAAAGGACACTGAGGCCAAGATAGAATGTCTAACTTCTTCAAGGTTGCATGACTTTTTAATCAGCTGACTCTAGAATTCCTATATTTACTAAATCAAGAGGTAGGCTTCAGTTCTACAGAGTCAGCTACTTCTCTAATGTATCATGTATACTTCCATAAGGCAAAACTTGTATTCAGGGTGCTCTGTGCTTTAATAATCATTCTCTTTTTTGGAATCTTGTTGGTGCCACAGGATTCAACATTGTTTTATAACAAGTTAACTTATATGTATTTCATTCACTACCAAAGTTGAAAATCAAACCTCTATAAGTAGAAATATATGGCCAAAAGATTAATTTTTGAAGACTCCTTCAGTATTAGGAAAGTTTTAAAAATCAGTGGTACCATTGCTTAAAGTAGATATTAATTTAACCATGTGACCTAACTACATTTAGAACCAAAAGACACATTTATGTTTTTATCACCTGTTTCTAAATGATTGCAGTTCATAACTTTAAGAGGGAGCCCTTTCTGGTGGTATTGCTGATGATTAGTACTCAGTTCATAGAAACAAATGAAATATAATTTCAAGAAGGATTAAAAATAACTTCAATTGATTAAACACCTTTCTGCACTTAGTGTAAATTAATACATATAATGACTCTAAGGAGCAGAGAGTTAATTATTACTTTATGTATAAGGAATTGAGCCTCACAGGGTTTAAGCAAAGTTGCCCAAGTTCACTCAGCTAAAATATGGAAATTCTGGGATTGAACCAGTATTGTCTGAATCCAAATAACATGGTCTTTCTGCCATGACACATTTTCTCTATAATGATGGGATTGGGAGTCAGAGGATCACAGCCCAGCTTCTAATTATCTGTGTTCAAACACAGCAAATCACTTGACCTTGACCTTCTAGTTTCTCACTTTTAAAAATAGATAATAAAAGAATTTAAATTTGTCATTAGAATCAAAGTGCTAATATATGTGAATGACACTTTATAAATGGTACTATATTATACAAAGCCCTGCCATTTTTATTTACCTTTTTACTCTAGCACATCCATGACAATCATTTGACCTATGTGACTCACTAGAGAATTGGAGTCAAATGAAAGTCTCCATCCCATAACCCAGATGGACTTCCAGGGTCAGTACCAATTGGTCAGTAACCAATGGGAATACTTGTGAATACTGTGTAGAAGAGATATGGTTTTGCATGGCATGCTGTGGTGGACATGGAGAAGCACTACTCAGATTGTTATTTAAGGAACGACCTATTGCCCAGCTTCTGGGAATGCTATCAGCATCCTCTGAACCCTGTCTAAATGGTTTCAACTGCAGAAAGCTGCATCCATCACATAAGAATAAACTCTTATGGGGACAGTTTAAATCTAATGACTGAGTGCACCAAGGATATAAAGTCCCAGTCAGTAAGTTGCCGTAGAACACTTACTACACACTTCAGAGTTTCCCATGAGTTTGCCCAAGGCTTTGGAGGCCTGAACCTCAGTTTGACTTATCTTTGTCCAATCTTGATTTCTTTTTCTCACTTCCACACATATGGATTCCTAATCAATATCTGGCATACCATACTCCATTTACGCATCTGTTTCTAAACAGCCTAATCTCTAACAGGTATGATTCCAGTGATATTTTCTTTTTATGTTTCATTCTAGGGAAACAAACTATAATGTACTATTATAACTATCATAAACCTATATTATAACTAATATAAACCTATATTATAACTATAATAAACATATCAGTTTCAAATATGTTTCCTTCAGACTTAAAGTACAATGTGTTTAGAAATTTGTAACTCAGGTAGGATATTTGGGGGATGATGGTCTTTAAATAACTTGAATTAGGAATTTTTAAAAATTGCCTTTCCATGCTGCAATACCTGAATATATCAACTTGATGTCTTTAGTAACTATGCTTATGACAAAGAGAGTATATCATCATTCAACTCTTCCTTTATTGAGAAAAAAAAGTTTTTGTAGATTTGATATTTTTTTTTTGGATTAATGACTATATATGCTCTGAAGATCGAGTAGTAGAAAGAAGATTGGGAAAATGGAATATAGGAAAACCATAGAATTAGATCCAGGCTATAGCCTTGCTGGTACTCCCAAACATACATAAAATTAGGATGATATGAATAAAGACAAAGAACTTGTTGTACAAAATAATAAATGGACCTTTTGTTAAGAAAGTATGGTTGCAAAGTACATAGTATATTTTCCAGTGCTACAGGCTAGTTTTAATTTTTTTTATTTTTTTATTTTTTTATTTTATTTTTTTATTGGATGTTCACAACATTACAAAGCTCTTGACAAATCATATTTCATACATTTGAATCAAGTGGGTTATGAATTCCCATTTTTACCCCAAATACAGATTGCAGAATCACATCGGTTACACATCACATTTTTACATACTGCCATATTAGTGACTGTTGTATTCTGCTACCTTTCCTATCCTCTACTATCCCTCCTCCCCTCCCCTCCAATCTTCTCTCTCTACCCCATCTACTGTAATTCATTTCCCTCCATGTTTGTTATCCCATTCCCCTCATAACCTCTTATATGTAATTTTGTATAACAATGAGGGTCTCCCTCCATTTCCATGTGATTTCCCTTTTTTTCTCCCTTTCCCTCCTGCCTCATGTCTCTGTTTAATGTTAATCTTTTCTTCCTGCTCTTCCTCCCTGTTCTGTTCTTAGTTGCTCTCATTATATTAAAGAAGACATTTGGTATTTGTTTTTTAGGGATTGGCTAGCTTCAATAAGCATAATCTGCTCTAGTGCCATCCATTTCCCTGCAAATTCCGTGATTTTGTCATTTTTTAGTGCTGCATAATACTCCATGGTGTATAAATGCCACATTTTTTTATCCATTCATCTATTGAAGGGCATCTGGGTTGATTCCACAGTCTAGCAATTGTGAATTGTGCTGCTATGAACATCGATGTGGCAGTATCCCTGTAGTGTGCTCTTTTAAGGTCTTCAGGAAATAGTCCGAGAAGGGCAATAGCTGGGTCAAATGGTGGTTCCATTCCCAGCTTTCCCAGGAATCTCCATACTGCTTTCCAAATTGGCCGCACCCGTTTGCAGTCCCACCAGCAATGTACAAGAGTACCCTTTTCCCCACAACCTCGCCAGCACTCATTGTTGTTTGACTTCATCATGGCTGCCAATCTTACTGGGGTGAGGTGGTATCTTAGGGTGGTTTTGATTTGCATTTCACTGACTGCTAGAGATGGTGAGCATTTTTTCATGTACTTGTTGATTGATTGTATGTCCTCCTCTGTGAAGTGTTTGTTCATGTCCTTGGCCCATTTGTTGATTGGGTTGTTTGTTTTCTTATTGTCTAATTTTTTGAGTTCTTTGTATACTCTGGATATTAGGGCTCTATCTGAAGTGTGAGGAGTAAATATTTGTTCCCAGGATGTAGGCTCCCTATTTACCTCTCTTATTGTTTCTCTTGCTGAGAAAAACTTTCCAGTTTAAGAAAGTCCCATTTGTTGATTCTTGTTATTGACTCTTTTGCTATGGGTGTCCTATTAAGGAATTTTGAGCCCGTCCCCACAATCTGTAGATCGGAGCCAACTTTTACTTCTATCAGACGGAGAGTCTCTGATTTGATATCTAGCTCATTGATCCACTTTGAGTTGACTTTTGTGCATGGTGAGAGAAAGGGATTCAGTTTCATTTTGTTGCATATGGATTTCCAGTTTTCCCAACACCATTTGTTGAAGATGCTATCCTTTCTCCATTGCATGTTTTTAGCTCCTTTATCAAATATAAGATAGTTGTAGCTTTGTGGATTAGTCTCTGTGTCCTCTATTCTGTACCATTGGTCCACCCGCCTGTTCTGGTACCAGTACCATGCTGTTTTTATTACTATTGCTCTGTAATATAGTTTGAAATCTGGTATCGCTATACCACCTGATTCACACTTCCTGCTTAGAATTGTTTTTGCTATTCTGGGTCTTTTATTTTTCCATATGAATTTCATGATTGCTTTATCTATTTCTACAAGAAATGCCATTGGGATTTTGATTGGCATTGCATTAAACCTATAGAGAACTTTTGGTAATATCGCCATTTTGATGATGTTAGTTCTGCCTATCCATGAACAAGGTATATTTTTCCATCTTCTAAGATCCTCTTCTATTTCTTTCTTTAGGGCTCTGTAGTTTTCATTGTATAAGTCTTTCACCTCTTTTGTTAGGTTGATTCCCAAGTATTTTATTTTTTTTTTGAGGATATTGTGAATGGAGTGTTTTTCCTCATTTCCGTTTCAGAAGTTTTGTCGCTGATATACAGAAATGTCTTTGATTTATGTGTGTTGATTTTATATCCTGCCACTTTACTGAATTCATTCATTTGTACTAGTAGTTTTTTTGTAGACCCTTTTGGGTCTTCTAGGTATAGAATCATGTCATCCGCAAATAGTGATAATTTAAGTTCTTCTTTTCCTATTTTTATGCCTTTAATTTTTTTCGTCTGTCTAATTGCTCTGGCCAGTGTTTCAAGAACTATATTGAATAGAAGTGGTGATAGGGGGCATCCCTGTCTTGTTCCAGATTTTAGAGGGAATGCCTTCAATTTTTCTCTATTCAGAATCATGCTAGCCTGAGGCTTAGCATAGATAGCTTTTACAATGTCGAGGTAAGTTCCTGTTATCCCTAGTTTTTCTAATGTTTTGAACATAAAGGGATGCTGTACTTTGTCAAATGCTTTTTCTGTGTCTATCGAGATAATCATATGGTTCTTATCTTTAAGTCTATTGATGTGGTGAATAACATTTATTGATTTCCGTATATTGAACCAGCCTTGCATCCCAGGGATGAATCCTACTTGATCATGGTGCACAATTTTTTTGATGTGCCTTTGTATCCAATTCGCCAGAATTTTATTGAGGATTTTTGCATCTAGGTTCATTAGAGATATTGGTCTGTAGTTTTCTTTCTTTGAGGTGTCTTTGTCTGGTTTCGGAATCAGGGTGATGTTGGCCTCATAGAATGAATTTGGAAGAGCTCCCTCTTTTTCTATTTCCTGAAATAACTTGAAAAGTATTGGTATTAATTCTTCTTTAAAGGTTTTGTAAAACTCCGTTGTATACCCATCCGGTCCTGGGCTTTTCTTGGTTGGAAGTCTTTTGATTGCTTCTTCTATTTCATCTATTGATATTGGTCTGTTTACGTTATGAGTTTCCTCCTGACTCAGTCTGGGCAAATCATATGACTTAAGGAATTTATTGATGTCTTCACTATCTTCTATTTTATTGGAATATAGGTTTCAAAATAATTTCTAATTGTTTTCTGTATTTCTGAAGCGTCTGTTGTAATATTGCCTTTTTCATCCCGTATGTTAGTAATATGAGTTCTCTCTCTTCTTCTCTTCGTTAGTATGTCTAGGGGTCTGTCGATCTTATTTATTTTTTCAAAGAACCAACTTTTTGTTTTGTTAATTTTTTCAATAGTTTCTTTTGTTTCAATTTCATTGATTTCTGCTCTGATTTTAATTAATCCTTGCCTTCTGCTACATTTGCTATTGTTTTGCTCTTCCTTTTCTAGGGCTTTGAGATGAAGTGTGAGCTCATTTATTTGTTGGTTTTTCCTTTTTTTGAGGAATGACCTCCAGGCGATGAATTTCCCTCTTAAAACTGCTTTCATTGTGTCCCATAGATTCCAATATGTTGTGTCTGTATTTTCATTTATCTCTATGAATTTTTTGATTTCCTCCTTTATGTCTTCTGTAACCCATTGATCATTCAGTAACGTATTGTTCATTGTCCATGTGATGTAGGATTTTTCCTTCCTTCTTTTATCATTGATTTCTAGTTTCATTCCATTATGATCTGATAAAGTGCATGGTATTATCTCAACCCCTTTATATTTTCTGAGGGTTGCCCTATGGCATAATATATGATCTATTTTTGAGAAGTTTCCATGTGCTGCTGAGAAAAAAGTATATCCACTTGATGATGCTTGATATATTCTATATATGTCAGTTAAGTCTAGGTTATTGATTGTGATATTGAGGTCAATAGTTTCTTTATTCAAGTTTTGTTTGGAGGATCTGTCCAATGGTGAGAGAGGTTTGTTGAAGTCACCCATGATTATTGTGTTGTGGTCTATTTGATTCTTGAACTTGAGGAGAGTTTGTTTTATGAACATCGCAGCACCATTATTTGGTGCATAAATATTGATAATTGTTATGTCTTGTTGGTGAATGGTTCCTTTTAACAGTATATAATGTCCTTCCTTATCCCTTTTCATTAACTTAGTCTTGAAGTCGATTTTATTCGATATGAGAATGGCCACCCCTGCTTGCTTACGAGGACCGTGTGCATGGTATATTTTTTCCCAACCTTTTACCTTGAGCCTGTGTATGTCTTTTCCAATCAGATGTGTCTCCTGGAGGCAGCATATTGTTGGATTTGTTTTTTTAATCCATGTTACCAGCCTATGTCGCTTTATTGGAGAGTTTAAGCCATTAACATTTAGAGTTACTATTGATATATGGTTTGTACTTCCTGCCATGTTTGATTATTTATCTCTTTTTTTTCCTAATTTAGTTTGTTTCTCCATGATTAGCTTTCCCCCCGTCCTCTGTCTTTACCGAGGCACTTCCCGCTGATGGTTTTGGTTATTGTTTTCCATTTCTTCCTCGTGTAGAGTTTTGCTCAAGATGCTTTGCAATGCTGGTTTTCTGGCTACAAATTCTTTTAGCTTTTGTTTATCATGAAAGATTTTTATTTTGTTGTCATATCTGAAGCTTAATTTTGCTGGATACAGAATTCTTGGTTGGCATCCATTGTCTTTCAGTGTTTGAAATACGTTGTTCCAGGATCTTCTTGCTTTCAGCATCCGTGATGAAAAATCCGTTGTCAACCTTATTGGTTTACCCCTAAATGTAATCTGCCTCTTTTCTCTTGTAGCTTTTAATATTTTCTCTTTGTTCTGTATATTGGATAGCTTCATAACAATGTGTCTTGGCGTTGGTCTACTGTGATTTTGTGTGCTCGGTGTCCTGTATGCATCTACAATTTGTATATCTGTTTCCTTTTTTATTTCTGGAAAGTTTTCTGTAATTATTTCATTCAGCAAGTTACTCATTCCCTTGGCATGAATCTCTGTGCCTTCCTCTATCCCGATGACTCCTAAGTTTGGTTTTTTTAAGTTATCCCAAATCTCTTGGATGTTTTTCTCGTGATTTTTTTACCAGCCTATCTGAGTTGGCTAGACTCTTTTCAAGATGATATATTTTGTCTTCATTATCTGACGTTCTGGCTTCTACTTGCTCCACTCTGTTAGTGATACTCTCGATTGAGTTTTTAATTTGGTTTATCGTTTCCTTCATTTCTAGAATTATTGTTTGATTTTTTTTATAATCTCTATGTCCTGATAAAGATGCTTAACTTCTTCTTTTATCTGTTTATGTAATTCATTTTCAATGTGATCTTTAAGGTTCCTTTCCATCTGTCTAAGGTGTTCCTTGAGTTCTTTATATGGCCATTTTTCTGATGACTCCAGGTCCTCCTGAATATTTAGGCTGTCTTTCATTGTTTGTACTCCTTTTCTTCCTTGCTTTTTTATGCTCATGATACTTCTTGTTCTGTTTGACTGCTGAGTTACTGTTTACTCTTATAAATTTATTTGATGCTTGGGAGGAGAGGTATTAGAAGGGAAGGGAAGAAGTCACTAAAGAGAGTGAGTTTAGGCAGTTGGAATTCAAGAAAGGGGGAATAAGAAAATTTAAAAGAAATGAAAAGACAAAAGAAAAAAAAGTGAAAAGAAAGAAAGAAAAAATGAAAAAATAAAAATTTAAAACAAACAAAAAAAATATAATGATAATAAAAAATGGAAATTGAAGTTTAAAAAATAATAGTAATAATAATAGAATAAAAAGAATTTAAAAAATTGAAACCATTAATAAGAAAGTTAAAGAACAACAACAACATCAACTACAAAAAGTGAGAATAAAATAAAAAAAATACTAATAATAATCATTAAAAATAATAATAATAATAAATGCAGTCATAGAGGTCGATTAACTTCTCTTCCAGTAAGTGGAGCTATGCCCACTGGGCCAGGCTTCTCCTCTTGATAGGTGGGAACCAATCACTGTGCCTCAGCTCTTCTTCCCTGACTGTTCGGGCCTCCAGTCCTGAGTGCCTAGGGCCTTCTCTTGTGGTTCCTCAATCCAGGCCCCACTCACCTGTGACGCTTACCACATTACTGGCTACACGCTGGGTCTGCTGCTCCTGGGAGCCCTGTTTTCATGGATGCCTGGGCACACCCTTTCTGTTTGCCTCCCTCGGACCCTAAGTTTGTAGGGCTTGGGGCTGAGGACCCCCAGCGAATTTGTTTGCCCTTAGGTAGCAACTCCCCTGGTAGCTGGTGCAAGGGACCTCTGTTGTCAGCCCTGGTGGGAGCGATATCCGGGGGTTCTGCACCGCTAGTCCCACGTTACTCCTGATTCCCTGGGGTTTGGCTATGGTGCTCAGTTGGCTTTTACCTCTGTGAGAGCAGGTGGGCCGACTAGTTATTTCAGCAGGATCGTTAGTGCTGAGTCACGAGAAGCAGGTGATCCGGGGCTTAAATGCAGCAGATTCGTGCTCAGTGTGTGTTTTCTGAGGGGCCCAAAGTGTACGCCCTAGCTCCACGTCAGCTCAGCATTGCCTAGTGATCCTGAGCAAACAGGCTTTAGATAATTTACAGCTCCCTATGCCCGCGCAGTTGAAGAGGTCAGAGACTTGATCTCTCCGCGCCTGCCGCCATGTTAGACCTCCTCAATGATATTCATGTTACCCTTACAGTTTCCTGGCATAAGCAAGATCTTGGGGTTATACAAACTGCTGCTTCTGTTTCCAGTCCAGTTTTCTAGAACTGAAACCCTGCTGCCGTTGCCTCCACCTCTGGGCCGCGCTCTTGGGCGCCGCGCTTGTCCGCGACCTTAGCAGCGCCGCCGCGGCCTCCGCTGCTCCTCGGCCCAGTGCCTAGCTCCCGGGACCCAAGCGGCTGCTGTCGCGCCTCTCCAGCCCCCTCCTCCGGAGCACGGGTCCCCTCGTAGGGGGATGCCGAATGACCCCAGAGCAGGCTCTGCCCCAAGGTGCAGCAGGGAACAGGCGACCGAGGCACTTGAGGCCGTGGTCCAGCCTTCGGAGGACAGGGCTCGGCACGCAGCCCAGTTCCAGTCTCTAGATGCGGCAGCTGGACTGTGTAAACAGGGCCATCAAGACAGCATGCAGAAAGCAAATGGCGGCTCCTGCGGAGTGGATTTTCGGTCCCGAAACCACAGCCCAGCCAACAATTCCAATCCACTAACTCTCCCTGTATAGACAATATTCAAAAAAAAAAAAAAAAGGGCGGGGTGTACTGAGCTTTCTTTGCCTCAGGTACTTACAATCCACTGCTGCTTACCCATTCAGCTTCTCTGCCGGGAGCGAAGTAGTTTGAATTTTTATAAAATTATTTGTTTTTTAATTATTGAAATATATGAAGAAAATGGCCTTTTATTTTACCACTCAGATAGCACATATAAAAATCAGTTATATATAAGAGAAATAGAAAGTCATTATGTAGTAATATAAGGTTCAATAAATAAAAAGATATAATGTTTATAACTAATTATACACTTAATAACTGACTTCTGAAATATGTGAAGCAAACACAACAGAATTAAAGGGAATAATATACAGTTATACTATGAAAGTGGGAAACTTCTCTTTCTACTCTGAAAAAAGGAAGGGACAATAAGAAGATAATTAAAAAATAGAGAATTTAAACAAAACAAACCAAACAGATTTAACAGATATGTATATAACAGTGTAGCTACCAACAGCATTCACGCTCTGGCCAAGTGTACAAGAGATATTTTCCTGGAGAGACCGCATGTTAAGCCATGTTAAGTTTCAATGGATTTTTAAAAGATATATAAAGCACCTCTGTGACCACAATGGGATGAAGTTAGAAATCAGGAAGAGATGTAAAATTGTAAAATTTTATAAATTTGTAGGAATTAAACAACATAATCCACTACCAGTGGATCAAAAAAAGAAATAAAAATATAAATTAGGAAATACTTAATGAAAAATGAAAATAAAACATAACATGCCAAAACATATGATACACAGCAAAATCAGTTTATAGCTATAAACACATCAAAAAGCAATAATGATCTCAAGTCAACAACTAACTTAAGGTACTAGAAAAGAAGAATAAACTAACCTAAAGCTAATAAAATGAATAAAATATTGAAGATTAGAATAGAGATCAATTAAATAGAGAATAGAGAAAATGAAACCAAAAGTTGTTTCTTTGAAGAGAACAATAAAATAGACAAATCTTAATCTAGACAAGAAAAACAAAAAGAGTAAGAGGAAGAAGAGGACAAGGAGGAGGATTACTCATCAAGTCACTCAAATCAGTTATTACTATGGATTCTACCAAATATAAGAATTACAGAAAGTTTTATGCCCAATTGTGTTCCAGCAAATGGATAAACTACTGAAATGGAGAAATTCCTAAAAACATTTAAAAAATCTTATCAAGATTAAATCATGAAGAAATAGAAAATATAAGTAGACCATAGAATTTCTGGGAAGTGACATTGGCCCAATTATATCATTAATTTGTGTGTATAGACAAATATGTAACAACAAATCATTATGTACAACTATATTGCACCAATAAAAAAGGTGGAAAGGAAGAAAAGAAAAGAAAACCCAAGTAGATTTGTAACTACTAAGGAGATTTAATTAGCAATCAAACAACTTCCAACAAAGAAAAGTCTTGGACCTGATGGTTTAATTGGAGAGTTCTACCAAATACTTGAAGAACTAACACCAATTATACCAACTTTTCCAAAAAATTGAAGAGACAGGAAAACTTCCTGGCTTATTCTATAAGGTCAACATTATCCTGATACCAATGCTGTACTAAGATACTACCAGAAAACTACAGACCAATTTCCCCCATAACATTCATGCAAAACTCCTTGACAAAATGGAGACAAACCAAATTCAGTGCATATTAACAAGAGTATACTTCATGTCTAACTGATAAGTGATATTTACTCTTGGAATACAAGAGTAGTTCAACTTACAAAAATTAATCAATTTAATACACAGTACAATAACAGAATTTTAAACTCTTTCATGACAATTACTTAACAAACTATGAATAGAGGCATACTATCTCAACACAATAAAACTAATATGAAAAACCCACAGTGAACATAATACTCAATAGTGAAAATTGGAAAGCTTTTTCTCTAAGATCCAGATAAAAATGAGGATGCCTACTCTTACCACTTCTATTCAAGCTGGTATTGTAAGTACTAGCCAGAGCAATTAGGCAAGAAAAAGAAATAAAGAAGTCTAAATTGGAAAGGAAGAAGTAAAATTATCTCTGTTTATAGGTAACATAATCTTGTATGTAGAAAAACCTAATATACCCCACAAAAAAATGTTAAAACTAATAATTGATTCACCAAGTAGAAAAATACAGTCAACACATTTAAAAATCAGTTGTATTTCTACAAAATAACAATGAACAATCAGAAAACAAAATTAAGAAAATAATTCCATTTACAATAGCATCATAAAGAATAAAACATTTTTAGAAAGTAATCAATGAAGTTAAAGACTTACATAATGAAAATTATAAAACATTGCTAAAAGAAATTATAGAAAACATATTAAAAGGAAATATTATTGTTGAATTGTACGACAACATTGTTATCAAATATATCCAAAGCAATTCACAGATTTAATGCAATTACTATGAAAATCCCAATGTCATGTTCTGTTGTTGTTTTATTGTTGTTTTGGGTAGAAACAGAAAAACAAATCTTAAAATTCTTTTGGAATATCACAGGGCTCTGAATAGCCCAAACGACCTTAGAAAACAACAAAGCTAGAGGAATAACATTTCTTCTTTTCAAAACTTACTACAAAGTTTTGGAAAGAGTGTGATATTGACAAAATGACACATGCACAGACCAATGGAATAGAATAAAAAGCCTAGAAATAAAACTTCACAAAAATGGTCAAATAATTTTTGACAAGGGTTCCAAGCCTATTAAGAGGAAAAGGTCAATTTTTAAACTAACAGTGCTAAAAACACAGGATATTCATGTGATAAATAAAAATTTTGGATTCTAATCTAATAACATGTTCAAAAATCAACTCAAAGTAGACCAAAGACTTAAACCAAAACTATATACTCTCAGATGAACTCAGGGCACAAACTTCACGGCATGGGATTATGCAATGATATCTTGGATAGACATCAAAAGCAAAAGCAACAAAAGAAAAGACAGGCGCATTGGGTTTTATGAAAATTAAAATATTTTGTATGTAAAAAGATATAGAGACACATGCATGTAATCCCAGCTTCTAGCTTTTTGGAAAGCTGAGGCAAGAGGACCACAAGTTTGAGGTCAATCTTAACAATTTAGCAAGACCTGTTTCAAACAATGAAAAGCACTACATGTGTAGTTCAGTGGTAAAGCACCCCTAGGTTCGATATCCTGTACTAACAAGAAAGAAGCAAATAAAAAAGATCATCAATAGGGTAAAAGGGCAACCCACAGATGGTGAGAAAATATTTGCAAATTACGTATTTGGTAAGATTGATTTTGAAAATATACAGAGAATTTTTAAAATTCAAAACTAAAAAATAATTAGATTTAAAAAATGGGCAAAGGTCTTGAGTATATGTTTCTCCAAAGAAGATACACAAATGTCCAATGAGTATATAAAAAAATGTTTAACATCAATAATCATTAGAAAAATTCAAATCAAAACTATAGTTAAATACTATCTTACACCAATTAGGAGGGCTATTGTCAAAAATAGAGAAAATAACAAGTTTTAGAAAGACTATGGAGAAATTAGAGGCCTTGTGCACTGTTGGTAGGAATGCAAAATGGTACAGAAGCTGTGGAAAACAGTGTGGCAATTCCTTAAAGAAAAAAAAATGTATAATTACCATACAGAAATTCCATTCTGAGTATACTCAAAAGAATTAAAAGCAGGATATCAAAGAGATGTTTGTATGCCCATATTCATATGAGCATTATTCACAATAACTAAAATATGAAAAAAATCACAATGCCCAAAGTTGTATGGATAAGCACAATACAGTATATATTCACAATAGAATATTATTGAGCCTTAAAAAGGAAAAATTCACATATGCTACAAGATTCATATGGGTGAAACTTCAAAGATATTATGTGAAGTGAAATAAGCCAGTCACAAAAAACAAGATAGTCTAATTCATTTGTATGATATAGAGTAATCAGAATCACAGAGACAGATTGCCAGGGACACATCACAGTAGTAGAGTTTTTGCTTATCAAGTGTGAGGCCCAGGGTTAATTCTCAGCATTGTTAAAAGAAAGATTCATGGAAACAGAAAAAAGAATGTTTAGTTGTCAGAAGCTTAGGGAAATGGGGCGTTAGTGTTCATTTACTAAGCACAGAGTTTCAGTTTTATAAGATGAAAAGAGTATAGAGATTAATGGTGATGATGGTTGCACAACATTATGAATGTATTTAATACACTGAACTTTACACTTAAAAATGGTTAAGATGGCAGGAGCTGGAGACATAGCTCAGTGGTAGAGCACATGCCTACCCCAGATCTAAAAAAAAGTTAAGGAGGAAAATTTTATGTTATGAATATATTACCACAATAAAAGTGATAATTTTAAAGCACTTATAAAAAAGGAAAGATAAAAAATGCAAAGATTTTTTATTATTTTGTTCAGAAAAGAAAATTGGGCATGTGATTGTGTGTGTGTGTGTGTGTGTGTGTGAGAGAGAGAGAGAGAGAGAGAGAGAGAGAGAGAGAGAGAGAGAGAGAAATATGCCTTTATTGTCCTTTGTAAAAATTTATTGCTCAAACTACCTATCTAAAGCCACTCTTAATGAAATTTAGTCAATTTAAATATTAGGTCTTAGGACTGACACTGTTCAAATTAAGAAACATTTACTGACTACAATTATAGAAGACACTAACTATTATTTTAGATCTACTGATCATTAACCCAAAGCAGATAAAACAACAGAATAAAGAAATATCTCATGAATGTTTTTTGGTACTGGGAGTTTAACTCAGGGGTACTCTATTAAGCTACATCCCTACCTCCCCAGCTCTTTTTTCTAATTTTTGAAAGAAGATCTTGCTAAGTTACTAGTCTTTAGACTTGTAACCTTCTTTTTTTTTATTGGTTGTTCACAACATTACAAAGCTCTTGACATATCATATTTCATACATTAGAATCAAGTGGGTTATGAACTCCCATTTTTACCCCAAATACAGATTGCAGAATCACATCGGTTACACATCCACATTTTTACATACTGCCATACTAGTGAGGAAAGGTAGCAGAATACAACAGTCACTAGACTTGCAATCTTCCTGCCTCAGTCTCCTAAGTCTCTGGGATTACAGGTGTGCTCCACTGTGCCCACATTCCATTTGTTCTTGATTTAGTTGTTATGTTGTTATACAATTTTCCTACAATTTGGTTCTTGAGAAACTATGATAAATCACAAACAGTAAATCCTGAGTTGGTATTTACTGATTTCAGCAGTAAGTTGGCATCTCTTAACTAATTCTAAGAGAATTATTTGAGGAGAAAATATCAAAGTTTAACTCTGAAAAAAAGTGAATTGAGTTTTCATTTCTCTCTCTCTGGTTGGCCTACTCCAATGCTCAAGTACAGACCCTACTCTGTATTCAGCTACTCCTAATGGTTATGGCCCTGTATAGAGCTGATGGTGCCATCTGACTGTAGGTTAGCAAATTGTCTCTTTTCTATGGGATTTCTGTCACCTCTTTCATTTTTCAAAGAGGAGCTATGTATACTTAAAGCTTCTCTGCTGGTAGATAACTTCCATGGCTCATTTTTTTTTTCAGTCTCACACAGGCAATACAATACTGTGCATAGTTTCCCCATCTTCTTTCTCTTTCACTTCTTTTACATATAGAGAGCTTACAATATTTGTGTTAATGAAAATAAAACACATGATTTAAAAAATTTTCTGTGTTGATATATATATATATATATATATATATATATATATATATATATATATATATATATAATGTGTATATATGTAATTTAACTATGATATAACCAGTTTAAAAAGAGTGCTTTCTTTGGAGGTATACTAGTTTTAAAAAAAATGCTTTCTTTGGAGGACCTCCAAAAAGGAGGCCAAAAGAATTATACAGAAATGTGGCACTTTTAAGCTGTATTTCACATACTTGATAGATTAATCAGATACTGCTATCATGTTACTGGCAATATTCTTGTAAAGTAATGAGACAACAGTTGTTCATTCATTCACTGATAAATATCTGCTGGACAGCTGGTAAGCACTCTGTTAGGAACTTTGGGATACAGACATAGTTATAAAAAAGAATTTATATTCTATTGTCTGGGTACATGCTTGGGGGCATTAAAGTTTTTTCTTGACCTCTCTGTCCAGGGCACTTAGATTCTAATCACTATGGTAAGACAGTATTTAAAACATCTCAGATATTGTCATTTGGTTTGATCATGACCTGAGTTGATACTTTACCTACAGTAACTCATAAGCCTTTTTATTATTTTTTGCTTCCAAAGACTTTTTAGATTCTCTATTTTTCTAAGCAGCTTTTGGTATATATCACTTTACAATTCTCTTCTGTTTTGGCATATCTTATGAGCAAGGCATTCCTTGCCCTTTGTTTCAGGCTGTCTTTTCAAGGATATTTATGGACAGAAAAGCCCTAGTAGATAGGGAAAGTATCTCTCTTGGGACCCAAGGTCAGGAATGCTTACTGCTCATTATAAAAGTTTCAAGTTCCCTTAACTCGGGGTTCCTGTTCTGTAAAGCAACCTTCTGCATGTATAGATATCATCTGGCCTCTTTCACATCACCCTATGGGATTTGGAGGTTCATAGAACCACTGTAAAACTGCTGATACTCTAGCAACTGGTACTGCTATGAGTTATAAAGTATCCTTCATCTATGACCCAAGACTCCTGTATCTTCTGCCATCACCCATGAAACCGTGGCATGATACTTTCTTAGCTTGCCAATAGTGTAAAATCTCAGACCCTTCACAGTTCTTGATGGCAGCTCTGCCAAGAAAGCAATGTTGAAACCAATGCTATTTCAAAAGTGTTGCTGGTGGATGATAATTCACATCCCCAGAATTTAGTAGCAATGAGGCAATGGAAGGAAGGGGTGATGTTCCCTAGACTCCTGCTCTTGAGAAATTTGGCCATATGCCCCAGACTCAGGGGGGAGAGTGGAGTCAGAATTCTGAAGACAGAAGTGAGTGATTGCTTTGGTGTCAGTCTCTTTTTAGAGAGTGCCTATTTTCATGTACTTTTGCAAATATATACTCTTTAATTTTATGTCTTCTCAAACACAAATTATTACATAGGATTCTAACTTTGTGCAGTTTGTGGGGTCCTCATTACCTACAGAACTACTGTATTAGACTGGAGCTGTGTTTTGCTGTATTTCTGCTGCCTCACGAAGTGATGGCTGTGCTTCTCCCTCGTTGGTGTTTGGTATCGCCTGCCAGGATGCAGTCTTGCTTTTTTTCCTACTTCTGGTCTGCAGGTCCATGTTTCTGTAACAGAAGTCTGACTTTCACAAACCTCCAGGCCTGTTCTAACAGGGCATAGTTAACTGGCCAGCATTGTGACAGTTCAGCAGCTCTCTTGAATATGAACACCTTGAGTTCGGACTCTCAGATACGTGTGGTGAGTGTGATATTTTATCTTCTTCGTTTTCTACATGTATACCTCTTTTTCAAGTTTAAAAAAGCCTCATATGTATAATTTATTAATTAAACTTAGGGTAAAGAACTTTTTTGCGTGGGCTTCCATGATGGTTTCCCAATAGATATAATGGTCTTGTACTAATTGCTAAGTTGCTTATTTTTGATAGCAATTATACCCCTGATTTCCTCAACAGTTCTTGTTTCACTATTTATTTTACTAATAACAATTATATTAATTATATTCGTGTATCATATTAATTATATGTTATAAACAGAATGCATTATATATGGCATAAAATTTTGGGCAGTAATGTATATAAAATAAAATGATTATATATAATATAATACATATTACTATAACAGGTAATGTTATACTAATAATATATGACATTATGTATAATATATAACATTATAACATATATTATTATGTTAATGTATATTATAGCTTTACCATATATGACTAAATATTTTTATATTTATATAAGCACAGATCATAAATCTCTATAGGTAAAATAATTTTATCTATGTATCTATCTACCTAGATACACAGAAGGTAAGGTAGGTGTTGCTGTGGTAACAAAGTAGCCTCCTAAAAGCATTACCAATAGACTAGATCACTTGGAAAACATGAGTTTCAGGCAATGAAGACAAAATATATAATCTTTTTTTTTCATATATCTTTTTTTTTTAATTATTTTATTGTTGGTTGTTCAAAACATTACATAGTTCTTATTATACCATATTTCACAGATTGATTCAAGTGGGTTATGAACTCCCATTTTTACCCCGTATACATATTGCTGTGTCACATCAGTTACATTTCCATTGATTTACAAATTGCCTTTCTAGTGACTGATGTATTCTGCTGTCTATCCCATTCTCCACTGTCCCCTCACCCCTCCCCTCCCCTCCCCTCCCCTACTCTCTCTCCATCCCCTCTACTATAAATCGTTTCTTCCACTTATATAATTTTTCTCCTACTCCTCCTTTCCTCTTATATGTAATTGTGTATAACCCTGAGGCTCACCTTCCATTTCCATGCAATTTCCCTTAACTCTCACTTTCCCTCCCGCCTATCATCCCTGTTTAATGTTATTCTTCTTCTCCAGCTCTTCGTCTCTACCCTGTCCTTGGTTACTCCCCTTATATCAAAGAAGACATTTGACATTTGTTTTTTAAGGATTGGCTAGCTTCACTTAGCATAATCTGCTCTAATGCCATCCATTTCCCTCCAAATTCTATGATTTTGTCATTTCTTATTGCAGAGTAATACTCCATTGTGTATAAATGCCACATTTTTTTAATCCATTCATCTATTGAAGGGCTTCTAGGTTGGTTCCACAATCTTGCTATTGTGAATTGTGCTGCTATGAACATCGATATAGCAGTGTCCCTGTAGCATGCTCTTGTTAGGTCTTTAGGGAATAGACCGAGGAGGGGAATAGCTGGGTCAAATGGTGGTTCCATTCCCAACTTTCCAAGAAATCTCCATACTGCTTTCCAAATTGGCTGCACCATTTTGCAGTCCCACCAACAATGAACAAGTGTACCCATTTCCCCGCATCCTCGCCAGCACTTGTTGTTGTTGGATTTCTTAATGGCTGCCAATCTTACTGGAGTGAGATGGTATCTTAGGGTGGTTTTAATTTGCATTTCTCTGACTGCTAGAGATGGTGAGCATTTTTTCATGTACTTGTTGATTGATTGTATGTCCTCCTCTGAGAAGTGTCTGTTCAGGTCCTTGGCCCATTTGTTGATTGGGTTATTTGTTATCTTATTATCTAATTTTTTGAGTTCTTTGTATACTCTGGATATTAGGGCTCTATCTGAAGTGTGTGGGGTAAAGATTTGTTCCCAGGATGTAGGCTCCCTGTTTATCTCTCTTATTGTTTCTTTTGTTGAGAGAAAACTTCTTAGTTTGAGTAAGTCCCATTTGTTGATTCTGGTTGTTAACTCTTGCGCTATGGGTGTCCTATTGAGGAATTTGGGGCCTGACCCCACAGTATGTAGATCATAGCCGACTTTTTCTTCTATCAGACGCCATGTCTCTGATTTAATATCGAGCTCCTTGATCCATTTTGAGTTAACTTTTGTGCATGGCGAGAGAAAGGGATTCAGTTTCATTTTGATGCAAATGGATTTCCAGTTTTCCCAGCACCATTTGTTGAAGATGCTATCCTTCCTCCATTGCATGCTTTTAGCCCCTTTATCAAATATAAGATAGTTGTAGTTTTGCGGATTGGTTACTGTGTCTTCTATTCTGTACCATTGGTCCACTCGCCTGTTTTGGTACCAGTACCATGCTGTTTTTGTTACTATTGCTCTGTAGTATAGTTTGAAGTCTGGTATCGCTATACCGCCTGATTCACACTTCCTGCTTAGCATTGTTTTTGCTATTCTGGGTCTTTTATTATTCCATATGAATTTCCTGATTGTTTTATCTATTTCTACAAGAAATGCTGTTGGGATTTTGATTGGGATAGCATTGAACTTATAGAGAACTTTTGGTAATATCGCCATTTTGATGATGTTAGTTCTGCCTATCCATGAGCAGGGTATATTTTTCCATCTTCTGAGGTCTTCTTCTATGTCTCTCTTTAGGGTTCTGTAGTTTTCATTGTATAGGTCTTTCACCTCTTTTGTTAGATTGATTCCCAGGTATTTTATTTTTTTGGGGGGATATTGTGAATGGAGTAGTTGTCCTCATTTCTGTTTCAGAGGATTTGTCGCTGATATACAGGAATGCATTTGATTTATGCGTGTTGATTTTATATCCCGCCACTTTGCTGAATTCATTTATTAACTCTAATAGTTTCTTTGTAGACCCTTTTGGGTCTGTTAGGTATAGAATCATATCGTCTGCAAATAGTGATAATTTAAGTTCTTCTTTTCCTATTTTTATGCCTTTAATTTCTTTCGTCTGTCTAATTGCTCTGGCCAGTGTTTCGAGGACTATGTTGAACAGAAGTGGTGAGAGAGGGCATCCCTGTCTTGTACCAGATCTTAGAGGGAATGCCTTCAATTTTTCTCCATTCAGGATGATGCTGGCCTGTGGCTTATCATAGATTGCTTTAACAATGTTGAGGTATGATCCTGTTATCCCTAATTTTTCTAGAGTTTTGAACATAAAGGGATGCTGTACTTTGTCGAATGCCTTTTCTGCATCTATCGAGATGATCATATGGTTCTTATTTTTAAGTCTATTGATGTGGTGAATAACATTTATTGATTTCCGTATATTGAACCAGCCTTGCATCCCAGGGATGAATCCTACTTGATCATGGTGTATAATTTTTTTGATATGTTTTTGAATCCGATTCGCCAGAATTTTATTGAGGATTTTTGCATCTAGGTTCATTAGAGATATTGGTCTGTAGTTTTCTTTCTTTGAAGTGTCTTTGTCTGGTTTAGGAATCAGGGTGATGTTGGCCTCGTAGAATGTATTTGGAAGTTCTCCCTCTTTTTCTATTTCCTGAAATAACTTGAAAAGTATTGGTGTTAGTTCCTCTTTAAAGGTTTTGTAAAATTCTGCTGTATACCCATCCGGTCCTGGGCTTTTCTTAGTTGGTAGTCTTTTGATGGTTTCTTCTATTTCCTCTATTGTTATTGGTCTGTTTAGGTTGTCTATATCTTCCTGACTCAATCTGGGCAGATCATATGACTTAAGAAATTTATCGATGCCTTCACTATCTTCTATTTTATTGGAGTATAAGGATTCAAAGTAATTTCTGATTATCTTCTGTATTTCTGAAGTGTCTGTTGTGATATTGCCTTTTTCATCCCGTATGCTAGTAATTTGGGTTCTCTCTCTTCTTCTCTTCGTTAGCATGGCTAAGGGTCTGTCAATTTTATTTATTTTTTCAAAGAACCAACTTTTTGTTTTGTTAATTTTTTCAATTGTTTCTTTTGTTTCAATTTCATTAATTTCAGCTCTGATTTTAATTATTTCTTGCCTTCTACTTCTTTTGCTGTTATTTTGCTCTTCTTTTTCTAGGATTTTGAGATGAAGTATGAGATCATTTATTTGTTGGTTTTTTCTTTTTTTAGGAATGAACTCCAAGCAATGAATTTTCCTCTTAAAACTGCTTTCAATGTGTCCCATAGATTCCGATATGTTGTGTCAGTGTTTTCATTTATCTCTAAGAATTTTTTAATTTCCTCCTTGATGTCTTCTATGACCCATTGGTCATTCAGTAACCTATTGTTCATTCTCCACGTGGTGCATGATTTTTCCTTCCTTCTTTTATCGTTGATTTTCAGTTTCATTCCATTATGATGAGATAGGATGCATGGTATTATTTCTACTCCTTTATATTGTCTAAGAGTTGCCCTGTGACATAATATATGATCTATTTTTGTGAAGGATCCATGTGCTGCTGAGAAAAATGTGTAACTACTTGATGTTGGGTGGTATATTCTATATATGTCAATTAAGTCTAGGTTGTTAATTGTGTTATTGAGTTCTATAGTTTCCTTATTTAACTTTTGTTTGGAAGATCTGTCCAGTGGTGAGAGAGGTGTGTTGAAGTCTCCCATGATTATTGTATGGTGGTCTATTAGACTCTTGTACTTGAGAAGAGTTTGCTTGATGAACGTAGGTGCACCATTGTTTGGGGCATATATATTTATGATTGTTATGTCTTGTTGGTGTATGGTTCCCTTGAGCAGTATGCAGTGTCCCTCTTTATCCTTTTTGATTAATTTTGGCTTGAAATCTATTTTGTTTGATATGAGTATGGACACTCCTGCTTGTTTCCGCAGTCCATATGAGTGGAATGATTTTTCCCAGCCTTTCACCTTCAGTCTATGTATATCTTTTCCTATCAAATGCGTCTCCTGTAGGCAACATATTATTGGATCTTGTTTTGTGATCCATTCGACTAGCCTGTGTCTCTTAATTGGTGAGTTTAAGCCATTAACATTTAGGGTTATTATTGAGATTAGGTTTGTTCCTCCAGTCATATTTGTTTATTTATGTTACTAAACCTGATTAGTTTTCCTCTTTGGTTACTTTCCCCCCTTTACTGTCCTATCTCCCACTGATGGTTTTCAATGTTATTTTCAGTTTCCTCTTCCTGTAATGTTTTGCCAAGGATTTTTTGAAGAGATGGTTTTCTAGCTGCGAATTCTTTTAACTTTTGTTTATCGTGAAAGGTTTTAATTTCATCTTCCATCCTGAAGCTTAATTTCTCCGGATACACGATTCTTGGTTGGAGCCCATTTTCTTTCAGTGTTTGAAATATGTTATTCCAGGATCTTCTAGCTTTCAGAGTCTGTGTTGAGAGATCAGCTGTTATCCTGATTGGTTTGCCCCTAAATGTAATCTGCTTTCTTTCTCTTGTAGCTTTTAAAATTCTCTCCTTATTCTGTATGTTGGGCATCTTCATTATAATGTGTCTAGGTGTGGATCTCTTATGATTTTGCACTTTTGGTGTCCTGTAGGCTTCTAGGATATGGGATTCTGTTTCATTCTTCAAGTCTGGGAAGTTTTCTCGTATTATTTCATTGAATAGATTGTTCATTCCTCTGGTTTGGAGCTCTGTGCCCTCCTGTATCCCAATGACTCTTATGTTTGGCCTTTTAATGTTATCCCATATCTCTTGGATGTTCTGCTCATGGTTTCTTAGCAGTCTTGCTGAACTGTCTATGTTCTTCTCAAGTTGAAATACTTTGTCTTCATTGTCTGATGTTCTATCTTCTAAGTGATCTATTCTGCTGGTAGTATTGTCAATTGAGGTTTTAAGTTGGTTTATTGCTTCCTGCATTTCTAGGATTTCTATTTGTTTGTTCTTTATTACTTCTAGCTCCCTGTGAAATTGATCTTTTACTTCCTTGATTTGTTTCTGTAGTTCCTTGTCAATGTGATCTTTCATTGTCTGATTTTGCTGTCTCATGTCTTCCTTGAGAGTCCAGATCATCTGAAGCATGTATATCCTGAACTCTTTATCTGACATTCCATCTGTTGCAGCTATTACCTCTTCTAGGGTTGAGTTGACCTGCATTGCTTGTGGTCCTTTCTTTCCTTGTCTTTTCATGTTGCTTGCGTTTCTTTCTGCTTCGTGAAACTGTTGTGTTTTTGAAATTTTCCCCCTGTTTATTTTTGTTGCTCTTGTATATTTGGGATATCTCTCTTGTAGGGCGGGTAGTGGCTGTGATCCTCCTCTAATCAGGGTGATCTATATACTACGCTGGTTGGTTGTAGGTCTGCCCGCCCTGCGGGCACGGGTGGCTGCTCTACTCTGCCCCCACTCCAATTGCGGTGATGTTCCTACCACGTCCTCGGATCGTTGGTCCTGATCCGGACGTGGGCAGCAGCTCTTCTCCACCCCTACTCCAATTGATGTGACGTGTCTACCACGCTGGTTGGCCTCCAAGCCTGTTCCGCCGGTGGGTCTCAGATCTGCCCACCCTGCGGGCCTGGGCTGCAGTTCTGCTCAACCCCCACTCCCAGTGGGGGTACCTAACTGCCTCTCCAACGGGTCTCTGGGCTCCTTCCGGATGCTGGCGGCGGCTCTGTTCAACCCCCACTCCAACCAGTGTGACGTGACTGCCTCGATGCTACTCGTCCACTACACTGGCCGGCTGCCGAGCCTGTCCTGCCAGTGGGACGCAGGACTGCCTACCTTGCAGGGTCAGACGGCAGCTCTTCACGGCCTCTACTCCAAGTGGGTTGACTTGGCTACCCTGCCGTCGGGTCGCTGGTCCTGTTCCAGGCGTGGGCGGCTACTCTCCTCGGCCCCAGCTGCAGTTGGGGTGTTGCGATACCACACCGGCGGGACCCTTAGCCTGCTCTGGGCACAGGAGGCAGCTCCACTCTGCCCTCCAGGCCCCCGCAGTACCCAGCAGGACCCGGACCAAGAAGCAGTCCCTGTAGGATCCCCAACCCTGAGCCAGAGCCGCTTCGGGAGCCAGGAGCCGGTCTCTCCGATCCCCGCCACTTTCTGCTAGGAGCAGGCTCCTCAGGGCAACCGCCGCGGGTTCCCCAAACCCAGGCCAGAGCTGCCCTGGGAGCCCAAGCCTGGCCGCACCAGACTCTCCCTGCTAGGTGCCCAAGCCTGGCCGCACCAAACTCTCCCTGCTCGGTGTACGCTCCCCTTGGAGCAGAGTCTAAGACGCACTTTCCGCGGGCTCTCCAGCTCTGGGTCAAAACTGTTCCAGGAGACAGAGACCCGCTGCCCCTCGTCGCAAGTTTCACTTGTGGCTGGCCTCAGCTCGCGGTCCCCGCAGGCTCCGCGGCCCTGGGCTCAAGCAGCCACCAAAATATATAATCTTGAAAATAACGTTGGCCACTGAGAAAAGATGTTAAGAGACCATGAACAGAACTTGCAAGAAATGTGGAATAAGCTGAAAAGACCAAAATGTCTCAGTGATAGAGTGCTCAACTAGCACATGAGAGGCCTGGGTTTGATCCTCAGCACCACATAAAAAATAAATAAATACGATAAAGGCATTGTGTCCAACTACAACTAAAAATAAATATTACCAAAAAAAAAAAAGATTTATTGGGACAGATGAAGGCTTGGAGATACAAACAAAAGGAATACACAATCTTTTCCATGAAATATCTTTAGAAAATTCTCCAAACCTAAAGAATAAAATGGAAAATTAGATACAGGAGGCTTGCAGGACCCCAAATATACAAAATGACAATGGACTACACCAAAGCACATTATTATGAGAATGCCTAACATACAGAATAAGGATAGAATTTTAATAGCTACCACAGAAAAAGACAAGTCACATCCAGATCTCAACTGATTTCTCAACACAGACTCTCAAAGCTAGGAGGTGTGGGAATTATATATATTACGCTCTGCAAGAAAATGGTTGATAGCCAAGAATACCCAACAAAATTAAGCTTCAGAATTAACAATGAAATAAAAGCCGTCCATGATAAACAAAAGTTAATAGAATTCACAACTAGAAAGCCTGCTCTAGAAAACATACTCAATAAAATATTTCATGAAGAAGAAATAAAAAAATAAAAGTGAAAACCAGCAAAGGGAGGAACTACACTAAAACAATAGTCAATCAAAAGAGAAACTAATTCAAATTAAAAACCTGGAATGAATTAAAATGACAGGAATTAAAAATCATATCTCAACAATAACATTGACTATAAATGGCCTAAACTCATCAATCAAAAGACAGACTGACAGATTGGATTAAAAACAAGACCCAACAATATACTGTCTCCAGTATATTGGCTTGGGGCTGCAGTTATAGTTTAGTGGTAGAGTGCTTGCCTAGCATGTGTGAGGGTCCCATCCTAAACACCACATAAAAATAAATAAAGGTTAAAAAACACACATACAACATTACTAAAAATATTGCATAAAAAATGAGACTTACATCATAGGCATAGACATCCATAGACTGAAGGTAAAAGGGTGGGAGAAAAACATGTCATTCACATGGATCTCATAAACAAGCAGGGGTTTCTGTCCTCATATCAGATAAAGTGGACTTCAAGCCAAAGTTAATCAGAAGGGACAAAGAAGGACATTTCATAAAAAGTAGCCTCCTAATCTAAATGACTTAAATAATGAGTTAGGTTTTGTTCACATTCCATGTCTCATGTGATTGGTGAGAAGTCCTGTCCCACATAGTTGATCAAAATTCAGGTTGAGCCATCTTGTGATGTTGTCATCTTAATGTGTGGCGCCCAGTGTGATCAGTAAAAGAAAAGAGAGTGAGAGAGGAAAGAGAATTTGGAAAACTTGCACTTTCTTTTTATTGTCTCACAAACACATGGAATTTCCACTCAGAGACTACTGGATAAATCTAGTCACATGATCCTCCCTTCTCCACAGAAAGGACTGGGAAATATAGGGAAGCACATGGAATATGTGGTGAGTATTTTTGCACCTGATCAATATGGGAAAGCAGTAGAGGACTCTACACTCCCATGGCATGACAAGGATGTATGTGCTTCCTATGGCACTGCAGTAAGTAGCCCAGCTTGAGCTATCTTATAACCACCTCAAGAGGAATGTACATCAGACAAGGGACCCCAAGAGCAAGAAAGCTATGAATTTTTGTCTAGGGCAAAAGCTAAAGGGAGTGAAGATAGAATAGTGAAGGGGGATCTTCAAGAAACAAACAGGCAAGCCCCATGCTAGCACCAGCATTTGAACACCTATCACTCAGAAGACACCAAGGTGAAAGTTTAGCCAGAAAAGCAGGGACAAATACCAGGAAAGAATGGCAATTGTGTGCTTAATTCACAAACAAGGCTTTGTCCTTTGCTTCCTGTTCCTTCCCCAGACTTCAAACGAGTGGAGTTAAACTTTGTAAAGAAGGAAAACAAGTGACCCCAGAATAAAACCATTCCCCAGCCAATTTTAATCCCAAAATGGAGATGAGGAAGAGAAGGAAAAGAGCATGTACTTTGTGCACACACACTTGTGTTCTTAGGCTGAAACACAGTTGGCAATAGGGAAAACAATACTTTAAATTCGATGAGATTGAGGTTTTAAACTGGACTGGTTGGATACTTTTATGGTCATCTGCAGAGTCAGATGGACCTTCACCTAAATTTGATTGTGGTGTCAAGTGATAATGCCACTTGCCCCCAATTAGAGGGTATAAAAAGTTTTATTGTTTACATCATTGAGGTCCCTGGAGAGACCAGACCAGGCCTCCCAAGCAGGCCCAAATTGGCTTGAGCGAGCCAGAGAAGGTGATTGGCTTGGGTATTTAGTGGAGTGAATGGGTGGGGGCAGGTGAGAGATTGCCTATATGTGCAACCTCTCTCCTTGGTGCCAAAAGGGGCAGTACCAGGCTTTTCTGTCAGCTTGTCCAGAAGCAGGGTACAGGTAAGGGCAATAGGGAGACTTCAAAGCCATCAATAACCAAACATGAAAGAAGGGAGTCAGACTTCTTATTACAACTCTTAATAACTACAATGATGAAATATTGTGGAATCTCCCTGAGGCATTGGTTGAGGGTCAGACAAAAGGTGACACTTGCAGTAGATGAAGAGGATGAGACAGTTCATGCCAAGTCCCCTGTATGGCAGGTTGGCCTCTGAAGCAGCTTGAGATGCAAAGGTCTGGCTCTCAGTTCTCTTTTTAGATTTGATCTAGAGGTCAGTGCATGCCCTTGTTCCTATTACTAAGTAAGTGAGTTCACAAAGTTGAAGAGATTCTAAAAAGTTCTTTAGTTTTATTAAAGATTTATACAGTAGAGAACCACCCTATTAGCCTCTGGCTGATCAAGCAAGGAAAAGAAACTCCAGTATGTATGTCTCAGGTATAAGGCATCAACTGACAGACTCTAAGATGAGGGAGAGCAGCTCACTAATGTATCAGATATGATAGAGCCATGGGGCTGGCCCAGGAGGCTGAGAGGTGAAAGACACCAGAGTACCTGCAAGTGCACTGGGGTCCAATGTCACATTTCTTGTTAGGTTTTAGTGTCTTCCTGAAATAAATTATTCATTCAACATTTAATTAGCCATATGAAATAGTTTAAAGGCTCATAGTAGACTCATTCAAAAAAAATGAAACTTAAGTTAGGAGAAAAGAGACATTTTGGGTAGGAAACAACATAAATAATATAAAATAAAATGTCTTTTTCTTTCCTCCATACTGTTTAAATGTTAGCTCCCCATAATTAAAGGCCTTTGGGGTTTTGAATTAAATGGAAGTTTTTATAAAAGGACTGTGTTAGAGCAGGGATAATATGTTCTCCCACCCACTGTTTAGTGCTAAGTAATTTTCTATAAGTACTAAATTTATCGTTTCCCCCAAATATAACTAAAAGTTGAAATTACCTGAGACTCATGCCAAAATATGGATTTCCCAGTTTCAGACCTGACTGACTATCTTGGAGCTTCTAGTATGGAAGTTTACAGATTTGCATGTTTAACAAGTATTCCCCAGATGATGCTGGTAGCAGCCAATTTCAGATATCCCCTCAGAATGATATTGGTCCTATGTTGGACTGATGAAGTTTGGCCTTTAGCTGAAGAAAGCCTGGGGCACTATGGAACAAAAACCAATTCTGAGAAAATAAGAACTCTTCTGGGTTTTGTTCAACTTTTTAATTCTATTCTGGGCCTGCTCTGGAGAGAACATATTTGTGGATTAATACACAGCCTATGTATGTTGTTCAGTAGGCTTATTAGTATTATTTAGATAGCTTTCCTCTTGAGTATAATGGCACTACTTCCATATCACAAGTAGGGTATAGTTCACAAAGTGCCACAATTTAAAAAATATGTCTCCATCACCCCATTCCCCCACACCCAGACCTCGAGTTTTTTGAGAGCAAAGAGCAAGTGATTTTTACAATGGCACTTCTATAATTAAGGCAGGGATCATTTTTGAAAAAAATGTAAGAATTCATGAATGAATTACTGCATGAATACATAAGTAGATTCATCAATTAAGTTAATTAAAGGAGTTCAAAAATTATAAAATGGTTAGAGTACAAATATCGGTCAATAGTTCTTTTTTAAAGACAGTTCATATGCCCATTTTTTTCCCACAGAGTTATTTATACAACCAACACCATAAAAATCTGAGCACTAAAGCTTATGTAAAATGTAAGTGAAGCAAAATCTTTTCAAGGTCCAAAGTAAAAAGCAGCTGCTAAAAATTTTTAACAAGGAGAACATCCTAAAAGGAGAAGTGGTAAAGTGTGCCCTTATATATAAAACCTAAAAACATATATGTGTCATGCAAGAAAGCTGTACAAGTGGAAACTTGTTAGACATTTTTATTATACTTTTTATTCATTTATTAGCTTGGGATTTTGCCTGACATTGCTACATTTCTCTTCGTTGAAGAATTTTATTATGCTCGCCTATTTATATGGCATCTGCGTTTGTGCCAGGTTTTTTTTTTTCTTTATATAGTACCTAACATACCACAGTACACACATTGTACTTAATAAAGATTATTTGAGCATGAAGATTTGATTAGTGGCAAATGGTAGTTGAATATTTAATAGAAGAAGACACTCTGCATTTAAATGTATGCTCGTTTTAAAAATGTTAACCAGAAATAGTTGTGGGGGGGGGGCCTTAAAAGAATGAACCATCATGTTTCTAGGTTATGTTGGCAATAATTCTCTACTATATTAGTTCCTTCAAAGGTGAATAGTTTCCAATTATGACATAACCTTAACTTGCCATCTGTTATGAAATAGTGTATGAAGCTTAAACTTGGGATTTTCAGCTTCACAAATTCTCCAACAATTATGAACTCTCACTGACTTCAAAATTAAGCCCACACAAGGTTAACAACCCTTGTCATTTTCTTAATGTGATTGTTCATCCATGATCCTTGCAATTTCTTGTATTTGTGATATTTTCTTTGAAAAGCAAATATTCTTATAACCTTCCAGAAGGGAGGCTCCTTTAAATTGAAATTCTGTGTCCACTTCCTAGAACCCCATCCACAAGTTGAAGTTAATAGCTTTTCAATACTTCTGCCCATGGTAGAGTTGGGATTAGAACTCAATCCTTTCTAATCCAAAATTCTTTTTAGTGTCTCACACTAATTGAAAGAAAAGGTGTTTTATAAATGAAGGTGAAATCTACCATGGTAAAGCAATCAGCACCTGTGATTTTATGAAACAATATTCATGTGGATAACAGGGCCAGATAATCTATACAAATCTGCAGCTGTGGGCAGGATCTGCCATTGCTTGCTATGATTTGCTAAGTGATTTTTCTTAGTAGACTGTTTATTTTGGTTACTGGAGTAATTACCAGCATATTACAAAATATAATTTACTTTCTACATGGTTCTCAGTATTGACCAGAAATTTAATAATAATGACAGGTGTTTGTCTCTGATATGAAGAGTATTTCTTAAGATGATATTTGGCTTACTGTCCATTGAGAACAAAAGCCCAATCCAGCTCAGCTCTGGATCTCTCCTCTCCCATTTAATAGAGGTTTACTACTATGAGGTGGAAAAATAATTCTAATACTAGAGTTTGACCCCAAAATCCCAAACTTGTGCTCTTAGCCTTTACTCTGAATGTCCATTTGTGTGACCTCCTATCCCTGCTGGGCTAGCCTAAGCAAGTGGCCACCTCTAGTCACCAGTGTGTATGATTCAGAGCCCCTGCTAAAATACCTGTATCCTAGAACTCTGATCCTGTCTCCATCATGCACAGTGGGAGAGAGAAGGCTGCTTGTCTTGAATGTTCAACATTTCATTGATCTTCAAGATTATTTTCTCCTTCAGTGAAAGTCTTCGGGGAGCAAATTTTCATAGTCAGCAGTGACTCTGGCTCTATAAATTATATTCTTTCATGATGAAAAGCACTTTTTACACTTAGACCTGCCCTTTCCACATATACCAAATGCAATCCAATTTAATGAGAACATGTCTGGCCAATCTCAGGTCAAAATGAATGCCTTTATTCTGGGTACATTTGACATTATAGAAATTATTCTCAGAATAGAGTTATCAATTTAAAATATACAGTTTGGGGAGATATACTACTGATTCTACTGCTGAGTTCTTCTTTCTGACATAGTCCAATGTATCTTTTCAAAGAGCAAGGTTTTGTAGTCAGGGCATGGAAATGGGAGGTCCTACAATAATCAAAAAGCCACCCAGTTGGGCAGCCTTTCATTCTCTCATTTGGTCATTGTCTTCCCCCTTTCAGACTTTCAGAAGAAAAATTATTCCCCATGGCACTGTCTGAAAAATTAGATTGGGCCCATTTGGGCAGAAGTTCCAGAATGAATGCAGTAGTTTTTTAAAAGTGGTAATATAACTCAAGTTTTATGTCATGAAAAAATTTAAGGGTCAAAGAGTCTAAAATTTGCAAGAAACAATTTGTCATTTATCACTCCTTTCTGACCATCCCCTCACCTTACCTTTTTTCTTTCTGTTACATATTCCCTCTTTTCCTTTGTTCCCTGGTTCATTCCATCCATTTGTAAGCTTTTACTGCATATCTTCTAAAATCTTTGTTTGTACTACTATGATAAAATACCACAGACTGAGTAAGTTATGAAGAATAAAATTTACTTTCTCACAATTTTGGAGGCTGACATGTACAAGATCAAGGTGCTGCCATCTGGTGAGGGTTTTCCTGCTATGTCTTCAGATGTCTGAAAAGTAGGAGATCAAGTTAGCCAGATGCTCCATGAACCTCTTTCTTAAGGGTCTTCATCCCATTCATAAGGATGAAGTCCTTGGGGCCTAATGACATCTCAAAGGCCACACCTTTTAATGCTAAAACCTTGGACATTAAGTTTCAAATTAATGAATTTTGGAGGGGACACATTCAAACCATAGCACACTCTAGTTCCTGATAAGTTGTAAAACTCCACCTTCACATGGGACTGCGTATGGCTAACAAGTGGTATCACAATACAGAAAGAGAAAGAATGGAGAGGACAGCAGTGGTTCACAGGCACAGCTGCGTTAGGAATAACCTCTAGAGATTATTAAAAACTATTAATGCTTAGGATGCACACAGAACCATAGAATCAGGATTTCTGGAGTGTTAGGTATTTTTTCCTGATGGAGCACCAGTGGTTTACATGGAGAACACAAAAGGAAAAGGGAATTCCAGAAGCTGGGGTAGGAGAGACTTTTGGTCTAATACACCTGTTTCCTATAGAAGCTGTTATGATTTGCATCTTGAATGAACCATATGCTAAGGCCCATATGTTGAAGGTTTAATTGCCAGGCTGTGGCATGCCTGGGAGGTAGTAGAATGTCCCTTTAGGAGGTGAGGCATAGTTGAAGTAAGTTAGGTCTTTGGAGGGATCCCTTGAAGGGGCAACTGGGACTCTATGTCTGCCCCCCTTTTTTTTTCTTTCCGAATGTCATAAGTTTGACAGATCTTCTCTGTCAGGCACTCCTTGCCATGGTATACTGGGCCATAATAAGTGATGGGACCAAATGACCATAGACTGAAACCTGTAAAACTATGTACAAAAATAAATCTTTTCTCCTTATACAATAATTTTATCTGAATTTTGTGACTGTCACGGAAAAGTGACTAATATAGTAGCCTAAAAGCTCCTGGCAGCACAAAGCAGATCCAAAGAAACATGCAATAAAATATCAGTTTGTTTTTCTAAGATTATTGAGGCAAAATATCTTTTAGTCATCTCAATTCTTTGACTTCCGACACTGCAATTTACAGAGTTCTGAATGAATCACCTCTCTTCCTTGGTGGCCTCTATAGGAGTAAGAAAGGCCACCTGATAGCTTCTCTTAACCTGGGTAGCACACTTGCTTTCCAGAATCCCCTCTTTTGTTCATGAGTTTCCACTTGTCAGCAGTGAAACTCCTAAAGAATAACAAGTTTCCCTAAGGGTAACAAGACTTCAGGTATCTGTCAGACAGTATTTTCAGAGCAAAGAAAATCCAGCCCATTTTATGGAGAAGGAAACTGAAGCAAAGTTTAAATTACTGACCAAGATCCCACTGTTCTTATCTAATGCAACCTAAAACTCAGGTTTCCAGATTCTAAGACTCTGTTTCAGTACCTAGTTATGAAACAGATCACGTTTTTAATAAAAGGACAAGTACCAACCATGAAAGTAGAGAAAACATTCTCTCTACTAACAGGAAAAACCATAATTATTTAGTGACATACTTTGGAGTACAGAGAATATTAATAATAGTTCCTCAAACTAAAGACAGAGTACAAAGCGAGAGGGTAAAAGGCACGATTTTGGATCTCAAGAAGCAGAATAATTGTTCAGTGGCCAAAAAAGGAAACAAAGAAGAAAATAAAGCGATAGTTTACAGTTTGGTGGCCTGTCAACAATCCTCAAGTGTCTTTGTGCAACTATATTGATTGTGGTCTCACTTTCTCTCGGTCTTATAGCATGAGGAATGCAGCCCAGTAGACCCATGTTTGCAAATGAAACAGAAGTAGGGCCAACCAGATACCATTCCTCACCAGACAGGTGTGGTATGAGGGGACAAGGGGTGGAGTATGAAAGTAAAATAGAAGAGAAGAGATGTAATAAAGCTTGGCTGGTGTGCAGAAATACTTCTTTGCTCTCTAGTTTGTTTTGTTTTGTTCTTGGTTAAGCAAATAATTCCAGGAGATGACACAGGAAATCACTGAAAGAAGGTGCTGCTAAGATGGTTTTTATGTCCTGTGTAGGGGGCAGATGGTTTAAAGAGCTTGACTTTCTCCATCCTGAATTGGATTGTTGATGTCCTTTGGTATTTAAGATGAAATAATCCACAATATATTGATATTGAATTACCTTTGTTGAGAGCCACAGTTTAGTCGGAATGACACCTGGCATTTTGCTAGAGGGAATGGTTGAAAGGTGACCCTGCTCTGGGATTAGGGCGGCTCCGGGATTAGGGAGGATCCTGCTGAGATTAGGGTGGATCTTGCTGCCTCGGGGCACCGGCTACTTTGGAGTTCCCCTTGAGTTCTCTTAGGGTTCCGGGAGCCCGGTGGAGGGAGTGTGTTCCTGGGAAGTGTGTGTAGAGTGCCGGTGAGAATTCGGGAATAAAGAGTTGCTGTTTAAACCTACAAGGCTTTGAGGCGGCAGCTCCGTTATTTGTGCCCAGCCAGACTACGGCAACCTTGGTCTATGTAAGTGTCCTACTAAGGCTGTAAAGTAGGTTGACATTACAACTGGTGCAGGTGAGTTTTTTCATTATGATCATGGATATTCCTACTGTCAACTAACCAGGAAGAGATCATGCCTGTGACAAGAATAATAGCCTGGAATAAAAATTTTAACCTTAAGAAAGATGCTCCTCTCTCTGCTCTGCCATTGTTGAAATCCAGGGTATTCAAAATACTGTCAATGAGGGGAATCAACTGATATTAATTGGTGGAGAGAAGTCAGAGGCTAGAAAGAATGTGACCCTATGGATTTTCCATAATAATTCTCTTCCATTATCCTTGCTATTCAATTAAGTAATTGAGAATTGTACTGGCTAGTCTTAAAGATAATGTGGGGGATAAAGGAAAGAACTTGCTTCATTCATGGGTTGTTTAAGTTAAGCAGAGTCATGTGATTTTTTCCTCTGAACACACAGCAGTGATAGCAGAAGGACACCCCTAAAGGATGAACATACCCAGCAGAGGGTTGGTCCTTACTCAAGGGGACAGTGACAGTGGAAATAGAGGAAGTGAGTCAAAGACCACCAGGAAGCTGTTTCTGAATACGATAAAAGCAACAGTGAGAACTCTGAGAAAGAACTGGTAGAAAATGCAAGTATCGGCTGTGAGTGATTATAAATAACTTCAATTAGAGACAAATTCGTGAAGTTTGTGCTCTGACTGGCAAATATCTTTATGAGATGATCCAGGAACCAAGCAAGTATTCTAAATTCACTGCCAAACATTGTCATCTGTCATCCTTACAAGCCAGGCCTGGTAATAAAAACTGCTAACAAACATGTACTACATGTTTCTTATGTGCCACATACAATGCCAGCACTTTACAATCCTTATGATAACATTGTGAGTTTCATACTAGAAGCCTCATTTTAATTATGAGAAATCTGAGGGTTTAAAAGTTTAAATCAATCGCTCCAAATCAAAAGCTAATAAGTGCTGGAACTGAACTCCAGACTATTAGACCGTATTGTCTATTTGGAACCACAAATGAAAGCTTGGGAGTGGTGGGTTGAGGTGGAGGAATGACAATAAAGAAAGGAACAGAACTAATAGAACATACTTCCACAATTTTAGGACATATCAATTGAATTATTTTTTAAGGGAAAAATAAAGTATGTCAATTGAAAGATATGCCCTGCTTTTAGAACTATTCAACAGGAAAAATTGGTATCATAGAATATGGGAACTGTGGTAATAAGTGTTTCTCATAATCCTAATTATCAAATATTAACAATGATTTTCAGAGAAGTAAATGATGTGCTCAAGATTATACAGCCATTTAGTAACAACAAAAGAACTTAAATCCCATACCAGCTTGAGTATTAACTTAGTGTTTTTGGGTAGAAAACCTCTATTCCTAATTTTTTTCCTCTGAAAACAAGATTGTGTGACTCCACACTTGAAAGAATGTTGTTAGATGTGGTATCCATAATTGCTGCTCCTGAAAGCAATGTAGGTGAGAGTTCTACAATCACCTTCAGACATTTGGATGCATTAGAGAAAATGATAATGGCTTCTGCAATTTACCTAGTAACCAACCCTTTCAGGAGCTTTCCTTTAGAGCCAAGTTACTTATGTGATTTCCAGCCAGTTTACTTCGCAATCTAACACTGAGATGGTTCAAGTCATTATACATGAAGGGTTATTATTATTTCATACCTAGGAAAGATAAATATATTTCAGCTTCTTTCAAAGTGCAATATTCTTCCTGGTTTATGCACATTTGGAAACTATAATTATTAAGTGTTTTCATATAAATTAATTTAATTGACTCTGATATGTATTACCTTTAAGGTTAAAGGAGTTAAATGCAACATTCCGAGTTTTCTGCTTACAGCTAAGGCAAAGTTTAACTACAGGGAGTATTTGTTTCATTGAGTAACAGAATTCTGGAAAACTTAATTACCATCAAAGAGAATTAAAATGACTATGATTATTGGAATATGACTTTATCATCATAGAGGTCCATAAGCACACAGATGTATATAGATGTATATATGTACTCACATGCACCTGAAGTGCTTTTGAACTTCAAGAAAGGGAAAGGATAGCTAAATGCCACCTTTGTACAGTTACAGCTATATTCACACAATATGCCAGTCGTAAACAAACACACTCATATGTATACTCATGTACACACATGCTCCTTTCTTCAAAGAATAGTCATGAAAATCTGAATGCAAATTAATTTCATATTTACATTGATTTTAATTAACAAGTCAATATTTGAGTGACTTCTTTTGGAAAACATAAGATTCCTTGAGCAGTTGATTTGATGTACAAAATAGAAGTATGCATTTAGTCTTCCCAAAGCAAGACACCTGTAATTTAATATATAAATACATTGTATTTGTTCTGTCAATGTTCACAAATATTTATTTAGCTCCTGCTATATGCCTAAAATTCTTTTGGATGCTGAAGATGCCATATGTATGTGTATGCATGTATATACATAGATAGATAGATAGATAGATAGATAGATAGATAGATAGATAAAAACACATACTAAGAGTCTTTGAAATAAAATGAAGGTGTGAATTTGTAACCAGAAACTTTATTTAAACAAAAATTCTTTGATGTCCTAGCAATCTGTCTATCCTTAGGAAGCTGATAAGTACATATGGAATTGAGCTCTCCTGGGCACCATTAGCAACATAGTCTATCCTTAATCTCAGTCTTTTAGTCTAGACCAGACATTTATATTTGATTCCCATATGCAAATTCAAGTCTTTAGCCAGAAAATCCAATATATTCATTTTAAAGTCCACTCTGCAACTTCAAAGTCAACAACAGATGGAGAACATTATTCCAAGCAGAAATATACATGTTCAGATCTTTCAGCTTTTTGCCACTACTTGTAGGCTATGAACAAAAACTGAGGATGGATAAACTTAAGACATCTGGTCAAGTGCATCTCAACATAGTTTATTTAGCAATTGCCTCTCTTTAAGTTCAAAATAGCATGCTTTTAAAAATCCTTCAACAGCTAAGTAATACCAAGAAATTGGCCCCCACAAGTAATAAATTCCTTTGATATTCAGCAAAACACAACAACAAACTGGCTGTCAAGTTTGGCGACCATTTGAAAAGAGGCGGGCTTCCTCACTGAACCTTGAATGGAAACATTATTTTTCCTACACTAGAAGCCATCATCACTCTTTCACCAGAAGGAAGGTCACACCATCTTTCACAAAAGATTTGCCTGCTTGTAATTACCGCCTGCAGCCTACAGACAAACGCAATCTTTTAAAATGCTAACTGTGTTATACTTATACCCAAGGGATCCCTGGGTACAAATGTAACCGTGGCCTCACCAGTTTGTCTTAGCAGGACCTTACAGTGCTGATTGAAAACAGCTGAACTAAATCAACAGTTACCTTGAGCCAGGGGCCTTTGGAGAGCAATTAGAGTCAAGGCTTGGGTTTTGAACCCAATATGCTCTGTCAGTCTCAATGATTTGTGTTTGTTGTACTCAGTCTCATTTCCTGCATGAAATATGAGGCTGTATAAAGAGGAGAAATTCCCAAGATTAAAAAATATTTGACCTCAGTGCATTTGTGAGCGTAGAAGTACACATGTCTAAATGACCATTTGGGTTTGTAGTACAAAGTTCTATTGATGTTGGCAGCCTGAGCTTCCCAGTCTCAAAGCCACATGAATGGTTTCGAGTTTCAGCCAAAAAATGTTTTCCACATGCTTTAGTGTGGGCCAATTTACACAGTAGATTTCGTGGATACTGCGGCCAAGTGCTTCATAAAGGGCTGCCTTCTCTGGGATCAGGGAAACCACAACAGACACATTGCTAATGCAATCTAATTATCTGCTTGAATATTTTTCCAGATGTATCCAATGTCTAAAAATACTGCAATAAAAAAGGTATTATTTGACTCCCTTGACTGAAACAGTGGCATAAAGAACCTGTTTGTCTAGAAGGAAAGTGATGACATTGTACTTCTATGACTGCATTTAAATCAGTCAAACAAAACAGTACCCACAGGGTGGGCTCTGCTTTCCTTTTGAATGAGTCTTCCAAACTTAGCCCTTAGTGTAGGAGATTATTGCTTTATATAAAAAGGTGACCCTCTTACTTATAAGTTAATTCTTCTCATTTGTGGTTTTCTAATTTGATAGAGGTTGGCTAGTGTATGTACTTCTTGACAAAGCAATCTCCAGCTTTTTCCTCTCAGTTCATTGTATGCTGCACAACGGGACAGCAGGCCATTTCCTTCCTGTCAGTGGAAAAAAAATCTTTTGACTAATAAGTTGAGATTTTTACCCAGTCCCCGAAGAAAAACTGGCTGTTCTGAAGGTCTTAATGTTTCCCTTTTGTTTTCCTTCAGCAGAATTTATTTTTGTATAGCAAGTTCCATACTTCACCCTCGTTTCCTTTGTGTCATTTGGATCTCAGTTAGGTCCAGCAGATACATGATGTTATGCCAGGTTATTGTTCAAACTTTTGGCAGCCATGAGCCTTCCTAACACATTCAACTGCCTGAGAGAGTATAAGTGCATTCAGTAGGAATTTGCTGAACTAAATTGAGAGGTCAGTTTTATCAATCTGTGTCTTTATTCACATTTTTAACAAGGACTTTAGAGTGAACCAAAAAATTCCTAATACATAATGAAGACTAGGCAACATACATACACACAAGCCTGCACACGTGTGTGTGGGTGCGCGTGCGCGCGCACACACACACACACACACACACACACACACACACACATTTTTTCCAAGAAACTGAAATACTAATGAAAATGTTTTCTCTCTGTTTTGTTTCGATTTTTGGTTTTGGATTTATTTTATTTCATTTTTTTTTGCTGCCCCCCACCCCATTCTTTTTCTACCAGGAAAGTTTGGGAGCAGAGGGTCTCATTCTATCTCATATCCTTCAGGAAGTAATAAATCAGAGGCAAGACATTACCTCGAAGCTTCGACTGTTCTCAGTCATACCCACAAAACTATGGTGCCAGCCTGCCTAATTCTCACAGCTAGGGCAAGTAGAATGCCAACATGGAGACATAAAGATACTTCTGAATAGTTATACACCAAAGTTTGTGACTGAAACTAAGAAAAAAAGAAAGCTGAGTGCCAAGAAGTTGATGTAAGCTAATGATGAGCAAGAAAGTCCCCCCAGGCTGGTTCGTTCCATCCTCCTTAATTGAGCTATTCTCCTTGCAATAAGAGTTTTTGCTGATTGATTTGACTCTATTGTTTCTTGTGAAATCTTGAAACCATATCCTTATTCGCTCCACTGTTGACTTTTTCCTCCGTCTGGGATGTGGTTTCAAAATATGTTCATAGTTCTCTAAAAGATGTCCTTAGGGAATGAGGTCATTTGGGGTTTTCAATTAGAAAAGAATAAACGGTTCATTCATCTGGCAATCTTTTTTTTTCCTCATTATATGACCCATCCTAATAGCAATGTATGATTATCCTATTTCCACAAACAATCAGGATGTTCTCAGAAAATAAGGCAACAGAGAAGAGTTTCAATGAAATGATAGTCACTTGGATAAATAGAGAATATTTTATGTTGAGAGCCACAGTCAAAGGGGCCCCAGCAAACTTCCAGCTGCCAGTTGATGATTGGCTCACAGGGCCCCAGCAAACTTCTAGCTGCCAGCTGATTGGCTCCTCTGTGGTGATGCTCATTGGGCTGTTTCCCCCGCCCTTTCAGACCACAGAGCTGCTCATTGGAGGACTTTTTTGGCTCTGCCCACACGACTCAGCCAATGGCCTCAAGAGCAGGAGGAGTGGGGGGTTGAGAGGCTTGTGGGAAGCCTGTGGTGGCAGTTGGGCTCTGAGGGAATTCCTGAAGAGCTCATGTGGTGTGGCCTGTGTGTTCTAAAAATAAAGTTCCTTTCTGCATGGAAAAAAAAAAGTCCCCCAGTGAGCAGTTCTGTGGTCTGAAAGGGTGGGGAAACAGCCCAATGAGCATCAGGGCAGAGGAGTCAATCAGCTGGCAACTAGAAGTTTGCTGGGGTTGCTGTGAGCCAATCATCAACTAGCAGCTGGAAGTTTGCTGGCAGCTGAAAGTTTGTTGGGGCCCTTTCGGCTGTGGCTCTAAACAATTTTATTTAAAGGTGGGCTGTGTTTTAAATGTATACTTATAATCAGATTGTTTAGAATTTAGTTTGTGCTTTCTTGTAGAAGGGATGTTATAAATGATATAAAATGCTCTCACAAAGCCTTGTTTTCTCCTTTTTTTTTTTTTTTTGCTAATTTTACCATTGAGCTATATTCCCAGTCCTCACAAAGGCTTTTTAACCCATAATGTAACCCATAATGTATTTAAAGTGTTATATTAAGATAAAGTCTTTGTGTTCCAAGAAGCAAATCTATCTCCCATTTACATGGGAGTCTGAGGAAGTAAGACCAAAGACTGAAGAATAGAAGGAAAAATGGTTTTGTGTCTGAATTGGTGGTAGGATTATCCCAAGAAACATTTTGGAAAAGACAAAGTTGGTTTGGCACAATCCTTCAGAAACTCATCTTCAATTTTTCTCTCATTTTCCCATAGATATCTTTCAGGTCCTACCTAGTATTTTCAGGTCTCCTTAAACTTTCCCCGAAAATGGGAAGTCCTCCTTTCCTGTGTATCAAGTGTGGACCAAGTACACTGAGCCCTTAACTCCTCTTCATCAAAATAGATATGAAGGAATGATCATAATAATTTAAAAACTGAATATGAGTGATTTCTTAATCATCTCTGGCCATTTGCATTTTAAAGTAACATATAAATTAACTCAAAGAATCTTTGTACATTTCAGGTTATGTGATCAAAAGGAAAAAATTCAAAAATTTGTGTGTAACAATTCTTGGTGTCTAGGGCCCAACTCACAGCCAGGCTTTCCCAGCTTGTGCATTTTGTCTTGAAGTAAGTGTTCTGACTTTTCACATGGGATTCACTCCCTTGAAGCTTTGCACTGTAGAGAAGGTAACCCAGAACTTGAGCATCTGTTAATCTTGTAGTGTTCTTTTTCTTTATCTGCTTCCTTTTTATGGCCATGTTAAGAGTATATAGGTACTGTACAAAATAAGGTGGATCTCTAACACCTAAATTTAAGTCTTAGAAAACAGTATCTCTAACCTTCATAACTAGTTTGAGCAAATAGAGGCATACTATTTTTTTAACCTTGTCACAGAGCAATCTGAGAAAGGAAGTGCTTCGAATTGAATTTCTAGGAGTTAGATATTCATGGATCCTAAAATTGACTATTTTGGTTTTGGAAATTTTGGTTTGCATTTTGCCATACATACCCGTGACAAAACACTCGTGTCCTCTAATGATTTTCCCACCATTATCCTAGAAATTTTTGAAGAAAAAGAAATTTAAAACCCTTTGTGAGTGAATGTGTTAAATATGATTCTCACTGAGATCTATGGTCACCCTATGGTAATTAACATCATACAGGTATCCCTTGGGTTTTGAGAACTCTGGTGATCAGGTCTTAGCTTCCATTCAGTTACTTGTGTGCAGTGCCCTTGGATTAATTAATTTTCACATTATTATCTTGTTTCTGTTAGAATTTGTTATATTTGCCTTTTTCTGTATTACTTTTTGGTTTATTGTTCAATTCTAATTTTATAAAAAGAAACTATCACAGAAAAGTAGTTTATGAAAACATAAAAGTATTGACAGAAATACACCACCACCATAATCATCTTTAGTGACCAAGTTTCAAGTGAATATAGGATGTAATTATATAGGTGCTGAGACAGAAGCAGCCAGATATACAGTAAAAATAGAAAATCCAAAAATAAACAAAGGAAATTTTTATTTCATAAGGCTAGGAATCATTTTGATGCTAGTATATAGTAAATTGTCTTTTATAAACCTTCGTTATATTGTGGCAACAAGGTACCAAAGCTTTGCATGCAAGTACTATGCACTTCTCAGGTTTAAAAGATGAAGTTTTTCCTATGGAAACATTTTGCAGTTTTAAATTGCTGAATTTTACTATTTAGGAAAATGGGGATATCAAAACTACAGAGGTATGTTTCAGAAGTTATATTCCTTGTATCAAAAACAAATATAGGTATGTCGGGTTTTTTTCTAGGTAATTGGTAAAACTAGCTTTCAAAGTTAACAACAAACAATAAGCTCAAAGTGAAAGCATAGTTAAGTTTTGGTAAAACTTCCTTGTGATACAATAGTTGCACATCATGGAACACTAATGACATGTAGTGTGTGCTTAAGGAAATTATTTTGCTTTTCAGTTGATAAAATCACTGGTATCTGATGTATGAATCAGATCCTGAATACTATGTGGACTGTACATTAAGGAGAAATGTTGATGGTTTTTTTTTCTGTTAATTATTCAGAATAGATGCTAAAGGAAATTTTTTTTCAGTCTGTCACTGATGTTTTTCTGAAGCCTGATGCAGACTGGAAAGAGTTCTGATACTGTTACTAATAGGGCACTAGTACTGTGCACAGCCAAGAGAAACATTATACACAACAAAGACTTCATGACAGACTGCTAATGTACACACTTTACTATGAAGAGAGAATGGCTGGTGATGAGCAATATGCCTCCTAATCTTGATTCTGTGGTGTTGAAGGAAATACAGAAATTTGTGGATATAATTAGATGGCATGTATCTTTTTAGCATACTCTGGAAAATGAGAGTCTTCTTTTCCACATTGAAGTATGCTGTCTCTTGAAAGGCAATTTTCATGACTTTTTAAATGATTAAATATAAATCCAAAAGAGAAAAAGGTACATAGCACATAAAAGTACCATATGATGAATCTTCAGAATGAGCAATCTTTTAACTATCACCTGTGTGAAGAAATAGAATCTTGTCTACACTGCAGAATTACCCCCTGCCCAGGTATTTCTTCTCAATCAAGTTACTCTAACAGTAAGACACTATCTTTGATATGTGTTGATATTTCTTCCTTAATGCTCTTTGCACTTTCACTGCTTTATATGTAGTACCAAATAAAATGGCAAATATTGACTGTTTTTAAGCTTTATTCATAATTAAAAATATTTTAAAAGATAGCATATTTGTAAAATTTAATTATATTATTGCACATAACTCCTGTTAGTTCTTTTTTCTATTTTTTTTTTTGGTACTGGTAATTGAACCCAGAGGCACTTACCCACTGAGACACATCTCCAGTAGTTTTTTATATTTTATCTAGAGACAGGGTTTTGCTAAGTTGCTTAAGGCTTGCTTAGTTGCTGAGGCTGGCTTTGAACTTGGGATCCTCCTGTCCTTACTTTCAAACCTCTGGAATTATAGATGTGCACCACCATGCCTGGCAGTTCATTTTTCTGTTGCACAAAATTTCATCATATCAACAACTACAACTTTTCTATTTATCCTAACATTCTGAGCTCCTGATGGATGTTAGTTATTTTCAGCTATTGCAAAAATTGCTGCTGTGAACTTTCTTTTACATATTTCCAGAGATCCATGTATGTGAATGCATCTCTCTAGGTATGCACCCAGGAATGAAGTAGTTTGGAATTGTTTGGTCATAGGATATTGTTTTGTCACAGGTATGTATGGCAAGAACAGTTTCCTGTTCTTGTTAAAAGATAAGTGTTGGTGAGACTGTGGAGAAAAGGGAACCATTGTGTTCTGTTGATGGAAATGCAAACTGATACAGCCATTATGAACTAGCTTTCACTCTTGTCAGTTTTGTATGAAGTTTCTTATTCCACATCTGTCAGAGTTTTCAATTGGCCTAAGCTCAAAAAGTATTGAAGGACATCCCTGTAGTATTAATTTTTCATTTCAAGATGTAGATTGCTTACATGAATACTTGAAATGATAAATGAAATTTTAAAATGTCTTTATAATATCCATAATAGCAGTAAAGAACTTTAATTATTTTAAACAGTTAATTCAAGTGATGTGACCAGTAATATATTTTCTAATAGCTTGAAACTATCATTTCAAATGTAAAATGTTCTTTTCATATACATTATAATTGATATTTAGCACAAACTAATCTATGTTACAATACTTATTTTGACCTGTTCTCAAGACTTACTATTTTTTGTCAGATAAATTAATTAATTTCTTAACTTTGAAACTTACATTCAAATAATCAATAGAACATGAACAAAGATTTTCTAGATGTCGATATCATTGAAAGAGAATAATAATAATCCATTTATTGCATTTCTGAATTTGGAACTTTGAAACTCACAGCTTTTTGTAGTCTCTTCATTGACATCACAAAAGAGCTAAACATTGTATTTGGAATATTTTCTCTATAAGTTTTAGTATAATGTACAATAGAAATATCTCAAATCCTTTCACAGTCTCCAAACACATGCTAGTATTCTCAATGAAGTATAATATTGCACAAGGATAGTTGAACAGACTTAATATAAATAATAAGAAAAGAAAACTGGATATATAGCTTATGGCTTGAGTTAAGAGAGTAATTTTATTTCTTTTTGGAGGTACTACACAAAACTATCCCAGTCTTTGGAAAGAAATAATAATAGTAAGAATAATTATATTTTGTACCATACTTTATATTTGCTATTTAGATTGTTATCATTTTTCAGAAAAAATAATGATCACAATTACTCCAGAAAACCATTGAAAAAAATCTACCAATAACATAAATTTTATAGTACAGTAGAAAGTGCCCATGACTAAGAGCTTGTGAAAAGAATTCCAGGGCTAACACAGCTTAGCAATGCATCATACTACATGTGGTGGAATCATTAATACTTCTGAATTTCTATTTCTTTACCAGGAGAACAGATCTTATTACAACTGCTCTGATTTCCTCATATTCTGTTTAAGTAAAATAATGTAGAAAGTATTTTAAAGACCTCTCTGCTTCCAGTTTTGTTGGGGACATGGTATCAGACCAACTGTTCTATAAGAAGAAATTTTTACCAATACCATGCTGTTTTTGTTACTATTGCTCTGTAGTATAGTTTGAAGTCTGGTATTGCTATACCACCTGATTCACACTTCCTGCTTAGCATTGTTTTTGCTATTCTGGGTCTTTTATTTTTCCATATGAATTTCATGATTGCTTTCTCTATTTCTACAAGAAATGCCATTGGGATTTTGATTGGCATTGCATTAAACCCATAGAGAACTTTTGGTAATATCGCCATTTTGATGATGTTAGTTCTGCCTATCCATGAACAGGGTATACTTTTCCATCTTCTGAGATCTTCTTCAATTTCTCTCTTTAGGGTTCTGTAGTTTTCATTGTATAAGTCTTTTACCTCTTTTGTTAGGTTGATTCCCAAGTATTTTATTGTTTTTGAGGATATTGTGAATGGAGTGGTTGTCCTCATTTCCATTTCAGAGGGTTTGTCGCTGATATACAGCAATGCCTTTGATTTATGCGTGTTGATTTTATATCCTGCCACTTTGCTGAATTCATTTATTAGCTCTAATAGTTTCTTTGTAGACCCTTTTGGGTCTGCTAGGTATAGAATCATGTCATCTGCAAATAGTGATAATTTAAGTTCTTCTTTTCCTATTTTTATGCCTTTAATTTCTTTCATCTGTCTAATTGCTCTGGCCAGTGTTTCGAGAACTATGTTGAACAGAGTGGGGCGGGTGGACCAATGGTACAGAATAGAGGACACAGAAACCAACCCACAAAACTACAACTTTCTTATATTTGATAAAGGGGCTAAAAGCATGCAATGGAGGAAGGATAGCATCTTCAACAAATGGTGCTGGGAAAACTGGAAATCCATATGCAACAAAATGAAACTGAATCCCTTTCTCTCGCCATGCACAAAAGTTAACTCAAAATGGATCAAGGAGCTTGATATCAAACCAGAGACAAGGCATCTGATAGAAGAAAAAGTTGGCTACGACCTACACACTGTGGGGTCGGGCTCCAAATTCCTCAATAGGACACCCATAGCACAAGAATTAATATCTAGAATCAACAAATGGGACTTGCTCAAACTAAAAAGTTTTTTCTCAGCAAGAGAAACAATAAAAGAGGTAAATAGGGAGCCAACATCATGGGAACAAATTTTTACTCCTCACACTTCAGATAGAGCCCTAATATCCAGAGTATACAAAGAACTCAAAAAATTAGACAATAAGATAACAAATAACCCAATCAACAAATGGGCCAAAGACCTAAACAGACACTTCGCAGAGGAGGACATACAATCAATCAACAAGTACATGAAAAAATGCTCACCATCGCTAGCAGTCAGAGAAATGCAAATCAAAACCACCCTAAGATATCATCTCACTCCAGTAAGATTGGCAGCCATTAAGAAGTCAAACAACAACAAGTGCTGGCGAGGATGTGGGGAAAAGGATACACTTGTACATTGTTGGTGGGACTGCAAATTGGTGCAACCAATTTTTAAAGCAGTATGGAGATTTCTTGGAAAGCTGGGAATGGAACCACCATTTGATCCAGCTATTCCCCTTCTGGGTCTATTCCCTAAAGACCTAAAAACAGCATGCTACAGGGACACTGCTACATCGATGTTCATAGCAGTACAATTCACAATAGCAAGACTGTGGAAGCAACCTAGATGCCCTTCAATAGACGAATGGATAAAAAAAAATGTGGCATTTATACAGAATGGAGTATTACTCTGCATTAAAAAATGACAAAATTATAGAATTTGGAGGGAAATGGATGGCATTAGAGCAGATTATGCTAAGTGGAGCTAGCCAATCCCTAAAAAACAAATGCCAAATGTCCTCTTTGATATAAGGAGAGTAACTAAGAACAGAGTAGGGAAGAAGAGCATGAGAAAATGACTAATATTAAACAGGGATGAGAGGTGGGAGGGTCAGGGAGAGAGAAGTGAAATTGCTTGGAAATGGAAGGAGACCCTCAGGGTTATACAAAATTATATACAAGAGGAAGTGAGGGGAAAGGGAAAAATAATACAAGGGGGAGAAATGCATTACAGTAGAGGGGGTAGAGAGAGAAGAGTGGAGGGGAGGGGAGGGGAGGGGGGATAGTAGAGGATAGGAAAGGCAGCAGAATACAACAGACACTAGTATGGCAATATGTAAATCAGTGGAAGTGTAACTGATGTGACTCTGCAATCTGTATACGGGGTAAAAATGGGAGTTCATAACCCACTTGAATCAAAGTGTGAAATATGATATATCAAGAACTATGTAATGTTTTGAACAACCAATAAAAAAATTAAAAAGAAAAGAAATTGGAAGTTGGATACAATGCAAAAACATCAACAAAAACAAAGTGAACAATATACTATTTTAAAAGGGACCAGAGTCAACTTAAAACAGCTAGAACAAGTGGAGCTGTTTTTTTTTTTTTTTTTTCTAGAGAAAATAGAAAATAGAACCATGGAAAATTAAGACCCAGATTCCACAAAACACTTCCCCTCCATGCATTTTGTGATCACCAATCAGTATTTAAGTAGGGTGAAACTCTGAGAAAATAAGTATTGAACAACTACTAAGAAGGTAAGCAGAGATTATCACAGATTTAAGATTTACTGAAGATCCCAATAAACACCTTAGGATTGAAGTGGAACACCCTGAAAGAATAATCCATAGGAGTAATAGCAAATCGGAAATAGACTAGATTTTACTGAATCAAGGGGATATACCTGCATTCTCTATGCCAGACAGACAAAAACTAAATCCTCTCTGAAAGAAATAACATTACCCCGCACTACTAGAATTTTTCATAAGTATATTTAGCATTCATTCAAATATTGCTAAGAATGCCAGTAAAATAACCAAATCTACAAAAATCAAAATAAAATAGAAAAAGATTCATAAATTATCCAGCTGTTAGAACTAACAAGTACACAATTTAAAATAACAGCTAGCAATGCATTCAAGAAAAATGGAGGTGGGAGTGCTAGGGATGCAGTTGTGATAGAGTGCCTGCTTAGCATACATGGGACCTTGGATTCAATCCTCAGCACTGAAAAAAATAATAGAATTAAGAAAGTATAAAAAGAAAAATATTATAGTTAATAACTTTAACAGTAAATTATAAATAATATAAGTATTATTATTAAATGAGAGAATGGAAAGACATGTTAGATTGAAGGAAAAAGAGTGAGAAAAAGAGAGGGAGAGAGAGAGTCTTCAAGAATCACAACAGATAAAAGGGTCACAGTGGAAAGGTTGAACTTACCTGTAATTGCAATACAGAAAGAGAACTGAAGCAGAAAGAGAGACAAGAGTCTTTAAAGAGATCAGAACCTAGAATTATCCTAAAATTATTGAAAGTTCCACTGATTCCAGAATATCTGTGAATCAAAGCAGGGCAAAATCAAAGAACATCACACCTATACATCACAGTAAAACTGCTGAAAGCCAAAAACAAAGAGAAAATTCCAAATTTTTTTATAGGGAAAAAAGACACATTACCTTCAAAGGCAACATTCAATTGATGGTTGAGTTTTTAGGGATGTGAATTCGTTCTCAAGTGTTTGGAAAAATCCCCTGGAGGGTCTATCTAGGCATAAAACAATTTTGTGAGAAAGTTTTATGATTATATGCAACTCATTATATAAAAGGTAAATGAATTCTCTATTCCTTTGGTTAATTTTAATAATTTTAAAAATGAATTTCTCAATTTCCTACAAATTTTAAAATTATTGCCATAACATTTAAAATAATATATTCATTATTTTTATTATTTTTAATTTTAATTTGTTATATATGAGAGCAGAATGCATTAGAATTTATATTATAAATATAGAGCACAAATTTTCATATCTCTGGTTGTACAAAAAGTAGAGTCACACCATTCGTGTCTTCATACATGTACTTAGGGTAATGATGTCTATTGCATTCTACCATCTTTCCTACCCTTATGCCCCCTCACTTTCCCTCCTTCCCCTTTGCCCTATCTAGAGTTCCTCTAATCCTCTCGTGCTCTTCCCCCAGCCCCATTATGAATCAGTATCCTTATATCAGAGAAAACATTGAGCATTTGGTTTTTGGGGATTGGCTAACTTCACTTAGCATTATATTCTCCAACTCCATCCATCTACCAGCAAATGCCATAAAATTAGTCGTTTTTAATGATAAATAGTATTCCATTGTGTATATATACCACATTTTTTTTCTTATTCATTCATCAACTGAAGGGCATCCAAGTTGGTTCCACAGCTTAGCAACTGTGAATTGTGCTGCTAGAAACATTGATGTGGCTGTGTCCCTGTAGTATGCTGTTTTTAAGTCCTTTGGGTATATATAGACTGATGAGTGGGATGGCTGGACCAAATTTTGGTTCCATTCCCAGTTTTCCAACGATTCTCTATAATGCTTTCATATTGGCTGCATGAGTTTGCAGTCCCACCAGCAATGTATGAGTGTGCTTTTCCCTCACATCCTTTCCAACACTTATTGTTGTTTGTCTTCAGAATAGCTGCCATTCTGACTGGAGTGAGATGATAGAGTAGTTTTGATTTGCACTTCTCTAATTGCTAGAGATGTTGAACATTTTTTCATATATTTGTAGATTGGTTGTATATCCTCTTCTGAGAAGTGTCTGTTCAGTGCCTTGGCCCATTTATTGATTGGGTTATTTGTATTTTTGGTGTTAAGGTTTTTGAGTTCTTTATATATTCTAGAGATTAGTGTTCTATCTGATGTGCATGTGGTAAAAATTTGCTCCCCAAATATAGGCTCTCTATTCACCTCACCTCTTTTGCTGAGAAGAAGCTTTTCGGTTTGAATCTATCCCATTTATTGATTCTTGATTTTAATTCTTGCACTGTAGGAGTCTTATTACGGAAGTCAGAACCAATATGATGATTTGGGCCTACTTTTTTCTTCTAATAAACATAGTGACTCTGGTTTAATTCCTAGGTCCTTGATCCACTTTGAGTTAGGTTTTGTGCATGGTGAGAGATGGGGATTTAATTTCATTTTGTTGTGTATGAATATCCAGTTTTCCCAGCACCATTTGTTGGAGAGGCTATATTTTCTCCAGTGTACGTTTTTGACGCCTTTGTCTAATATAAGATAACTAGAGTTATATGGGTTTTTCTCTGTGTCCTCTATTCTGTACCATTGGTCTATAAGTCTGTTTTGGTGTCAATACCATGCTGTTTTTGTTACTATTGCTCCATAGTATAGTTTAAGGTATGGTATAGTGATGCCACCTGCTTCACTCTTCTTACTAAGGATTGCTTTAGCTACTCTGGGTCTCTTATTTTTCCAGATAAATTTCATGACTGCCTTTTCTATTTCAGTGAGGAATGTCATTGGGACTTAGATTGGGATTTTGTTAAATCTGTATAGTGCTTTTGGTAATATGGTATTTTTGACAATATTAATTCTGACTATCCAAGAATAAAGTAGCTCTTTCCATCTGTAGTTTTTAATTGGTAGAGGTCTTTCCCAATTTTTTTAGGCTATTGTAAATGGGGTTGTTTTCCTCATTTCCCTATGAGAGGATTTGTTACTGACATACAGAAATGCCTTTGACTTATGGGTGTTGATTTTATGTCCTGCTATTTTTGCTGAATTCACTTACTAGTTCTAGAAATTTTCTGGTGGAATTTTTTGGGTCTTCTAGGTATAGAATCATATCAGTGGCAAATAGTGCTAATATGAGTTCTTCTTTTCCTATCTCTATCCCTTTAATTTCTTTCATCTGTCTAATTGCTCTGGCCAGTTTTTCAAGAACTATGTTAAACAGAAGTGGTAAAAGAGGGCATCCTTGTATTATTCCAGTTTTTAGAGGGAATTCTTTCAATTTTTCTTCATTTAGAATGATGTTGGCCTGAGGTTTAGCATAGAAAGCTTTTACAATGTTGAGATATGTTCCTGTTATCCCTAGTTTTTTCTAGTGTTTTGAACATAAGGGGTGCTGTATTTTGTCGAATGCTTTTTCTGCAGCTACTGAAGTGTTCATATGATTCTTATCTTTAATCTATTGATATGATGAATTACACTTATTGATTTCCATATGTTGAGCCAAATTTTTGCATCTTTGGGATGAACCCCACTGGATCGTGGTGCACTATCTTTTTGATATATTTTTGTATTCAATTTGCCAGAATTTTATTGAGAATTATTGCATGTATGCCCATTAGAGATATTTTTCTGAAGCTTTCTTTCTTTGATGTGTCTTTGCCTGGCATTGGAATCAGGGTGATACTGGCCTCATAGAATCAGTTTGGAAGTCTTCCCTCTTTTTCTATTTCATGAAATAATTTTAAGTATTGATTTTAGTTCATCGTTAAAGGTCTTATAGAACTCAGCTGTGTATCTATCTGGTCTTGGACTTTTCTTGGTTGGAAGGCTTCTGATGGCATCTTCTATATAATTGTTTCAAATTGATATTTTAAAATTGTGTATATCGTCCTGATTTGATTTGAGTGAATCATAAAACTCCAGAAATTTGTCAATGCCTTTGATATTTTCTATATTAGTGAGTACAAGTTTTCAAAAACAATTTGTAATTATCTTCTGTATTTCTGTAGTGTCTGTTATTTCCTTTTTCATCACATATGTTAGTATTTTGAGTTTTCTCCCTCCTTCTTTTCATCAGCATGGGTAAGTGTGCATCAATTTTATTTATTTTTCAAAGAATCAACTTTCTGTTTTGTCAAATTTTTCAATTGTTTCTTTTGTTTTAATTTCATTGATTTCAGCTCTGATTTTAATTGTTTCCTGTCTTCTACTACTTTTGATGATGATTTGTTCTCCTTTTTCTAGGGCTTTGAGATGTAATATTAGGTCATTTGTTTGTTGACTCTTTCTTCTTTTAAGGAATGATCTACATGCAATGAACTTTCCACTTAGTACTGCCTTCATAGTGTTCCAGAGATTTCAATATGTTGTATCAGTGGTCTCATTTACCTCTAAGAATTTTTTAACTCTTCCTTGATATCTTTTTCAATCCATTGTTCAGTAGCATATTGTTTAGTCTCTAGGTGTTGGAGTAGCTTTTATTTTTTATTTTATTATTAATTTCTAATTTCATTTCATTATGATCTGATAAAATGAAGGGTAGTATCTCTACTTTTTATATTTTCTAAGAGTTGCTTTGTGGCATAATATATGGTCTGTTTTAGAGAAGGACCCATGAGCTGCTGAGAAGAAACTGCATTTACTCCTTGAAGGATGAAATATTTTATTTATGTCAGTTATGTCTAAGTTGTTGATTGTATTATTGAGTTCTATGATTTCTTTGTTTAGATTTTGTTTCAAAGATCTATCTAGTGGTGAAAGAGGTGTGTTAATGTCACCCAGAATTATTGTGTTGTAGACAATTTGATTCTTGAACTTGGTATGAGTTTGATGAACATAGATGCTCCATTGTTTCTGGTATATATATTTATAATTGTTATATCTTGTTGGTGTATGGTTCCTTTGAGCAGTATGTAGTGTTGTTCTTATCCCTTTTGATTAAATTTAGCTTGAAGTCTACTTTATTTGATATGAGGATGGAAACCCCTGCTTGCTTCTGTGGTCCATGTGAGTGGTATGATTTTCCCTACCTTTCACCTTCAGTCGTGGATGTCTTCCTATGAATTGAGTTTCTGGGAGGCAGCATATTATTGGTTTTTTTTGTTGTTGTTGTTGTTGTTGATCCAATCTGTGGTCTTTGTCTTTTGATTGGTGAGTTTAGGCCGTTAACATTCAGGTTTATTACTGAGATATGATTTGTATTCCCAGCCATTTTTGTTTATTTTTGGTATTTAACTAGACTTGGTTTCTCCTTTGATTAGTTTTTCTTTTAGTGTAATATCTTCTTCTTCTGATTTTCATTGTTGTTTTTTATTTTCTCTTCATGGAATATTTTGTTGAGGATGTTCTGTAGTGCAGGTTTTCTAGTTGTAAATTCTTTTAACTTTTGTTTGTCATGGAAAGTTTTTATTTCATCATCAAATCTAAAGCTTAATTTTGCTGGATATAAGATTAGTGATTGGCATCCATTTTCTTTTAGATCTTGGTATATGTTGTTTCAGGATCTCCTGACTTTGAGGGTCTGGGTTGAAATCTGCTAAGATATGAATTGGTCTCTCCCTATATGTGATCTGGTTCCTCTCTTTTGCAGCCTTTAAGATTCTATCCTTATTCTGTATGTTGAGCATTTTCATTATAATGTGCCTTGGTGTAGATCTGTTGTAATTTTGTATATTTGGTGTCCTGTAAACTTCTTGTATTTGGTTTTCCAATTCATTTTTCATGCTTGGGAAATTTTCTAATATTATCTCTTTGAAGAGATTATGCATTCCTTTGGTTTGAAACTCTGTGCCTTCTTATATCCCAATAATTCTTATATTTGGTCTTTTGATGCTATCCTGTAATTCTTGGGTGTTCTGTTCATGACTCCTTACTATCTTCACTGTGTGGTCAACTTTATTTTTCAGATTTTGTACTTTGTCTTCATTATCTGACATTCTGTCTTCCAAGTGATATGGTCTGTTAGTGATGTTTTCTATTGATACTTTTTATTTGGTTTTTGGCTTATTGTTTTCTTCATTTCAAGGATTTCTGATTTTTTTTCAGACTCTCTATCTCTTTCTTGAAGTAATCTTTTACTATGTGTATTTGCTCCCTTATCTCTTTGTTGGAGTGATCAATTGTTGCCTGTATATGCTCATTTAGGTCTTTCTGTAATTCACAGATCATTTTTATTATGAACATTCTGAACTGATTCATTGACATTTTATCAACTGCGTTGTCCATGGGTTGTTATTGTAGTATTCTAGTTTGTTTGGGGGCACTTTCCTTCCTTGTTTTTTCATGTTGTCTATGTGATTTCCTTTCTTGAAAAGTGGATCTGAGATATTAAAATTTCTACTCTATAATCTTGTAGTATCTGTGCAGATTATTTGTACCTCACCCTGATGTTGGACTTCTAGACTCTGCTAGTGTCCCATGATGGATGTTACTGCAGCTAAAGGTGGTGTTGACAATAGTGGAAGTAACTTGAGAGAGCAGTGGAGGTGCCCCAAGAGGGATACAATGTCTTTCAGAGATGGGGCTGAAAGAGTGGGCTTTACACTGTCTTTGGGATGCCTACTTCTAGGTGCACCTGCTACTAGGCCCTGTCTGTTATCACAAGATAGAGGCTACTACATGGGGAAGGATATGGCAATGGCTGCAGTGACCCAAGATGGAAGTGGGTTAGGCTTGGGCTCCCAGGTGTGGGGGGATGGTGGACCCACCAGGTCTGCCTTGTGCCTGGACTCCTGCACAGATCCTTGGAGGTGGATCTGGGCTGAGCATGAGCTCTGGCAGATATCTGCTCATGGCACAATGGACCCAGACCTATCCTGGGCCTCTATATATTCCTCATTTTTAATATATACTTTGCAAGAATATCTTCTTTTATTGGACTGCTATTGATAATACATTACTTATTTCCATTTTTCTATCATTCTTTCTACAGGTTTATAAATTTTATATATTTTTGAGGATAAACTTTAGACTTTATTTTTTTTTAATTTTGTTGTTGATGAAACTTTATTTATTTGTAAAATAAATAGAACCCAATGCCTCACACATGCTAGGCAAGCACTGTACAACTGAGCCAAAAGCCCAGCCCTAGACTTTAATTTCTTTACTGAATTTTGTTTTCAATTAAATTGATTACACCTCTTAAATACTTTTTTTTACTTCTTTGACTTCAAATGATATTTATTTGTTTTATAGTTTCTTTATATATTGCTTACATCTTTGACTTAAGATGTATGCATTTTGACTTGTAAGTTTCTTTTAAGAACTGGAGTCATTTATTTTAAAAGGCTAATATAACCTTAGAACCAGTGGACATTATGAGAATTTTTCTGTTGTAAAGGACATCTCTTATATTTGATATTATAATGAAGGTTTTATCCAGTATAAGAATAAGAAAAAAAAATACTTAAATAGCAAATATGTAGAAAGTAATACAATTGTATTACTTGTAGACAAAATGGTTGTACATACATAAAATTAGTAAAAGAATCTAGCTCTAAATTATACAATACTTTTAATAAGGTAATTGGGCACAGGATCAATATACAAAAATCAATTAAATTTCAATATACTATATATTGGAGAAAATATAGCCTCTTCAACAAATAATGCTGGGAAAACTGGGAATCCATATATAGCAAAATGGATTTTTTACCTCTCACCCTGCACAAAACTCAATTAAAAGTGGATCAAGGACCTAGGAATTAGACCAAAACCCCTGTTCCTACTAGAAGAAAAAGTAGGCCCAAATCTCCATCATGTTGGCTTAGGAACCAGCTTCCTCAAGAAGACTCCTAAAGCAAGAGAAGTAAAATCAAGAATCAACCTAACAAAAGAGGTGAAAGATTTATACAATGAAAACTACAGAACCCTAAAGAGAGAAGTAGAAGAAGATCTCAGAAGATGGAAAAATGTACCCTGTTCATGGATAGGCAGAACTAACATCATCAAAATGGCGATATTACCCAAAGTTCTCTACAGGTTTAATGCGCTGCCAATAAAAATCCCAACAGCATTTCTTGTAGAAATAGACAAAGCAATCATGAAATTCATATGGAAAAACAAAAGACCCAGAATAGCAAAAGCAATTCTAAGCAGGAAGTGTGAATCTGGAGGTATAGGGATACCAGAGGTCAAACTGTACTACAAAGCAATAGTAACAAAAACAGCATGGTACTGGTACCAAAACAGGCAGGTGGACCAATGGTACAGAATAGAAGACACGGAGACTAATCCACAAAGTTACAACTATCTTATATTTGATAAAGGGGCTAAAAGCATGCAATGGAGGAAGGATAGCATCTTCAACAAATGGTGCTGGGAAAATTGGAAATCCATATGCAACAAAATAAAATTGAATCCCTTTCTCTCGCCATCCACAAAAATTAACTCAAAATGGATCAGGGAGCTAGATATCAAATCAGAGACACTGCGTCTAATAGAAGAAAAAGTTGGCTATGATCTACATATTGTGGGGTCGGGCTCCAAATTCCTTAATAGGACACCCATAGCCCAAGAGTTAATAACAAGAATAAACAAATGGGACTTACTTAAACTAAAAAGTTTTTTCTCAGCAAGAGAAACAATAAAAGAGGTAAATAGAGAGCCTACATCCTGGGAAGAAATTTTTACCCCCCACACCTCAGATAGAGCCCTAATATCCAGAATGTACAAAGAACTCAAAAAATTAAACAATAAGATAACAAATAACCCAATCAACAAATGGGCCAAGGACCTGAACAGACACTTCTCAGAGGAGGACATACAATCAATCAACAAGTACATGAAAAAATGCTCACCATCTCTAGCAATCAGAGAAATGCAAATCAAAACCACCCTAAGATACCATCTCACTCCAGTAAGATTGGCAGCCATTATGAAGTCAAACAATAATAAGTGTTGGCGAGGATATACACTACTGGTGGGACTGCAAAATGGTGAGGACAATTTGGAAAGCAGTATGGAGATTCCTGGGAAAGCTGGGAATGTATCCACCATTTGACCCAGCTATCGCCCTTCTCGGACTATTCCCTGAGGACCTTAAAAGAGCGCTCTATAGGGATACGGCTGCATCAATGATTATAGCGGCACAATTCACAATAGCTAGACTGTGGAACCAACCTAGATGCCCCTCAATAGATGAATGGATAAAAAAAAATGTGGCATCTATACACAATGGAGTATTATGCAGCACTAAGAAATGACAAAATCATAGAATTTGCAGGGAAATGGATGGCATTAGAGCAGATTATGCTAAGTGAAGCTAGCCAAGCCCTAAAAAACAAATGCCAAATGTCTGCTTTGATATAAAGAGAGCAAATAAGAACAGAACAGGAAGGAAGAGCATGAGGAAAAGACTACAATAAACAAAGACGAATGGGGGGAGAGAAAGGGAGAGAGAAGGGAAAGCATATGGAAATGGTAGGAGACCTTCAATGATACATAAAATTATAAGAGGTTATGAGGGGCAAGGGGGAGGGGAAAAAAGGGGAGAGAATTGAACAACAGCAGAGGAGGTAGAGAGGGAAGATGGGAGGGGAGGGGTGGGGAGGGGGGATAGTAGGGGATAGGAAAGGTAGCAGAATACAACAGTCACTAATATGCCATTATGTAATAATGTGAGTATGTAACAGTTGTGATTCTGCAATCTGTATTTGGGGTGAAAATGGGAGTTCAAAACCCAATTTGAGTCAAATGTATGAAAGATGATATATCATGAGCTCTGTAATGTTTTAAATAATCAATAAAAAAAGAATCAATTAATGGGATTGTATAAACTAAAAACTTCTTCACAGCAACAGAAACAATTAAAAACCTGAAGAGAGAGCCTACAGAATGAGAGAAAACATTTGCTATCTGCACCTCAGATACAGCATTAGTCTCCAGGATATATAAAGAAATCAAAAAACTTAACACCAAAAAAACCACATAACCCAATCAATAAATGGGCAAAGGAACTGAACAGAAGAAGAAATATCATTGATAAATAAATACATGAAAAAGTATTTAACATCTCTAGCAATTAGAGAAATGCAAATTCAAACACACAGAGATTGCATCTCACTCCAGTCAGAATTATAAGGAATTATAAAGAATACAATTATAAAGAATACAAGTAACCATAAATGTTGAGGAGAATGTGGGGGAAATGGTACACTCATACATTGCTAGTAGGACTACACATTGGTACAACCACTCTGGAAAGCAGTATGGAGATTCCTCAGAAAATTTTTGACCCAGTTATCCCACTCCTCAGCATATATCCAAAGGACTTAAAATCGGCATACTATAGTGATGTAGCCACATCAATGTTCATAGCAGCTCAATTCACAATAGCTAAACATATGAAATCAAACTAGTTATCATTCAACAAATGAATGGATAAAGAAAATGTGGTACATATACAGAATGGAATATTACTCAGCCATAAAGAAGAATAAAATTATGGCATTTGCCAGTAAATGGATGGAACTGGAGAATATCATGCTACGCTAAGTAAGCAAATCCCAAAATATCAAGGGCTGAATGTTCTCTGTGATATGTGGACACTAATACACATGAAGGTCAGATAGGAAGCGAAGAATAGAAGTTCTTTAGATTAGACAAAGGGGAATGAAAGGAGCAGGGATGGGAATAAGAAAGACAGTAAAATGAATTGGACATAACTTTCTTATGTTTATATATGAATACATGACCAGTGTAACTCCACCTCATGTACAACCACAAGAATGGAAAGTTATAATTCACATATGTATAATACATCAAAATACATTCTAGTAACGTGTATAACTAAAAAGAACAAATAAAAAATTTAAAAAGGAAAAAATTTTCAATATTCTAATAACAAAAAGTTATTAATATAAGTTATTTAGAAAAAATCTATATGGAAAGCTATATAAGAGTTCTAAAAGGTAGAAAACTTCCCAATGAGAAATAGGACTCATATATTACCTATACCACATTCACAAGTTAGAAGACTCAAAATGGAAGAATATTAATTCTACAGACTCAATAAATTATTATTAGTATAAAAACAATATCAATAAAATAAGTTGTTGAACTTGATAATGATTTTCAAACAATTTTTGAAGAATGAGAACAAAATGGGAGTAGTTATGTTTCTAAATATCAAGGCTTATTATAAATTTAAATAATTAAAATGTTATATATTGGTGTTATAATACAACATTAATCAGTAGAACATATGAGAGAAATCAGAGGGAAAAACCACATGTCCAGTCACCTGACTCATCATTGTAATGCAAACCATGCAAAAGAGAGAATCCTCTTTTTTAGTAAATAGTGCTGGATCAGTTGAATATCCACATAGATTTTTTGAAAGAACTTTTACCTCATAATTTATGCTATGCACAAAAATGTTTCCCAGTGGATCAGACAAAAATGTAAAGCATAAAATAATAAAGACTCAAAAGATAATATGCGAGTATCTTTATGAATTTGGGAAATGCCAAAAAATATGAGATACAGAAAACACTAACTAAAATAGACAAGATTGATAAATTCTTCATTTCATATAATAACTTCTATTATAGGTATTGCCAGCAGTGAAAGCACAAGTTATAGAATATGTTGACAATCATATAGCCTACAATAGGGTGTCCTTCAAATTAATGAGAGAAAAACAAAAAACTTAATTTAAAAAAGACAAGAGTCTATTCACCAAATGGTGATAAGTGCATGAAAGTATGCTCAGCATCACTAGGGACCTGGACAATGCAAATCAAAACTACAATGAGATATCACTAAATGCCTGATTTAGTGACTACAATTCAACAACAACAACAAAGGCAAAACCCAATGTATACGAAAATGCAGGACAACAGAAAGTGCTTATGAGTTTAAGTGACCTTAATCACTTAGGAAATCTATTTAGAAGTGGTTGTACACATATGACCCTCTGGCCTGGCAATTTCTCCTATGTAACAATGGAAAAGCACACATATATACAGCAGAAGACATGTGCAACAATGTTCCTAGTTCCATTATCCAACAGTAAAACATGAGAAACAATCCAAAAATTCAAAATAATAAAATGGATGCAATGTGCTAGATTTGTGCAATGGAATACTAGTAATAATGAAAAACAAAAAATTACTACTATGTGCAACAGGGATTAACATCACAGACATGATGTTTAACTAAAGTTTGACATGGAACTTGATTCTTGATTTCTGCTGCTGCTGTGAGGTCTGTGTAAGCTGTAGGTCTCTACAGCTGAAAAAGCCCTGTTTAGGTTAGCAGCTAATCACAGCAGGGGATGCCTAGTGGTGTGCCCTCTGAGGATCGCAGCCAGCAAAGCTGGAGTCTTCTCCACTACTATTACATGGCCTGTTGCATCTCTTTTTTTTTAAATTTTTTTTTATTGTTGGTTGTTCAAAACATTACATAGTTCTTGACATATCATATTTCACATTTTGATTCAAGTGGGTTATGAACTCCCATTTTTACCCCGTATACAGATTGCAGAATCCCATCAGTTACACTTCCATTGATTTACATATTGCCATTCTAGTGTCTGTTGTATTCTGCTGCCTTTCCTATCCTCTACTATCCCCCCTCCCCTCCCCTCCCCTCTTCTCTCTCTACCCCCTCTATTGTAATTAATTTCTCCCCCTTGTATTATTTTCCCTTTCCTCTCACTTCCTTTTGTATGTAATTTTGTATAACCCTGAGGGTCTCCTTCCATTTCCATGCAATTTCCCTTCCCTCTCGCTTTCCCTCCCACCTCTCATCCCTGTTTAATGTTAATCTTCTTCTCATGCTCTTCGTCCCTACTCTGTTCTTAGTTACTCTCCTTATATCAAAGAAGACATTTGGCATTTGTTTTTTAGGGATTGGCTGGCTTCACTTAGCATAATCTGCTCTAATGCCATCCATTTCCCTCCAAATTCTATGATTTTATCATTTTTTAATGCAGAGTAATACTCCATTGTGTATAGATGCCACATTTTTTTTTATCCATTCATCTATTGAAGGGCATCTAGGTTGGTTCTACAGTCTTGCTATTGTGAATTGTGCTGCTATGAACATCGATGTAGCAGTGTCCCTGTAGCATGCTCTTTTTAGGTCTTTAGGGAATAGACCGAGAAGGGGAATAGCTGGGTCAAATGGTAGTTCCATTCCCAGCTTTCCAAGAAATCTCCATACTGCTTTCCAAATTGGCTGCACCAATTTGCAGTCCCACCAACTAGCAGCTCACTGTCAATTTCTTTCTGAGTTCTTAGCTTGCAAATCTGAAGAATGAAATCCACAGACAATAATGGAAGGCAAGAATGAAAGGAGTAGGATTTATTTAGGTGAGAAGAAAAGTGATGGAATTCTTCCAAGGTTAGTGGAGAACTGATTCAAGTTACCATCCAGGTGTGATAGTATAGGGGTTAATATAGTTACCAGGTATTGGAAAAGTACCAAAGTTATTAGTCAAAAATCTATTTTAAATGGGTATTGAAAAAGAACCAAGCTATTGTTTAAAATCTATGTTAAACAGATATTGGGAAAGTATCAAAGCTATTGGCTCAGCCTGTGATTTTGTAATTGGCTGTGCCCTTTTAGCCCTATAGTTTGAACTTCCCTGTAACCTCCATTTAGGTCTGCCCCCACTGCCATTTTCCTGTCACTCTGGGACAAAGGTTTAGATGGAATGTTGGAAATGTTTCTATAAATTATTTTCATGGAGCAGTCTTTACATTTGAAAAATAAAATGTTAACTTTAACCCATTAACTATCTTATCTCATTCAATGTTGAATCACAGAGAAGGCAAGTGTTTGTTATATTCAATTCTACTTCTGTGAAGTCCTAAAACAGGTAAAACTAATGAATGTAGTGACAGAAGTCAAAAGACTGGTTACATTTAAAAATAAAGAGTGGATTTTCGGGAAGATGGCGGCGGGAAGTGAGTAAGCCGCTCTGAGCCCCACGCCGCGGCGTCTGAAAAGATGAGGTAAAGATCATTAAAGGAGATCTGTCGACAAAAACCCAGCACCGTGTCATGATAGGGGCCAAGGTGGAGTGAATCAGCCACTAATCCAGCCAAGGTGAAGGGAGTACAGCAGGACTTCAGCGCGAGCAGTAAGGCTGCAGCCCGAGCCGCCGGGCTCCATCAACCCCTTCCCCTTCTCCCTCCCCTTCTCCTCTCCGCCTTTCCACCTTGCTTCTTTCTCCCCAGCCGTCTCTCCTCCCAAGCTCAGTCTCTAAATTTAGATCTCAACTTCTTTCCCCCACCCCGCCCGCTCTCCTGCGTGTCCGGTACCCGGACCGCGTGGCCTGAGGCGCCGCCTCCCCTCCCCCAACCCGCACCCCCTCCCCGGGGGTCCCGAAGGCCGCCGCCGCTGCCGCCGCCTCCCACAGAGCATCACAGAGCAGACGCTTCACCGCGCGATTGAGCTGCCGAATCATATGAAACAGCTGATAAGATGAGCGACAATTTAAAATCCAAGTGATCCGAGAACACGCACTGAGCTCTGGCCCGCTGAATTCAAACTCCCGGTCACCTGCTTCCCGCAGACAAACAGCTATGACTCGGCATTAATTCATCCCGCTGAAACAACGGGTCAGCCCTTCTCATCCTACGAAGGTAAATGCCTACCGAGCCTTCATAAGTAGTGGCCACAGGTTTGAAACGGGGCTTGGGAGAGAAGGACCCACCCGTAGAATTAGTCTCCCGGCAAAGGGAAACCGTGTCATCAGACTGCTGCGGAGATAACTTTGTTGAAACAGGTGTGTGATCCCATAGCCTTGCCTCTCCACACATCGGGAAAACTCTAAGAGCCCCTCCCAGCTCTCCCCTAAGGGCACCTCCCAGCTCTCTTGTGAGTGCTTCAGCCAGCCCGAGGGAATCAGAGGTGGTGCGGGTCTCGCAAGCGGAAATACCGCTCCCACCTGGGCTGATTGCTGAGGCCTCTTGCACCACCTACGGGAAGTGGATACCAGAGGGCAAGTAAAAGCCGCTGAGGATTCTCAGCCCCAAACTCTACAAGCTTAGGGTCTGAGGGAATGGCAAACTGGAAGAGTGTGCCCAGTCGTTCATGAAAACAGGGCTCCCGGGAGCAGCAGACTTGGCGTGTAGCCAGTATTGTGGTGAGAGGGGCCTGGCTAGAGAAAAAGTGGGAAGTGACTAGACACAAGAGGAGGCCCTAGACACTCAGGATTGGAGACTCGCCCAGTCTGGGAGGAACTGCTGCACAGTGATTGGTTCCCGCGTATTGACAGGAGAAACTTGACCTGGTGGGCACAGCGCCATCTACTGGAAGAGAAGTTAATCAAACTCTAAGACTGCAGTTATTAGGTTTTTTTTTCTTTTTCTTTTCTCCTTTTTTTTTTTTTTTTTGATTTAGGTTTTTCTTTCATTTTCATTTTTTTCTTTCTTGTTGTTTTATTAATTTTTTTTTTACAAAATATTTTTTAAATTTTTTTTCTACTAATTTTAACTTAAATTTTTTTAATTATTATTATTATTTTTTTTAAATCTTTTTCTTTTTTAGTTCCTATTCTTTTTCTTCTTTAGTCTTCTCATTTTTCTTATCCCCCCTTTTTTCTTGAATTCTACCTGCCTACTCTCATTCTCTTTAGAGACTTCTTCCCTTCCCTTCAAATACCTTTCCTCCCAAGCATCAAACTAATTTATAGGAGTAAACAGTAACTCAGCAGTCAAACAGAACAAGAAACAACATGAGCAGCTTCAAAAAACAAGGAAGAAAAGGAGTACAAACAACGCAGGACAGCCTAAATATTCAGGAGGACCTAGAGTCATCAGAAAAATGGTCATATAAAGAACTCAAGGAACACCTAAGACAGATGGAATGGAACCTTAAAGAGGATACAAGACAGCAAATTCAAGCAGCGAAAGAACACATTGAGAATGCATTTCACAAACAGATAAAAGAAGAAGTTAAGCATCTTTATCAGGAGATAGAGTCTATAAAAAATAATCAAACAATAATTCTAGAAATGAAGGAAACGATAAACCAAATTAAAAACTCAATTGAGAGTATCACTAACAGAGTGGAGCAAGTAGAAACCAGAACATCAGATAATGAAGACAAAATACACCATCTTGAAAAGAGTCTAGCCAACTCAGAAAGGCTGGTAAAAAATCACGAGAAAAACATCCAAGAATTATGGGATAACATTAAGAAACCGAACTTGCGAGTCATCGGGATAGAAGAAGGTACAGAGATTCAAACCAAGGGAATGAGAAACTTACTGAAGGAAATAATTACAGAAAACTTTCCAGAAATAAAAAAGGAAACAGATATACAAATTGAAGATGCATACAGGACACCGAGCACACAAAATCACAGTAGACCAACGCCAAGACACATTGTTATGAAGATATCCAATATACAGAACAAAGAGAAAATATTAAAAGCTACAAGAGAAAGGAGACAGATTACATTTAGGGGTAAACCAATACGGTTAACCACGGATTTTTCATCACAGACACTGAAAGCAAGAAGGTCATGGAACAATGTATTTCAAACACTGAAAGACAATGGATGCCAACCAAGAATTCTGTATCCAGCAAAATTAAGCTTCAGGTATGACAACAAAATAAAAATCTTTCATGATAAACAAAAGTTAAAAGAATTTGCAGCCAGAAAACCAGCATTGCAAAGCATTTTGAGCAAAACACTACACAAGGAAGAAATGAAAAACAATAACCAAAACCATCAGTGGGAAGTGCCGCAGTAAAGACAGAGGGCAAGGGGAAAGACAATCATGGAGAGACAAACTAAATTTTTTTTTTTTTTTAAAAAAGGATAAACAATCAAACATGGATGGAAGTTCAAACCACATATCAATAGTAACTCTGAATGTTAATGGCTTAAACTCTCCAATAAAGCGACATAGGCTGGTATCATGGATTAAAAAAATAAATCCAACAATATGCTGCCTCCAGGAGACACATCTGATGGGAAAAGACATACACAGGCTGAAGGTGAAAGGATGGGAAAAAATATACCACGCACATGGTCCTCGTAAGCAAGCAGGGGTGGCCATCCTCATATCGAATAAAATCGACTTCAAGACTAAGTTAATCAAAAGGGATAAAGAAGGTCATTATATACTGTTAAAAGGAACCATTCACCAACAAGACATAACAATTATCAATATTTACGCACCAAACAATGGTGCTGCGACATTCACAAAACAAATTCTCCTCAAATTCAAAAATCAAATAGACCACAACACAATAATTATGGGAGACTTCAACACACCTCTCTCACCATTGGACAGATCCTCCAAACAAAAGTTAAATAAAGAAACTATAGAACTCAATACCACAATCAATAACCTAGACTTAACTGACTTATATAGAATATATCAACCATCATCAAATGGATATACTTTCTTCTCAGCAGCACATGGATCCTTCTCAAAAATAGACCATATATTATGCCATAGGGCAAACCTCAGTAAATATAAAGGGGTGGGGATAATACCATGCATTTTATCTGATCATAATGGAATGAAACTGGAAATCAAGGATAAAAGAAGGAAGGAAAAATCCTACATCACATGGAAAATGAACAATATGTTACTGAATGATCAATGGGTTACAGAAGACATAAAGGAGGAAATCAAAAAATTCTTAGAGATAAACGAAAATACAGACACAACATATCGGAATCTATGGGACACAATGAAAGCAGTTTTAAGAGGAAAGTTCATCGCCTGGTGGTCATTCCTCAAAAAAAGAAGAAACCAACAAATAAATGAGCTCACACTCCAACTCAAAGCCCTAGAAAAGGAAGAGCAAACCAACAGCAAATGTAGCAGAAGGCAAGAAATAATTAAAATCAGAGCGGAAATTAATGAAATTGAAACAAAAGAAACTATTGAAAAAATTAACAAAACTAAAAGTTGGTTCTTCGAAAAAATAAATAAGATCGACAGACCTTTAGCCATGCTAACGAAGAGAAGAAGAGAGAGAACTCAAATTACTAACATACGGGATGAAAAAGGCAATATTACAACAGATGCTACAGAAATACAGAAGACAATTAGAAATTATTTTGAAAATCTATATTCCAATAAAATAGAGGATAGTGAAGACATCGATAAATTTCTTAAGTCATATGATTTGCCCAGACTGAGTCAGGAGGATATAGACAATCTGAACAGACCAATATCAATAGATGAAATTGAAGAAGCCATCAAAAGACTACCAACCAAGAAAAGCCCAGGACCGGATGGGTATACAGCGGAGTTTTACAAAACCTTTAAAGAAGAATTAATACCAATACTTTTCAAGTTATTTCAGGAAATAGAAAAAGAGGGAGCTCTTCCAAATTCATTCTATGAGGCCAACATCACCCTGATCCCGAAACCAGACAAAGACACCTCAAAGAAAGAAAACTACAGACCAATATCTCTAATGAACCTAGATGCAAAAATCCTCAATAAAATTCTGGCGAATCGAATACAAAAACACATCAAAAAAATAGTGCACCATGATCAAGTAGGATTCATCCCTGGGATGCAAGGATGGTTCAACATACGGAAATCAATAAATGTTATTCACCACATCAATAGACTTAAAGATAAGAACCATATGATCATCTCGATAGATGCAGAGAAAGCATTCGACAAAGTACAGCATGCCTTTATGTTCAAAACATTAGAAAAACTAGGGATAACAGGAACTTACCTTGACATTGTAAAAGCTATCTATGCTAAGCCTCAGGCTAGCATCATTCTGAATGGACAAAAGTTGAAGGCATTCCCTCTAAAATCCGGAACAAGACAGGGATGCCCTCTATCTCCACTTCTATTCAATATAGTTCTCGAAACACTGGCCAGAGCAATTAGACAGACGAAAGAAATTAAAGGCATAAAAATTGGAAAAGAAGAACTTAAATTATCACTATTTGCAGATGACATGATTCTATACCTAGAGGACCCAAAAGGGTCTACAAAGAAACTACTAGAACTAATAAATGAATTCAGCAAAGTGGCAGGATATAAAATCAACACGCATAAATCAAAGGCATTTCTGTATATCAGCAACAAAACTTCTGAAATGGAAATGAGGAAAAACACTCCATTCACAATATCCTCAAAAAAAATAAGATACTTGGGAATCAACCTAACAAAAGAGGTGAAAGATTTATACAATGAAAACTACAGAACCCTAAAGAGAGAAGTAGAAGAAGATCTTAGAAGATGGAAAAATATACCCTGTTCATGGATAGGCAGAACAAACATCATCAAAATGGCGATATTACCAAAAGTTCTTTATAGATTTAATGCAATGCCAATCAAAATCCCAACGGCATTTCTTGTAGAAATAGATAAAGCAACCATGAAATTCATATGGAAAAATAAAAGACCCAGAATAGCAAAAGCAATTCTAAGCAGAAAGAGTGAATCAGGCGGTATAGCGATACCAGATTTCAAACTATATTACAGAGCAATAGTGACAAAAACAGCATGGTACTGGTACCAAAACAGGCGGGTGGACCAATGGTATAAAATAGAGGACACAGAGACTAACCCACAAAGTTACAACTATCTTATATTTGATAAAGGGGCTATAAGCATGCAATGGAGGAAGGATAGCATCTTCAACAAATGGTGTTGGGAAAACTGGAAATCCATATGCAACAAAATGAAACTGAATCCCTTTCTCTCGCCATGCACAAAAGTTAACTCAAAATGGATCAAGGAGCTTGATATCAAATCAGAAACTCTGCGTCTGATAGAAGATAAAGTTGGCTCAGATCTACAGATTGTGGGGTCGGGCTCCAAATTCCTTAATAGGACACCCATAGCACAAGAGTTAACAACTAGAATCAACAAATGGGACTTAATTAAACTTAAAAGTTTTTTTTCAGCAAAAGAAACAATAAGAGAGGTAAATAGGGAGCCTACATCCTGGGAACGAATTTTTACTCCTCACACTTCAGATAGAGCCCTAATATCCAGAGTATACAAAGAACTCAAAAAACTAGACAATAAGATAACAAATAACCCAATCAACAAATGGGCCAAGGACCTGAACAGACACTTCTCAGAGGAGGATATACAATCAATCAACAAGTACATGAAAAAATGCTCTCCATCTCTAGCAGTCAGAGAAATGCAAATCAAAACCACCCTAAGATACCATCTCACTCCAGTAAGATTGGCAGCCACTATGAATTCAAACAACAACAAGTGCTGGCGAGGATGTGGAGAAAAGGGTACACTTGTACATTGCTGGTGGGACTGCAAATTGGTGCGGCCAATTTGGAAAGCAGTTTGGAGATTCCTGGGAAAGCTGGGAATGGAACCACCATTTGACCCTGCTATTGCCCTTCTCGGACTATTCCCTGAAGACCTTAAAAGAGCATGCTACAGGGACACTGCCACATCGATGTTCATAGCAGCACAATTCACAATAGCTAGACTGTGGAACCAACCCAGATGCCCTTCAATAGACGAATGGATAAAAAAAATGTGGCATCTATAGACAATGGAGTACTATGCAGCAATAAAAAATGACAAAATCATAGAATTTTCAGGGAAATGGATGGCATTAGAGCAGATTATGCTTAGTGAAGCTAGCCAAACCCTAAAAAACAGATACCAAATGTCTTCTTTGATATAATGAGAGCAAGTATGAACAGAGCAGGGAGGAAGAGTAGGAAGAAAAGAGTAACATTAAACAGAGACTTGAGATGGGAGGGAAAGGGAGAGAAAAGGGAAATTGCATGGAAATGAAGGGAGACACTCATTGCTAATCAAAATTACATATAAGAGGTTGTGAGGGGAATGGGAAAATAAACAAAGAGAGAAATGAATTACAGTAGATGGGGTAGAGAGAGAAGATGGGAGGGGAGGGGAGGGGGGATAGTAGGGGATAGGAAAGGTAGCAGAATACAACAGTCACTAATATGGCATTATGTAAAATTGTGGATGTGTAACTGACGTGATTCTGCAATCTGCATTTGGGGTAAAATTGGGAGTTCATAACCCATGTCAATTTAATGTATGAAATATAATATGTCAAGAGCTTTGTAATGTTGTGAACAACCAATAAAAAAAATAAAAAATTAAAAAAAAAAATAAAAAAAAAATAAAAAAAAATAAAAATAAAGAGTGTATGGGTCCATGGGAGAGGTTTTTGTGTATTGGTAAATTTGATCTGGGTAGTGGCTAAAAGGTATGCACATAAGTAAAGTTTATTGAGCTGTCTGTATTAAACATGTATAGTATGCATATGCATGAGAAGTTACACTATTAAACAAATATATGGATAAATTCTTTTAACTAAAGAGAAAATTCAGGACCTATTATTTTATAAAGGCCTCCTCTGTCTAATCCCAGCTGATTATAGGGTCATTTCAATCATATATCTTATACTGTTTTTCATAAGTTTCCACAAGAAAGAAAATGAGTACCTCCAATCTAGATTGAAAATCATGATGGATCGGGGAGGAACACTGGATGCATTCCTTAAAGGAGAAAACCATTGAATCTGTAAGTGGCGCTACCTACAGAGAGGGATGTCTCTCACATTCCATTACAAGATCCTTAAGGTAGTGACAGGAAATTAATCACCATTCATGGATGCGGTATAACACAGCTAATGCATGTTTGAAGTTTACTTTGTGCTACACGTATGATGCTCTATGTATGACATCAATTACTTCTCACAACAATCTGTGGAGCAGATACAATTTTGCCACCATTTATAAGTACAGAGAAATGCACAAAAATAATGTAACATGGGGCTGGGGATATAGCTCAGTTGGTAGAGTGCTGAGTTCAATCCCCAACTAAATAAGTAAGTAAGTAAGTAAGTAAGTAAGTAAGTAAGTAAATAAATAGAAAGGGCTGGGAATATAGTTCAGTGGGAAAGCACCTCTTGGTTTAATCGATCCTACACCTCCCCACCAAAAAATCAAAAAAAAAAAAAAAAAGAAATGATAGAACATGCCAAGTCACTCAGTTTGTAAGTGGTAGATTCAGATGCAAGCCCAAATCAGTATGAATCTCAAGACAATATTGTACATACTTCCAGGAAAGCAGTTGGGCATATGATTTGAGAGTCTTCTCTTTATGTCCATTGTAGAATGAAAAAAATTCATTTGTTAAGTTTAAACTCTGGAATTCTTATTCACTAGGCAATATGATTCTTGAAGCATCTATAATACTTCATTCATCTGTGAGTACCCATTGTCTAGAACATTTCCTGACACACAATAGATGTTAGGCTTAATAAATATTTGTTTAATGAGGTAACTTAAACTGAATTTACATTGTTGAAAAATTAATACAGGCCTTTATAGTTGTTTGTAACTGACCTTAAAAGTTCTCTCAGAGAAGGCATCACAAGATGATAAGAATATTCATCAAAGAATTCTGATTCAAATTGTAGAACTCAGAGCATAAATGAACAGTTTGTTCACAAAAAGCAAAAAAAAAAAGTGTTCTAGTGATTGTTTGAGAAAGTAATTTAAACTATTTTTATAGAGCCTGTGGAATAAAAGCAACATTTAGGGTGTGTGAATAAAATTCCTCCATTTCTTGACCACATTTTCCACTTTCTCAGTGGAGTGATGACTTCTTAGTGCACTGTGTTTGTGTTTCCTGGACACTCTCTCGTGTTCTGAAGATAAGCTGTCAACACAATCCCGGAGAGTCTTCTGGAAGGGAATACTACAACTGCCATGATACACATACCCTAAAAATGTTCCTTTCTCCACCAACTTTGTCCTGGAAGAGGAACCAATTTTCCTAACATTTGGAATGCATAGGATCTACAGAAATGTCTGGATGAGGAGGTGAGCACATCATTCCAGGAATATTTTGGTCTTTGGTTTGGCAAAACATCCCCACTGGAGGTGGTAACAGCTGTACCACAATTTATGGGAGTGGCTTGAGGTCTGGCTGCTGCTTTTATTTTTTCCCTTCTAGAAACTTGTTCCCTTTGAGTCATTTTTTAATTGTGATGGATTTATTTTCTTTTGTTTATTCATTTAAAAGAACTCAAGCAACCTTTTTTTCAAGAGTCATGGAAACAAAGATTCATAGTTCTGATGAAAAAGAGTGTTCAACATCTGTCAGAGCCTATATTCCAGCATTTTTAATGGCATATATTTGGCATTCTAAATAAATAAAAAGTTATTTGATATTCAAGATGACACCTTGAAATTTCTCTGAATTATCAGTGTTCACTCAGTATATGAGCCACTCATAAGTAAAATTAAAATGTACAGAAAGATTCAAATTACTGTCAGCCTTATTGGTGTTATCTATCTATCTATCTATCTATCTATCTATCTATCTATCTATCTATCTATTTATTTATGATAACAACACATAGAGTAAGATTTAGCCTCTTAAATTCTTAAGTGCACAATCCAGCACAGATGCTCCTCAATTTACAATTGGGTCAGATCCTAATTAAACTCATGGCAAGTTGTAAATGCATTTGATAGACCTAGTTGATAGACCATCACATATTATTTGCATAGTACACTGAAGAATATCAGATGCTTCCTCTTCCAATTGCATATGGCTTGCTGTTGTTGTCCAACATCATGAGAATATTCTATCACATATCACCAACCTGGGAAAAAATCCAAATTCAAAATTCCAACTGAATGCTTTTGTACCATATTAAAGTTGAAAAATACTTAAGTCAAACTGTTGTAAGTTGGAGTCCATCTGTGTGGTTAACTACAGGCATAGTGTTTCACAGCAGGTCTCTGGAATATATACATCTTGCATAACTGAAACTTTATACCCATTGAGCAGCAATTCCTCATTTCCTTTTTCCCTTAGTTCCTGGCAACCACCACTCTACTCTTTGTATTTATGATATTGATTATTTTACATATCTCACGTATGTAGAACTGAGTGGTACTCATCCTTCTGTGACTGGCTTATTTTCACTCGGCATAATGAAACCTGCATTACTTATTTAACATTAGGCTGTTTCAAGAAGGGGGAAATATAAATCAAATAAGTGATTATGTTATAATATTAGCATATTTACAGCATAATTTCAGTGACATTTGAGAATGTCCTTGTCTCTGGCAGCCACCATGATTTGTTTTGTCTAACTCTTGAGCTATAGAGTTATTAAGGAAAAGGCATTTTTCCAATAATATTTGTAAATTCAGGACACTGAATATTTTTTTCTGAAATTCTATATAAAGATTCAAAATATTTTTATGTAGGTATATTTACTCATTAATAACAATTTAGAAGACAAAATCAAAGAGAGAACTCTCTCTTCTCTTTTATGAAAAATGCAGGTTTAACATGAGAAAAGGATTAGAAAAAATATAGGCAACAACTCTCTCCCCATGATGAGAATTAGGTCAAGTTTGCTTTTGGCAAATTTTCATTTTCCCTTTGAGTCCCTTAGTAGCAGTTTAAGAATTTTTGTTGGTAAGCAGTAGAAAAGACCCTAACTTAAATAAAAAATAATTAATTGGGATATAAACACATAGGAGAACATGGAAGTGATATAAGAAACCCCTATGAGAAGGATATGAAAAACCCCCAACAAGCTTGGTGGTGACAGGGAAGTGAAAGTGATGTATATATCAGAAACTATGATGGAGAGTTGGCTGTGGAATTGTTCACTGAAGGGGATGGGGCAGCTCTAACTCTTCACCCGCATTTGATTCTGGAAAAGAGATTTCATTGGCCTAGATTGGGTCATAGGCCACCCATTGGCTTGGGGAAGGCAGAAAATCTTGATTGACATACTGAATCATTCAGCTATTACAGTATAGCAAACCACACCAAAATTCAGTGCCTTAAAATTATACACATGTGTTTCCTATTTGTAAATAGGCTTGGAGTCAGCTGATACAGACTGGGCCCAGTGGTGTGGCTCTGTTTAAAGATGTGGGTCATGTGGGAAAGGTATGTTCCACATACATTCATTTTGGGTCCCAAATGGTAGGGCAGCAACTCCATGAGAAAGAATCTTCCCATAGCAAAATGCTGTTTAATATACTTGTATAATACCTAGATTCTATAGTTAATAAGTTAACTATATTTGACATATATGGCATTAATATTCATAAATGTGTTCCTTAGACACATCTGATTAAATTGCAAAGTTAAAATGCTAGAGGCTGGGGTAGTGGCTCAGTGGTAGATGCTCACCTAGCATGTGCAAGGTCCTGGGATCAATCCTCAGCACCTCATAAAAATAAGTAGATAAAATAAAAGTATTGTTAGCAGCACAATTCACAATAGCTAAACTGTGGAGCCAACCAAGATGCCCTTCAGTGGATGAATGGATAAAAAAGTGGCATATATACACAATGGAATTTTACTCATCAATAAAAGAGAATAAAATCATGGCATTTGCAGGTAAATGGATGGCGTTGGAGAAGAAAAAAATACATGGGGGCAGATTTGAAGCTTTCATTTGCATGGCATCTACTAATACCCATTAGGCAAAGCAAGTCATGTGACCAAGCTCCAATGGTGAGCAAGAGCACTCAGCTTTTTGTGAGAATGATGGCAGAATTAACTGGCAAAGAGAATAGACACAAGAATGAATGAAGAAAGGGGACCAGTAATAAAATTGGGGCAATTACACAAGAATCAAAGAGATATTAACCCCAAATACAATTGTAATATTTTTGTCAAATAAAGGATATTTGACACAAAAATGAATTAAGACCTAGAAATACCCAAGTCCTGAAAGGCTTGTTCCCACTTTGTTCTTATAAACCAACTTTGGGTGATTCTTCCCTGGGCACTTTCACATACCAGTAAGCTTTCTAGAACCAACAACATGATCTTTTTGGCAGGGATGTGAAAAGTACCTTAAGGTATAAGAGTACAAGTCAGATCACAGTTATATAATGTGCCTACTTTTAGGAGGAGCTCTGAAAGTGATTGTAATTTCAGTACATTAGGACAGAAAAATCATATAGGATTGTTCTAGTTATTTATTGTACTAGAACCCCCGAACATTTATGCAGCTCATAAATTAGTCCAAAGCAACAAGTCCAGCTCTTCCATCTTTCTCTGCTGCCCAGTTTAACACTAGCCACTTATAAAGCATTATCCCAATGTATAGCTGTAGTTGTTCCTATTCTACAGATTCCCGTGCCTGGGAAATACTGATGGAGCTTGAAGGACATAGTACTTTAACAAGTCAAAATATCTCCAAATGTTAGTCTAGGCTGTGGGTACTTTAACAAGTCAAAGGGTCTGCTAATGCAAAACTAGGCTGTAGAGAATATCAAATCATATTTGTAGTTCTACTCCTGAGAATTCTCCTGAGAATTCTAATATGTGCGCTTCACTGAAGTTCTAATTTCTATTTTTCTTTTGAAACTCCAAAGCCATCCAAGTGATTCCAAGGTTCCAAAGGTATTCAGATTTAGAATTTACCTAGTCCAGAATTTTAAGTATAAAAATATAGATACCTTAAGTTGATGATGATATGATTTCTTTCTACTGCCTCACAGGTGGTTCTTGGGTCAGAACTTGAACTAGTACCTGATCTGTGGTCTCCCAGTCCATTGCTCATTGCTCTATACTCCATCATCTCTTTTGTGTAAATGTTCAGAAGATATGGTGCAGATCTGCATTTCTGGAGACTCAATACCATCCCTTCCCCATTCTCAGGCACTTTCATTCCCTTCAACCTGAAGTACAAATGGATTCAGATATATTTGCATATTTATATTGACCTAATTGCTCATGGGTTCACTTTGTGGTTTAGTCTTCAGTTACTAGAAAAGTGAGCTAAGGCCATTTTTAAATGAAACTTCTGACTTCTTTTATCTTGTAGGCACAAAGATCCAAGCCAAGGTCACTGTGATAAGGGAGATGGCAGAAGGTCCATGGAAAAATCCCAGAGCCAAATCATCAACTCTCAATGGAATGTGAATTGCAAGCCAAGAACTATTTGTAAAAAAAAATGTAGAGGAATGAAGGACATGGGATATGAGCACAAGGTGAGAATGCAGAAGGCTTAAACTGGTCCAGGCAGCCCACCTCTGAGCAGGTCATCACACACAGGTTGCCATACAGGATAAGATAGGGCAAGAGGCAGCCCCTCAAAAGGAAGAATGATGGTCTCCAGGAAGGGAAGATATGCTTAAAATTAAACACAAGGGAGGAAAAGGGTGTTTACAGTTTTCTGAGATGAGATTCAAGGCTGAAGTCATAGTTTGGCAGCCAAACCAAAGAAATTTAGTTTCCCTCAGAAAGATTTATGTCTCCTAGGGTTGAGAAATATGTCTGACTGCCAATATTTCATAAAGCAACATAGAAAGAAATACTACCTACTTTAGTGTTTGGCTTGGGAGTTTTCACCTTTGTTTGGCAAGATATTTCTCATTTTGATAGAGGGAGTGAGAACCATTCTTGTCAGTTTCTTATGAAGATCTCAAAACTCATTGCTTAAATTATCTGGTTCCTAATACAGAAATATTTTAAATAGTAAAAATGAATTGACGGAATCTGTAAAGCTCATAACCTTTCTGTTCCAAAGTCCTTTGAGATAACCCTAACATCAAAAAGAACTAAAAGAAATGTAACCAAACCCTCTGGGGATTTCATATAGTAGTTGAAAACAACAGAACTCAAGGCAACTCTGCCATTTGTTCTCGAACAACCTTGCAAAGTGACTCAACATCACTGGGCCACAGATTCCTTATCTGTGAAGTGGAGTTAATACAGGAATCTACTTCATAGGGTTGCAGAGAGGATTAAATGACTTGAGCTTTTAGAACAATGCTTGGAACTCCAAAAGACTAATTGTTATTATTACATATTGTGGAATATCTCAGATATACCAGTTTCAAATATTCTCTATTGCTATAGTCATATTGTCATGGAAATATCTTAGAGAGATCAATATACTACATTTTTAGATTATCTTTTCCACTTGGAAGTGGCAGAAAATTCCTTTAGGATGTTACATGTCTTTAGTTAGGGCTCAGAAAACATGGTCATGTCAAAAAAAAAAAAAGACAGTGTTATTTAAACAATGGAGAGGAAAATTTCCTCCAATTTCTTGTACCACAAACAATATCAGTCCCACTTTTATGACTACCTTAAATTATCATAAACCCTTTTAATAGGGCTGGGGATGTGGCTCAAGCGGTAGCGCGCTCACCTGGCATGCGTGCGGCCCGGGTTCGATCCTCAGCACCACATACAAACAAAGATGTTGTGTCCGCCGAAAACTAAAAAATAAATATTAAAAACTCTCTCTCTCTCTCTCTCTCTCTCCTCTCTCTCTCTCTCTAAAAAAAATAAAAATAAACCCTTTGAATACATCTATTCAATTTCACATTTCTGTTTTTCTACCACAGGGCCACTTTCCTCTGGTATACTTGTCTGCATACACTAGCTTTAGTTTCCCCCACAGATGTCCACACCTTATTGCTGTTTTCCTCCTGCCTTTATCTCCTTGCCTCTCCCTCTTCTTTTTTTTTTCTTATTTATTTTCCACCAGTCCTCTCTCCTTTTCTTACTCTTAAGTCTGTGGGTTACAACTTGTCCTCCACAGTGTTATTCTCTTCTAAGTTCGACAGTATTAAGCTATATCAGGCACCATCCAGACAGATGCTAATTGCTCTGCTCTGCCTTCTCTTTAATTGTCCTTCCATGCCCTCAATGCCTGTGTCATCCAACTCTTCTGCTATGCTCCACCTCTAGTTCTTGCTCAACTGCCTTCACTGTTACACAGATAAATATTGTAGTTGACAGATGGAGTTTGGCCTTGGGGTAACCAATCTAGGACAGCAACCAGGCTGTCCTCCTGGTTCTTGTATTTGCCATCTGAGTGACCTTGGGCAAGGCCCTTGACCCAGCTACGCATTAGTTCCAACACATGTGCACCTTGTGTTCTGATAATCATGGAGGTGTTATCAGGCTCAAATGAGGCAGTCTAAGTATGTTTAACTTCTGTGTATTCCTGTTTAATTAATATCACTATTGCCCCATCCTTCTTTGGCAGTCCAGATATCCTACTCACTTTCAACCAAAAGGAGTGGTAGTTTCTACATTTAACCCTGTTACCATTCGTATTGGTAATGGTATTATTTACCACTGACCCAATTCAACCCTCACCTCTTCTTTCTTCCATACATACTGTTTTCATCAATATTTTCAAAACACCCAGAGTTGGCCACATATGACAGGCTATTTCTCATCCTATGACTTCTCCTGTGCTGTTATTGCTGCCTTCTATCTGTCTGATGAACATTTATTTCATCCCAGCTCAGATTTTCTTTCCTATTTGAAATCTCTGTGGGTGGCATATGTCTATTTCCGTGCATTTAGTTTTCATTCAAAATTATTTGTATTCATATATAGCACTTCTCCTAGACTTTGAGCTTCTTAAAGGAGGCCTTGATAAGTTAATGTCATAGCACCATGCCTGGCACATTCATTATATGGCTCAGAAGCATTTGTTGAATTGAGCTGCAAACTCAAGCTATCTTTTTCTGATCATGTGAATGAAGACTTACACTAGTTTTGGATTTCTACAACTTAGAATCAATCTCTGGCCAGCTGTAGATCTGAGCTGTCTAATTTGACCATGCTATTTAACCTCTCCCATGTACCAAGTTTACTGTGCGTAAATGGGGACCATGACAACTCCTAACACTGAATGCTCACTACTTACCAGAACTGTGTATTTGCTCATTTACCTTTTCTCATTTAGGTAATGTATCTATTATTATTCCCATTTTACAAATAAGAAAGTCAAGGATAGAGAACTAATCCTTGCTTCTATTCTCATTGTTCTTTGGTACACTCTTGTTGGACTATCAAGGGTTATATTTTAAGGTAATCAAACATATAATATCAGGTCCTTTGTGAAAAAAGAGTACTCACTGATTTAAGTGCATCTAGAAAAAATAATCTAGTCTAAAAACCCCATGTCCTATAAACCCCTCACAATCTGGCCCCTAATTACCTCCTTGACTCCATCATACATCATCCACGTTTTTTTACAGCATTCAGGGACATTGACTGAATTAATTTTACTAGACCTAGAAATCCTTTTCCCACAGGTCATTTCCATATGCTGTTCCTTCTGCAGGGAGCACTCTTCCAGCAGATCTTTACATGTCTGGCTGCTTCTTCTCATCCAAGTCTTAATTCAAGTGTCATCTCTTTAGAATAGTTATTTTTCTAAAACCCAATCCCATCAGCCTGGCTTTACTACTTTCCATTTTATTATCCTATTTTATTTTCCTGAGCACACTCATTACAACCTATAATTATTTATTTATTACCTGCCCTCTGTATTCTCAGGGAGGATCCAACATATATTCATTAAAGAAATGGACTGTACAAAGTCAACTCAACCAAGAGGGATAGCACTGGAATTTGAACATGGGCCCACCTATCAAGGCCATGTTCTTAAATGTGTCCTTTCCCTATCTCAGCCATACAGTTACTGGGATAAAACAGAATCTAATAGGGAGGCACAGTTTGTAAAGTCCAAGAGTTATGCCAATATGAAATTGCAGAGTTTTGCCACCCTGTCCTTTACTATCCTCTGCTGGATGCCACCATACATCCAGGCTGCTATTCTCAGGAGGCAGTAAGTCCTTACCAATGTTAAGAAAGAAAGGCTTTTGGCTACAATCAATCTTTCTGCTGGCATTTCTTTAAAACTTACTGATGATGTCTGTGAGAAAAACTCTTCAAGGACACTAAGGGAAAATCTCCCAATCCTTCTTTATTGGCAAATTAAACACATTCTATTTCAATATAAAATTTAGACCTCTATTCAAGCCCCAACTATACCCACACAGGTCTTAGAGTGGCAAAACCCAAATTAGAGTGAGAAGAAACTTTAAGGAGGCTTAAATCTTAAGGTCGTCTCTTCTACTATAGGTCAGAAAGAAAAGTTCACCTGAAATCAACAAGCTAATCACACAGCTAGTTAATGACAAAGCCAGACTGAAAACTCAGGTGCTTCTTTCCTAAAATGTGTTAAATTCACTTTAAAAAAGAAAAATTTTTGATAAAATATCATTATATAAATTTCCAATGGTGATTATGGGGAAATTAAAATATATATGTTTACATCCAACCAAAAGTAAATGCTTATTCTATGGTGTGTAAATATAGTAGCAATCCAAATACATTATTTTTATATTTGTAAAATTCCCCAAATTTCATAGGCAAATAGTTTGCTTCGATATGAGTAGCATATGTTTAGACCTTTTCACTAGATTCCTTTGAACTATTTTTTAAGGGAATTTTTAAATACCTTTATTTTGATTATTTATTTTTATGTGGTGCTGTGGATCAAACCCAGTGCCTCACACGCACGAGGCAAGCGCTGTTCTGCTGAGCCACAACCCCATCCCTGCTTTGAACTTTTAAGTTAGAACCATCATCATTTGAGGAATTGCTAAGATTAGAAATCTCTAAAACAATTAGCTTGATTTAGTCATTTAAAATGTGTTGGTAAATCAAAACATTAATGTAGACAATAATATATACCAGTTTTATTGTCATTGAAAATAAATTTTAAAAGTCTCTAGAACAACCCAATACTTAGATATTAGAATAATTATACTGCATTCCAAACAAAATATATAGTACGTTTTTTTCAATCTATTAATTACAAAAGTTAATATGTATTTTTAAGTTGTATTTTGGGAAATAGGCTGCAGCTTCATCATGCATTGAGCCTCTGAGCTCTGCCTTGCTAGTGTCTTGTGTGTGAGGATGAAAACTGAAATGAAGATGAGATATGGTCAAAACACAATCTTACTCTTTACAGATACAACTGTTTCAGAAACTAGATGATAGAAATTGAAAACAAGATTTGTAATGTTTTACTTATCTGAATGTCTAAATAATGTACTTTTTCTTTAAAATCACTTTTCTTTTGTTTAAAGAAAACAAATTCTTGTTCATACAGAAAATATGATGAATGGTGGATACTGAAAAAGAGGAAGACACAATTCCTTGACCTTTTGTTAGTTTGTGCATATTAATTATACAGAATGGTATATATACTCATACATGCCAACAACATAGCTTGATCAAATTCCTTTCCCATCACTCCCCTTTCCCTTCCTCCCTGCTCTCCTGACATCATTTTATCTACACTGTTTCCCTTTTACACTTTTGACACCAGTACTCCTCTTTTTCCCCTTTCTTTAGCTTACACACACAAAAGAAAACACGTAATACCTGTCTTTCTGAATCTGTATTATTTCACTTAACATGTTTTTTCCCTCTTCATCCATTTTTCTGCAAATGACATACTTTTGTTTTTCTTTATGCCTGAATAAATCTCCATTATGTCTTTACAACACATTTTTCTTTATTCATTCATCTGTCAATGGACACCTAGACTGATTTCATAACTTGGTTATTATAAATTGTGTTACAATAAACAGGAATATGCAGGTGTTGCTAACCTATGCTGACTTTAATTCTTTCTGATAAATTCCAAAGAGTTGGATCATATAATAGCTCTATTTTTAGTGTTTGGAGGAAATGTCATACTGTGGTTATACTAATTTATATTCCTACCTATATATTCTATAAATTTATATACCTACCTAAATTTTTCTCTGCTCCTTGCCAGCATTTATTGTTATTTATGATCCTGATAATTTGATTCCTTTAGATGTTCTTCCAAGCTGTTTCTTCTGGCACAGGTATATGTACCTATTAGCCTATGCACACTCACTGTACTTTCTACAAGTAGTCAGAGAAAATTTTGAAATTTGAACTTCCTCAAACTCGTATTTAAAAAAATAAAAACTTTTAAACTTCTCCCTATCATTTTTAGTCAATGGGCCTAGTTGCTTCCCTTATAGGAAGCAGACTATTATATTTGAATCATAGATCATTACTATTAGTAACACATAATGTCATTTGGAGCATACTTGCATTCAAGAAAGTTTCCATGTTAACAGTGTCTACTTGAATTTTTCCAGAGAACATTTGTCATTCCATTCAACAGCAGGCCTATGGGTCATCATTTAACCAAAACTACTGCAGTGATTGCTATTTCTATGGAAAATTATAAAGCTACTGCAGTAACAAAGCCAAAATTGCCAAGTCTAAGTAGGCACTGGTTTTGTTAAAGTATTGGGTATGAATGAATTACTATATCCTTAAATTTGGAGTAAATTGAAGAAAAGGAATCATTCTTTAGTGAGAATCACATTTCTTAATTTTCACTTCCTCTATTTTATTTTCACAAAAACTATATAATGAAAATTCATAAAAGACACATACAGAGAACACCTAATTTGGATTCCTGCATTCTAAAGAAATTTTCTTCTGGTGTTGAGGTGTTTTTTTTTTTAATATTCAAGAGGAAAAAAAAGATTGAAACACATTAAATAGAATTTTTTATGCCTCATCATGATTTCATGTATACCAGCCCATTCCATGAAAAAAATATCAAGATGATAATTTCTGAAATATTCAACACAAATACATGAACAAGGACTTACTGAGAGGTAGGCTTTCATGGAAATAACAGTTTTTCAGGAAAAAAAGGACTCTTTTGAGTTTGAAACTCTATAAATTATACTTTGATTTATGTAATTCCATGTGCTTTGTTGTCTCTAATAGACATAAGGTGTAATGTGTTTCTAACTATAGAGATGGCAGCTCAGAGATTAATTGGATATGCATTTCAGAGGAAGTAAACACAGTTCCTTAATGGCAATAGAGTTTGGTCATACTCTGCAAGTGTGGTAAGTAGTATGCAGTACTCTGTTAACAAAGACAGTTTTAGCCTATGGATTTATTTTCTTTTCTACTGACTTATTTTTTTTTTTTATAAAAGTGAACTCAACTTTTAAGTTAGAAAGTTATTTTCTCAAATACTGATATAAAAAAGGGTGCAAATTGGTGCCCTCTAGGAAAGAATGTAGCCCACATTTATGTTAATTAAATGTTTGGTGATATATGATAGAAACTAGATTTTGTCACAGCAAAATACCTTTTCTGTTTGTAAATAAAACATGAAAGATTCTGCTGCTACCTCACATTGGCAATGAAATGGAAGTTTTAAATTTGTGGCCTCTCTTTATGAGTGGTGAAAGACAACATGAATGGGTAGATTTTGGAGGCGCTAACCCACTCTGAAATGATCTGAGTGTGTTGACAGAGCCTCACTAACTCATTTCCCTGAGACCAGCAATCAACAAGACTTCCTGTGGAGCGTGTTTAACCACCAGAAGAAAGGATTTGTTTCTGGCAGGGAAGCATCCTAAAAAATTTCTTGTCCAAGTTTAAATATAGTTCTTTACGACTTAAGGCCATGCTGCTAAAATTTGGTCCTTGTGAATTTCCTTAGAGCAGTAAGGAAACTGTCTCTATCATATTGAGAATTGGAGTACTTTTATTTGAACTGCAGAGTCAAAGCTGGATAAATAGATTCAACCTTATCCAAGTCTTGGGCAGCAAGAGAATCAGGCTGATCAGAGGGTAGGGACCTTCAGTTCAGCTAAATTGAAGATGTATTTGTCAGGAACATTATTCACTCTAACCAGAGGTTAAATCCAGGGCGAACAGCAAAATCAGGGTAAAGAAGCAAGAACTATGGCATTAAACAAAGGACTAAACACTTAAAACCAGCACAGAAGAAAAAGAAAGATGGAAGCATTGTTGTACAGTGGATAAGAGTCAAACAGAACTGAATTCAAATCCGAGGACTGCCTCTCTTTGACTGTGAGACATTGGACAATTGTGATTATATTATTTGCTTAATTACTAGTTTCTCTTCTGGGTCATCCCTTCAGAACTCTTCCATGGAAGGAGTTCCAGCCATACTCATTGATGTCAGGTTTGGTCATGTGACTTGCTTGGACAGAAGAATGTGAGCAGGCATAATAAAAATCTCATCCAAAAAGAGAATTTAATATTTACTGCACAATTGTTTTCATTGTTCTTTTCTCTCTGCAGCGAGAAGGGATATTTTAAATGGAGGCAGGCTCCTTCAGCTTGAATCTTAGGATAAAGAGGACTTGTAAGAGAAACCACAGCCAAAACACAGACCTGTAGCTAATATTTATCCCAAGTTCTTTACTACTAAATTTGGGATTATTATAACCAGCTTAATCTGCCCCAAAGTGACTAATGTAGATAAAAGTTATATAAAACTCTCGATGCACTCAAGTTCCTCATCAGTAAAATCAGGAGAGAGTTCTTATGAGGAGAATATGGGGTATTTGGACATTTGGTGTCTTCTCAGCAGCATCCCACAGGTACCAGTCATTCTTATTATCCCGGGGACCCACGCTGGGTTTTCAACCTTTAGCGTTGTCTGAATGTATTATGTTTATGTCTAAAATTCTTGATGGTAAAATTCTCTTCTTGATTTTGTTATAGTTTTTATAAAAGCTATATCAATTTATCCCAAATTATTTTTTTAAAAAGAAAATGGCCTATTTACTCTAAATAAAATTTAAATCTATTACACAGAGAGTTATGTATTTAAAATGATATAGTTGGATTTAATGATAGTGGTGAACAAATTAAGGTTGCTGCTGCTGATGCATTAACCATGTGAATTTCTTTCCATAGATTGCTTAGAGGGGGAAATTGATCCATTACTTGCCCTAGATATAGAATATAAGTGAGGCTCAACTGGGTCTAATGCGTTTTATTAGGTAGGACACAGCCCACCAATAGAATGGTTTTGTGGAGCCAGAGGCTACATACCAGGAGTCCAATAATCCATTGAAACTGTTTCAGTGATTTTCAATACTGACCTCATATTGGAATAACCTGAGGCAATTAAACCTGATATTTGGTCTTTACTCCCAACTAATTAAAAAATAAAGATAAAAAGCCTCTGGGAATGATGGCTAGCAATTACAATGAAAAAATAAATAAGACTTAACAGGTGATTCTAGTGTGCAGACAGAATTGAGGACTATTGAGTAAGAGATGAAGTAGGTAGTTGAAGGTCTGGGATAAACAGGAATAGAAAGAGCGAGGCTTCTCGCCAGTACTTCTCAAACTTCAGCATGCATAAGAATCACCTGAGGGTTTTGTCAAAATGTAGATTCTGATTTAGTAGGACTGAGATGGAAACTGAAAATCTGCTTTTCTAACAAGTTCTCAAGTGATGTGATTCTGTTACCTGGGCCACACACACACAGAAATTTGAACAAATTCCTAGTGAATTTCAGGCTACTAATAATGTCTGAGTAGATACCTTCCAGATAGTATGGGCAAGCCAGAGTTACTTAAGAAGACCAGAACAGAAGTGGATAAAATAAAGATGGCAGAAACCAACAGAAAGACCGTTTATCATATCTTGAATTTATTCTAGGAGTTTTGTCAGAAGACAAAGAAGTGAAGTCAGATTGCCTTGTATCAGATGATACACATGGATCTGGAAATTAAATAGGAAGATATGAACCTTCCAATGTAGTAAAAGGTAGGTGCTTAAAAAGACTATTTTCTCTAAAGTAGAGTGAATGTCTAAAGATCATAGTTCTGATAGACAGCAATGGTAGGAATCAATTCAGAAAACAAAATTAAATGGTTTTAAATGGTATTTCCAAAATTCCTGAGAGTGTTTTATTTAGTGTCTAGACAACATAATGAAGTATACCAGGTCACATAGTCATAGTATTATTTCCTTTTTAACTTTATTTCAATCCTGATTAACTTCAGGAAGGAAAAAAACCTATAGCGTGAGCTTTACTTTGAGTTGTATGTCTTTAGTAATTCCATAACACCCGCTAATTTCTCACTTTAATAAAAAGGGAACTCTCATCATATTCAAAACTCCAACAGGCAAGACAAAAAAATATTTTGTTACAATTTTTATTTGTCATTACTTTCTACTGCCAGAAAGTAACATTTTAATTTTTTAAAAAAATTTCTGGCAGTGATATATGCTTTCCCTTCAACATAAATTTAAGTAAATAAAGATAGCTTCCTTAAATAAAGTATCGGTAATACTATAATAATATACAGATATGACAAAATGTATGAAGGTAGTATTTTAATAATAGAAGTTTAGAAATCTAGGTTGGAACAAAGTAGAAACTACATTAAAACCTGTGCTGTTTACAAAGAGGCCTTAATAAAATATTTGTGATGATTTGTTTAGCAAAAATGTATACATACAATAGGCTTATATAAATAGATCTAATCAACAAATTTTACTAATGTAAAAGGGCAATTTTTAAAATTCAAAATGTTTTGATTTTGTTTATTTTTTCTTCATGTGAGCAGTTCTGTTGGTTCAGTTGAATATCCCAAGCAATTTACTAATGAAGAAATTAGCAAATATAAAAGCTATTTTCCAAGTGGGTTTCTTCTATTTTAAGGTCCTGTTTATATATTTTTTTAAAAGTGTGGGTTTACTTTTCTATTATATCCAAAATATGGTTTCTTTCTCTTAATTACTTGGTGTCTAGTCATTCCTCATTTTCACAACCATTTTCTTGATACACAGAAAATTTGCCTTCACCCAGTTATTTAGGAGCCAACTACAATATTTGGTTTAGAGGATTCACCGGGCCTTGGCTAAAACAATGCAAAAAACCTATCATTGCCGCAGTCTTGGCTGGGCACAGAATCACGAGCCACTCAAGCAGGAACAAAACTTTATTTTGAAAAAGCCGCCAACACTCTCAGCGCCAGCAAGCCAAAACCGGTCCTCCCACGCGGGCGTCTGACCGGAACCGCGCGTCCCCCGGAACCGGGGGTCCCCCGGACCTCCCCCGGAATTCCCTCCTACTATCCTTCCCCAACCAATGGGAACTCTCCATGAGTCCCGTAACATGAATCCCGTAGCAGGCCAAGGTGAACAGCGGGAGTCCAATTTCCATATGAATGTAAATCTTAACATAATCATCTCAGTGGCTAGCTGGCGTCACTTTACAACCAAAGGTGCCATACATCGTATATTTGCTTGTGGCTCCTAGCATATCATAGATTCACAGGATAGAATAGTCTATAAGGAAGGAATTTCTGTAGTATATGCATTCAATTCACCCTGTCTATTTAGTTCTTATTACCACATATAGCATTCCAAAAATTCCACAAAATTGTGCAGTTTCTCCAACTCCCAAAACTTTACGTCCAAAAATTTGTTTCACATCAGAGTTGTACATAGAGTACTTTGACAAATGAATCTTCCAGGCCCTGCCTCTGTCCCTTTATCTTATGGTAATAGAGATGGGTTGGAAAAGAAACAGAAATGTGAAAAGATGGGAACTTACTTCCTGTAGAGATTGGTGGGGTCTCAGCATGTCTGGATGTGTTAGTGTGCTAGTGTGTGGTGGCACCAAATCCTTTTGCACAAGTCATGAGTCAAGTTGCCTAAGGAATTTGTTGAAAAGGAACAAGTCAGAATGCATTATTGTTGCCGTAACAAATTACATCACACTTGATGGCCTGAAACAACACCAGTATCTTGTAGTTCTGGAGGTCAGAAGTCTGAAGTGGGCCATACGAGGGTAAAATCAAGATATTAGCAGGACTATATTTCTGGAAGTTTTAGAAGAGAATTCATATCATTGCCTCATGTTTCTAGAGTTCACCTTCATTCCATGTCTCATGGCACTTTTCATGTTCAAATTTAGCACTTATTTCACTCCGATCTCTGTTAATCATCTTGACCTCTCCTTCTCTATGACTTTCTTGCCTTCACCTTCCACATTTAGATAATTCTCAATAATCTATTTTAAGATCAGCTGCTTAGCAACCTTAAATCCCCTTAACCATGTAGTATAGAGTATTCAATGGCGTAAGTGTTTAGGACTTAGATATCTTTGGAGGCTGTTAGTCAAGTTTCTGTTTCTAGGACAAAATACTTGAGATAATCATCTTATAAAGAAAAATGTTTATTTTTTGTTCATGACCTTGGAAGTTCTTTCCATTATCAGCTGGCCCTATTGCCTTGAAAAGCCCTGGGTAGTGTAGTACACCATGTCAGGAGTGCTTGGTGGAACAAAACTGGCCAGGAAGCAAAATACACACAGGGGTGGGGGGGTGAGGGAGACTTTGAGGGCATGTCCTCAATGACCTAACATCTCCCACTAGCCTTTTAAAGGTTCAATCATCTCAGAATAGCAACACCCTGGGGACTAAGCCTTTAACACATGGGTCTTTGGGGAGACATTTAGAATACAAACTATAATAGAGGCTATTATTTTGTTTGCCTCACAGAGGTAGGGAAGGATGAGACAAGATACAGAATTGATAATAGAATTTATTCCTTTCTGATTTACCATGAATAGTTTCTCATTGATCAAGAAAAGCATGGGCAGAAAGAGAAAGAGAAATAGTATGCAAAAGCAAAAGATGTGAAAGAAAAAGTAATTTAACTTTCACTTGTGAAAAGAGGGGATACAGAATGGGGGAATATCTTGATTTACTTCTGCAGGGAATATTGGTTAGAAATGGGAAGACCTCCAAGAACCAGATTGCCCTCTCTGATTTATGCATCTCTGGTACCCAGTAGAAGCAGCAGAATATCAAGAATGAGCTACAAAATTAAAGGCCTCAGAGGCAGTGATAAGAGAATTAACTAGTTTTCAGAAGCATTTGTAGAGTTTAGCCATAGACTTTACCACAAAGAACTACAAAATAAAGTGAACAGAACATGATGGACTAGATTTATTTATGAAATCCTTTTGGAACTTTCCAAAAGTAACTGCACAACTACTTCAGGGATTCAAGGGCAAAAACAAGCAAACAAAACACAGGCAGAATAAATTCTGTAAAATAGGATATATTATGCTGAAATTGGATATATTATGCTAAGGGTCCCATATTTCACCAGAAAAAACTCAAATTCAGAAGGTGGAAATTCAAACAGTTGACTGAAGAGAAGAAACACCTTTGGGTTCAGCAGTGTAATGCCATCAAGTAAGCAAGGAACCCCTGTTAATCCTGATTTTGACCTATACTCCATATCTCAATTAACTGGACAATTTAACTCTCACCTCCCTGCCAAGATGCTTGATGTAAATGCCTCACATCAATCTAATGGGTTTAAGTTTAGTTGTTTTGTTTTGTTGGAGATTTTTTCCCCCAGAGTTAAGGTATTTTACCAATATGGTTATGTGCTTCAGGCATTTCAGGGTCTTTGGATCCTCTGATGGGACCTTAGTGGCTGGCCCAGATCTCTCCTTCAAGACTTAGGCAGTAAATTTAACAGCTTCTGGTCTCCCTGTCAGAGCTCAATTTGCTTTCTGTGGAAAAGAGCCATCTTAACCAATATTATGCTTCAACTTTGGAAATAGCCCATTTTCAACGATATGTCTTTGCAGTGGCATAAAGGCCTCCCCGTTGCCTCATTTTGGTAAGTCTATGAATTGCTGTCCCAGGTTTAGAACACCCGTTGTAATCATTGAGATCTCTTTTGTGACTCTTTGACAGTTTGGCTTCACCTTCTGTCCATGGCTTGTCAGAGGTAGAGTCCTGGGAGCCCCAGCAAGAAGTAGTGGAGCAAATATCAAAGCTGTCCCTGGTGGTGAACCAAGATGGGATCAAGTATAAGAAAATACACTGATGGACTCAATATTTCAGCCATTTGAGAGCTTTAGGGAAAATGGTAATTAAAAGGGCAATGAGATTGAACCACTGTTGCTGAGTGTAATTTGTACAGCAGAGAAAGACTGAGGTGATTAATGACCAATTTAAGGCAAAAGTGTGGTAAGTCAAAGGGCCTACAGGGGTACATTTAAAAAGACTCTTCTGTGGCCAACAAGTACATGAAAAAAAAATATTCAACATCATTAGCAATTAAGAAAATGCAAGTCAAAACTACACTGAGATTTCATCTTACTCCAGTCAGAATAGCAGCTATCAAGAATACAAATAATAATGAATGCTGGAGAGGATGTGCAAAAGGAACACTTTTACCCTGTTGGTGGGACTGTAAATTAGTACAACCACTATGGAAATCAGTATGGAGGCTCCTCAAAAGGCTAGACATGGAACCACCATGTGGCCCAGTTATACCTTCTCAGTATTTATCCTAAAGAATTAAAGTCATCTCACTGCACTGATAAATGCATACCCATCTTTATGGAAGTACAATTCAAAATAGCCAAACTATGAAAGCCTAGGTGTCCATCAACAGATGAATTAATAAGGAAATGTGGTATGGATACACAGTGGAGTTTTATTCAGCTGTAAAGAAATAAAATTATGGCGTTTACAGGGAAATGGATGGAACTAGAGACCATTAGGTTTAGCGAAATAAGTCACTCAGATGGTCACTCATATGTTCTCTCTCATATGTGGAAGCTAGAGAGGAAAAAGGAAAACAAAGGTGGGGGTGGATCTCCTAAAAATCAGAGAGAGATCAGTAGAGAAAAGGTACTAAGGGTGGAAGGTAGTGAGGAAGGGGGAGTGATGTTAGTCAAATTATATTGTTATATCGTGTGCATGTATGAATATGTAACAACTAGTCTCATCAATATGTACAACTATAATGCACCAGTATGTGGGGGGAAAAGGGACTCTTCTGAATCTGGAGGCTATAAAAGATAAACACTAGTTCTATTATTTAATTATAGGGGTAGCAAACAACCCGAGAAAGCTGAATTCTGAAACTCAGCAAGAGTTCTGTACAAAAATCAAGACCTTAGTAAAGAAAGAGTGGGGCCCTGAAAGTTTGAATGGGACATTTGTGTCAATGCACTTAAAACCTTAAAAATCTCATAATACTCTAGAAGTTACTTGACCAGCTTAAAGTAGAAAAAGATTTATTAATGCAGCCTAAGATTATACTAACTCTTCAGTGATTGTTGATTCCTATTAATCTTATTTTCATTGTTAATGATAAGCACTGTGTCATATTTATGTCTGTACCTTGGTTGTCAGAGGTCTTGGCACTTACTCTGTCATTAAACTCTCTCTTTTATTACAACTGGTGAATTTCATATTATATAAATTAGACTTCAATAAAGCTATTTTTAAAAATGAAAAAAAAATTAAAAACTTAAAAACCCCAATACCCTTTCGGGTCCTGCAGAAGTGGCCTGCTCCTCTGTATTAAGGCCTAACACTCTGCCCTTTGAGACATTACCTCCACTTCTTCTCCCAGGCTCCAGGCACCAGAATCACATAAGAAACCAATATTCATGAACACCACAGGGTGGAAGATATTCCATATAAATATATAAGGACCTACCACATCCATGAAGTTTTGGGAGATTTCCAGTTATACAAGGGGTTGTGGTATTCTCCTTTTGTTGTAAAGAATAAATTATGGTATCTTACATTTCCTACTACTAATAAGAAAGCACAAGCCCCGCAGGCCTTCTCTGGTTCTGGCTACAGAGTATTTTACATTTAGCAATATGTTTTGATTCATATACCATGTAACATGAAATGCTGCCAGTTCTGAGTAGGGCCTAGAGCAAGAAAGGGATTTGCAGCAGGTCCAAGCTGTGGTGCAAGCAGCCCTGCCTCTTAGGCCATAGGACCTGGCAAATCCTATGGAACTAGAAATATTTATGGTGCAAAAAGAAACTGTGCAGAGTTTATGACAAATCTCAGTGGGAAAATCATAACACAGACAGCTAGGGTTCTGGAACAAGGCCATGCCATATGCAGCAGAGAATTATACAAATTCAAAATTCAAAAAAAAAAAAAAACCCAACAAAACAAAACCCAGCTCTTAATGTGAAATAGGACTATGGTAGTAAAGGAAAATCTAACCATGGGGCATCAAATGAAAATGTGGCTAAATCTGCTCATCATGAGCTGGATTTTATCAGACCCATAAATTAACTGCACAAGGCATATTCAGCAGCATTTTCATATATCTGGGACAAGGCAAAATCAGGGTGGAGGGCAAAAGTAACCAGCTGAGCAGGTGGTCCATAGTCCCATGTAATATACAACTTAATGTTAAGACTACCTCTCTTTTCAGTTAATATCTATGACTGCCTTAGAGATGGACTTTCATACTCAGTGGACAGAGGAGGAAAATGGTCAAACTTGGTTTTCAGGTGGCAGATTGGAAAGCTGCAGTGCTCAAGCTGCCCCTGAAAGACAATGGTGTAAGAAGTCCTCCTTCTAGGTGGACCTTTAGGAGATAGATCTACTAGGTATTTTTCAACTTAATCAATTTCTACCCTTCATTATTTCTTTCAACTTGCTTATTTTGGGTTTTATATGCTTATATTTCTCTTGTTTCTAGAGACAAAAGGTTATATCATTTATTTGAGAACTTTCAAGTTTTTCCTACTATGAATATTTAATGCTACAAGTATCCCTTTCTTTAAAACTGCTTTACCTGGGATGCCGAGGCAGGAGGAATGTGAGTTCAAAGCCAGCCTCAGCAGCTAAGCAAAGTCCTAAGCAACTTAGTGAAACCCTGCCTCAAAATATAAAATAAAAAGGGATGGGGGTGTTTCTCAGTAGTTAAGCACCTCTGGGTTCAATCCCTGGTACCAAAAAAAAAAAAAAAGCTTTAACTGCAAAATTTTGGCATATTGTATTTTCATTTTCATTCAGTTCAAAAAACCTCTACAATTTCATGAGTTATGTATTTAATTTCCATATGTAGTTTTTCATATTTCTTCAATTATTTATTTCTAACTTTAAGTTCACTATAAGTAGATAAGATGCATTAGGTAATTTCAGTTTACTTCAGTTTATTGAAATGTATTTTGTGGGTTATAATGTGATCCATTTTGAAAAATATTCCATGTGTATTTTATTGTTAATGGAACTCCATAAATGTTGATTAGGTCAGGTTAATTTGGAATCATTTAGGTCTCTAAGAAGAGTATTGAAGTCTTCAACTATAATTGTGGGTTTGCCTAGATCTCTTAAATTTTCAGCTTTATGTATATTGAGAACTTTTAGGACTGGTAATAATTTGTCCTTTCATTATCATGTGCTTATCTTAATATGATATATCCGATCTGATATTAAGATAGCCATTCCATCTTTCCTTTGAAGCATCTACATGAGATATCTTTGTTCATTTACTTTGTATCTATGTTTTTATATTTGAAGTAATCAATAAACAATATATTCTTAAGTCATTTTATCCTATTTGACCATCTTTATTTTCTAATTGAAGTCTTAAATATTAAGTTAAATTATTGAGATGATTTGGTATAAAACTACCATCTTTCTATTTGTCTTCTTTTATTTTCAGATATTCTTTATTCCTGTTTATATCTTTTTCTGACTTATTTTATATTAGTTAAAATATGTAATTGTTCATCTGATCTCTTCTGTTGGCTGAATTAATTATATTTCTTTGAGTTTTATTGTTATTATTGTTTTTATTTGCTTTATTTAAGTATTCAAAATACTACTATTTTACTTATCATAGCCTACCAAACCATTTTACATATATCAGAAACACACAGTAAACTTTAGCCCCCACTTATCACTTGTGATGATTATGCTTTTATATATTTGCATATATATTTTATATCCCACAATCCATTATTATTATTATTATTGCTTTAAACAGTAATCATCTTTTAAACATATTTTTTAAAAAACCTCTTGCATTTACCTACATATTTACCACTTTCGGCATTCTTCATTCTTTTGTGTATATCCAAATTTCTATGGGATGTCATTTTCTACTGCCTGAGGAAATATTTGCAGTGCAAATATTATAGTGATTAATTCTCTCATATTTATTTGTATTAAACAAACAAATATTTCATTTGTTTTAAAAACAATCTAGAATTTCTTACTCAATGAAAATAGCTTCAAGAATTTGCTCTGAATTTTGAATATATTTTCACTGGGTAAAGAATTCCATATTGAGTGTTCTTTCTGAGTGCTTAAAGATACCACATTATCATCTAGTTTGCATAGTTTCCAATGAGAGTCTGCTGTCATTCTTATTTTTTTACCTCTATATGTATGTTCCTTTCTTATAGATAGTTTTTAAATCCTTTAAAAATGATTTTTTACTTATAGAAAAGTTAAAAAGATAGTACAAAGACTTCTGATTTATCCTGTAACCAGTTTCTCTTTATTGTTAACATTTTACCTTACTATGATACATTTGTCACAACTAAAGAACCCATACTGATTGATCATCATTAACTAAATTGTATATATTTTTTTCAGATTTAATGTTTTCTTTTTACCCTAGGATCCTTTCTATATTCCACTATCTGTTCATAATACCAGTTTACATATAGTAATCATGTCTACTTAGCTTATTTTTTAATGTAACATTTTCACAAACTTTTCTAATTACCTTAGTCAGAATCTTCTGTAGAATTTCCCTCAATTTGGACTTGTATAATGTCTTTATTAGATTGGGTTGATGTTTTTTGGGGAGGAAGATCACAGAGGTGATATGCCATTGTTATCATATCATATCAAGGATATGTGTCATGGAAATGCCCTATTACTAATGATGTTAATACTCATAACCTGGTTAAAATAGTGGTTGCTTGGTTTCTCTACTATAAAATTATCTCCTACACCTACACCACACATATCAGCTTTTAAAACTCTTTAGAAGCAAGTCACTAAGCATAGGCAACATTTAGAGATAATTAAATACTTGTAGGGAGTAGGATGCACATAAATTACTGGAAATTTTTCTGTATAGCAAATATGCCTATTCTACCCCATTTAGTTGTTTATTAAATCATTTATTTATATTGGTATAGAATGACTACTTACGTTATACTTTGGCTTATAATCTAAAACTACATTATTTGTTATTTTGTTCAAATCATTAAAGCTCTGACTTTTTAGAAGTCTTCTAGGTTGAATCCTGTGTGCCTTTTTCATAATATTTTCATTTTTGAAGTAGTTAGGATAGCTCTCAGCATGATTTTTCATTGTTTACTTTTTCTTGGGGTTAATTGAGTTTCTTGGGTTTGTGAGTTATTAGTTTCCTAGAGACACTGTAACAAATTGTCAGAATTTGGGTGGTATAAAACAATATAAATTTATTATCTCACAGTGACAGTGCAAAGAAATCTAAACTCAGGGTGTCAGCATGACCAACTCCCCCCCTGAAAGGCCTAGGGAAGTGTCCCTCGCCTCGTCTAGGTTCAGGTGGTTGCCTTGAGTCACTCCAGTTTCTCTCTCTGTTTTCATATGGCCTTCATACCTAAATATGTATTCAAATTTTTCTATCTTCATAAAAACACAGGTCATTGAATTAGATATCCTAATACAGAATGATCTCATCTTAATTAATTACATTACAAATTTTCTGTTTGCAAGTAAGGTCACAATCAGGATTAAGATGGACTCAACTTTGGTGCATGTGTTGAGAGGAAGGTAGCAAATTATTCAAGTCATTGGGGTTAGTATTATAGTTTTTATTAAACTTGGAAAATGTTTTGCCAAATGTTTTCCTTCTAGTATTTTTTTCTTCATCTCCCCTTTCTGGAACATTATTATACAAATTTAAAGCTATTTTATATACTCTCAGGTCATTGATACTCCGATCTTTTATTTTCCTTTTTTCTTTCTGTGAATCATTATATTTTTATATCTTTAAGATCACCAACTTTATCTTTTACAGTGGCTAATCTGATTTTAATCCCATTTAGTGGTTTTGTTTGTTTGCATTTTCACATTTCAAGTATTCCATCTCTAAAATTTTTATTTCAGTCTTTGAAAATATTTTCCATTTCTTTTTATATGATGCTTATTTTATGCATTGATTTCCTTAAATCCATTAAATATATTTATAAGGCCATTTCAATGTCTTTTTCTCCTAATTCTGTCATCTCTGACTCTTTGAGATCTGCTTCTAATGTTTTATTTTTTTTTCTTCTGGTTTGAATCAATTTTCTTCCTTTGCAAAAGCTTTATTTTTAATTGAATGATAGATATTGTGATTTTTTTGTTGTTGTTATTGCTGTTTGCTGGGTTTGGTTCTGTTCCTTCATATCATGTTGGATTTTGTTCTGGTGTAAAGTCAATTTAGGATCAGTTGCATTCTTTCAAGTCTTTTGTTTTGAACTTTGTTAGGGCACATTCAGAGCAGCCTTGTGTTAGAGGCAATGTAGCACCAGCACTAAGATAGTACTAATCTGTAGACTCTACTTGATGCCTTCATATTATGAGGCTTTAACAATGGCTGGTAGGACATAAGCTATTCTTAGCCATGTGTGAATCCTAAATTTTGTTTCAAATTTTCAATTGCTTTCTATCACTCATCCTTGGCTTCTTAAAAATTATGCAGACATTTAAAGTCAAATATAGAATACAAAACTCTTGATAAATGCGATTTCCGATTCACCTTCCAATGTAAATATTCATAAACCAGTCTTCAAAAAGTTTACAAAGCCGTAGAATTATAGTCCAAAAAATCTTGCTCCATGTGTTTGGTCCAACTCAACATCTGTGGTACTTTAGTTTCTTCTATGGCAGTCAAATCAACTGTCATCTAGTCTTAAGCATCCCAGTGATAGAAATCCCTAAAGATATTTGAATTAAGTTATTAGAATCCTTGTGAGTCATCTCTTTGCCATGGTATATTTGTCTTTCCTCAGCTTTTACATGCTACAAATGATGGGATTCTCCAATTGTCTTTGAACTTACATCATCAATTCTGCATACATAGTGCTATCTTGTTATTAATTATTGCCCAGGAGCTCTTTTTTCTTTATATATATATATATATATATATATATATATATATATATATATATACACACCTCTGATATTCTACCTACTAACATCCTATTCTATACACATATCCCTCCACCTCCCTTCATCAAGACTGATCTGTATCTTCTCTCATAACCTGGACCTCTGAGATACAAGTGTTAACTGATTTACAAATGTTTTTATCTAGACACTCTTTAATTTCTCACTTAGGGAATGAGTAGCCTGTGAATTTTAGGGACACTGAGAAATCCAATAAGGGATGCTCTGTAAATGATGATACTTCTTGGCAGCTACATCTTGACATTATCTGTTCAATTTTAATAACCTGTCCCTGGCTAATAACTATTTCCATGGGAATGTCTGTGTGCTTGTGTTGGGACATGAGCATGCAAGACGGAAGCAAAATGTGAGCTAAAGAAAGAGAGGTACCATGATTACTTTTGATTAAAGAGGAGATTTCAAGTAGGTCTGTCTCAGGATGTTACTAAAACAGGAAACCAATGAATATTCCTTTATCCTGAAAGCCTATAAACAGGCATTAGCATTAAATAACTTCCTAACTTGATCTAGTGATTGTCATCAAATTTCTTCTGAGGATCAAATTAATACAATGTGGCTTAAATAGCATTGACCTTTAAATATTGTTAAATCCCATTGATATCCTTCATTTTACCTTTTGAGTTTACATTTTTAAGTGGCATTAAAGCTGCATATACTTAGAAATATTTTTATCTTGTTTTTTTTCCTTTACTAACCAAGGACAAATATAATCAAACGGTACTAAAAAGTAAAGAATGAAAGGTTTGGGGCATTTTAAGAGCAAGGGACAATACATGGGAGAGATACAGGGGTGCAAGAATAGTCTACATCACTAAAGATAGGATAGGCTATGAGTACACAGCAAAACTGAATTGTGTATTATAGTAAATACAGACTTTCAAAGCTGGAGTAGATTGAAGTTCAGATGCTGCCTATGCAAAACTAGAACCCACACTCACCTATATGCAAGACTGATCAAGACTTAACTTTGTGCCACATTTCAGCATGTTAACCCCAGACCTCCCAGCATCCTGGAAACATTGCTGTAATCATTTTTACAGCATGCTGTTTGTGGAGTTAGGTTACAAATATTATGGGTCCTGTTATACAATTGAAAAGTTGAGTTACAGGGAGGTTATGCAGTTTGCTCATGGTCGGAAATTGGTAATTGAGATCAAGTGCAAACTGGAATAGACCCAGAAAGAGTTCCTCCCAGGATATCTTGGAGGTGTCACTCCAAAATCCTTTCAGGGATTTATATATGCTATTCCCCAGGGCAGTGAATTCAAAAGTGATAATGGGAATCTTCTAGGAGGCAATTGTATAAGTAGGTTTTTTTTCTTTTGGAGACAGGTACTGTGCTGTTACTTTAGACTCTTCTACTTTTTCGAAGGGGTAGAATTAATGACTGATTAGTCTAACACTGCATTCAGCTCACATTTAAAGTCATAAATACCACTTTGCAATACAGATTTCTACAACTCAGCAATGCTTCCTGAAGAAGTTTATTATAATGCAAGGAAATTTTGGGGCTTTATGATGCCCACTGACTAGGTTATAGTTTCTTTTCATTCAAAAGGAAACTTGAGAGGGAACATTAAAATACACTCACAATACACTGTGGACAAGTTTGGGCTTGAAAACCTTCATAATGTTATCCTTATTCTGTGGTTATCTTCATCGCCAAGTAAATCTCAAGAGCTTCATATAAAGGGATTTAAGACATTTTTGTGGTTTCTCATACTTCAATTTTCTTCCTCACTGGCAGTCCAGTGAATCTACAGGAAGTGAAGGAAAGGGAAAGAAAACCTGAAATTGTGCAGTTACTCACATAGTTGAGGCCGTGTCTCTGACTGTGGCCAAACATGCCACTTCAGTGAGTAGACATTTTCAAGGGTGAAAAGAAGATTAGAAATTAGCCTGAGATTTCTGATCCAGTCATTTGCAATGTCAGTAATAGTATTTTCCAAGTTTTAAAGCTATTTTTAGATGTGTCTAAAACGTTGACAGTCCCAACAAGTTCTCTGGATAATATATGGCAAATTTTACTATTTTATCAAAAAGATGGAAGATATTTTATTACCTGAACCAAAAATGTATATTCTTTTTAAAATACATTGCTGATTTGTGTGTTTACATCATTACTCATATGATAAATAATCAACAATAATAATTTTATTATTTTTTTTAAAGAGAGAGCGAGGAGACACAGAGAGAGAGAGAGAGAGATAATTTTTAATATTTATTTTTTAGTTCTCGGCGGACACAACATCTTTGTATGTGGTGCTGAGGATCGAACCCGGGCCGCACGCATGCCAGTTGAGCGTGCTACCGCTTGAGCCACATCCCCAGCCCCATAATTTTATTATTTTTAAGCACAAACATATGTAAACACAATATGTATACATAAAAAATCTTGTTTAATAATTCTAACAAATCTTGAATGCAATCATTATTACTATTATTTTGCCTATGAGAATAAGAATAGTCTAACTCCTGTTTTACAGTTAACACACTGACAGAATTGCCTAACACCAAAGCATGGGGTTAAAATTAAAATAAAAAGAGGGAAATCGAGCTGTTATCCATACACTTCTCCATACAATTAATCTGAAGAGATGAAAGTAATTATTATTAGCTTGTTAAGAAAATCTATATGGTAGGGTAGAACTATTAGGCCCAACTTTCTGATGAAGGCTGAGGTTCAGAAAATTGTAAATTATTGACATGAATTAGTTTGATATTGAGTAAGTATTAAGTAGCAGAATCAGGACTGTGTAACTCTTCTCACAATGTGTCTTTCCTTATTGCTTAAAATTAAACAAAGAGAAAATCATGTCATTCTGATTCTAATCAATATAATTAAGGCAGAATTTTTATAGGATGTACTGCTTTTATTCCAATAGTTAGTTAGTATAAAACTACCCAATTTGTGTATGCCAGTTTTGGGATATGCAAATGCCCTTGGAGAGAATTGTGCAATAGAAATATAGGTGATGGGTCAGCAGGGTCTGACATGAAGTAGCAGTATTTACTTTGTATGGAATTTTGGAAACATTTTTTGCATCCTCAATTTGAGGACATTGAATGTTTAGAATTAGAATAACCTCTTGAACTAAAATCTGACTACAATATTCCTCCAGGTTCCATTACAAATTCAGAGTCATCTTACTCTGGGTATTCTTCATTCCCTGGACAGGTCAGTGAATTTCTTTTGCATCCTCTCACCTGCAGGTGGGTCAGTGGAGCAGCTGAATATCACCGTGCATTAGGTAGATCAGAAATAATGAGATTGGTGGATTGGCAGATGGACATGATAGATGAATGGATAGATGATAATAGATAGATAGGTAGATAGATAGATAGATAGATAGATAGATAAGCTAGATAGAATAAACAGATGGATCCCAATCTGGATCTGACATTGGCTTGTTGTGCCATTGTCTTTTCAACCCTAGTAGGCTCTTAAGAGCTAATGCATTTTCTCACTCCACACATGGGTCCTCTCACAGCAGGGCTTCCATAGCAAAAGCATTTCAGAAATCCCAGTTTACCTTCATTTGTATTATCTACATTTCACCTGGCTTTTCCACTCAAGTTCATTTTTAGACCAAGAGCCCAGCGGTGTTATTCTTTTAATTTTATATACCCACAGAGCTAAAACATTTGAAGTACAAGCGTGGGACTGTATACTTTTCAATTAGATGTTGGCAACACAAACACTCACAGACACTAACTGGCACAGAACAACTACCATTCTCTTAAATTAATGGATATACTCTGATGGCATGCCCAATGGTACAGCAATTTGGGAGCCTCAAGAACTATAGAAACCATGGAAATTATAGTCCACTGCACAACAAGAAGTCCTTTAGAAAGATTTTGCACAATTAGCTTATTTCAGAAATTAAGAATGCCAATTGGATCAATCAGCCAAATCTTGGCAGGACATTGATACTAATTGCCTTTTGTCACTATTTAGTTGCCTCTCTGTTTCCTTGAGTATAGAGAACCAGAGAAAAAGATTGCTTCTTACAGGAGTCAATAAAGATTTAAACTAAAGCCAATTTACTTGCGAAAGCACAGGGCCACAAGCCTACTTTCCCCCAAAAATCTTGAACTCTGTAAATTTTAAACATCAAGTTATTTTTTTCCACATATAAAGTCTCATTAAATATTCTATGTCTACATTTGGATGTAAGATTTCTTTGTGTAATGGCTTATAACTACATATCAAATTTTAATCTATTGCTATTGTTATTATTTGCAAATTTCTAGTAGTCATTTTTATGGTCTACAACCATGGGTGTTATTGTTCCCTATCCATCTTATAATTTCAACTAAATCAAGCAATGAAAATTTTATAGTGCATCCCTAATTGTGCACCAGACTGGAACTGTTCATACAAATTCCAAGCAATTATAAGGCTTTCTGGGAAACATTGGCAGCAAACACTAGATTAAATGTTTATAACAGCAAGCCAGATGGGAAACAGAGATAAGGAAAATCTCATGGAAACATTTTTTCCCCCAAACCACAACACTGTTTTAAATTAACCTGGCCAAGGGAAAACATTTTCACATTGTTGACCAATAACAAGTTTTTGGTAAATAATAGTCTTTAAATTGTGGGAATAATTTTACAAAAACATAACCATTTGTGTCATCTGTGACCAATGTTACAAACAGATACCAGATAGAATTGATGGGTGGTTCCAAGGATGTGTTAAAATGCTAATTTAAAAAGTTGATACTTTGAAGCTAAAAATGTAGCTTATATCATATGAGAAGTGGGGGAAAATCTCATGGAAATATTTAGCTGTACTTGAGAATGTCTGACATGGAGACTGTGGTGCATAAATAGGCTAGGCAAATTCTGAAAAATCCATTTGCTGCTTGAGAATTCAGGTAGAAGTCTGCCATTTTTAAAGATAAAAATCTATCTCTTAATGGAATTGGGCAATAAGTGTCTCACCCACTTGAGCCTGTGCTTGCTACCTTTCATGTGATTAAAATGTTCTGAAAGTTAACAAAGGTAGATTTACAGTGAAGATACTAACACTGAAATATATATACTGTGTATGTGTGCGCGTTTTTGCGCACATGCGCACCATTGTGATTTTCTCTCCCTCACACTTCCTTTTTTTAGGTGATATTGGAGTGGACATGAGCATTTTTGGATTATGTCTAAATGGAACTTAAATTTGAAAGACATTTGTTTGCTTTGTTGGGATGTATTTTTGTGTGATGTAGACAGATCCATGAACAGTTAACTTATTGATATTTTACAAGTTTGGAAATGGCTTTTGGGAATAGTCTTGCCATTCACTGCACCTAGTCACTTATAAAAAATGAAAGTACATGTTTTACCATAATTGATATATCCCATGGAGAAGAAACAAAGTTTAAATTGCAGATAGAAAGGAGTTGGTCTATGGAATATTTTTCCACTCAATAGTTTATGGGATATTTTCCCATTTAATAGTTGTGTAAAAGATTTTCAAAGCTTAAAATATGTATGCATATAATTTTTAAAAATAAAACCTCTAAGTTATATTTCTTAAAGATTTTGAAAAAATAAGGTGTAAAATTATTCAAAAAATCACAAAAGCTCAAAGACATTATTATAACTGCTATTTGGAAAGATAGTTTGGAATATTCAATTAAAACAAATGAGAAATTACAGATTCTCTGATTTGGACATATATGAAGAGTATCTTCTTTTTCACTTTTAATTTTATCATCAAATGATTCGAGAAAATGTTAATATAAAAATAATAGGTTATGTCATATAAGGGATAAGGATGAGGAATGAAATCAATAGAAATTATTCTGATCTTAAGAAGGGAATTTGACATATCAAAAGAAGTAATTTATTAAGTTGAAGAGACGCATTTTGAATAGAAGAAATTATCAAATCCTGAGATTAGTTTGAATCTAACAATGAAGATAAATGGATTATATGAATACATTTGGGAAAATATTTAAATTTGTTGCTGTATAAATGAGCTCTTGCTTGCTGTGTTATAATTCCCCAAACCTAATGGCTTACATTATACTCTATAGGCCAAATCTGGCCTACAGCCTATTTTTGTACATCCTGCAAACTAAGAACAATTTTACATTTTTAAATATGTGTTGAAGAAGAAGAAAGAAGAAAAAAGAAGAGAAGGAAGAAGAAGACAATGAACAACAACAGAGACCACAGATGGCCCAGAAAGTCTAATATACTGAATTCTTGCCAACCCCTATTTTAAAACAATTTATTGAACTCAGCATTCATCATGTTGGTAATTTTAGGATGGGCTCAGTTGGGCTGTTCTTCTGCTGGTCTGGTCTTGGCTGATCTCACTCATGTGTCTGCAGTCAGCTGGGTGGGTGGGATTACCTAAAGACTGGTTATATGGTACACCATCCCTTATAGGTTTGGTGGCAGGTGAACAGTCAACAGAAATGACAGAGTGAATGGGCCACAGTCTCTCATTATTCAGAAGACAGGTCAGGGCTTATTCTTAGGATGATAGTTTCAGTGTTTCTAATAATAGCTAGCCTCAAATTGAAGTGCTTTTCTGGCCTTAGCTTAGATCATATTTGGTAATATAGTCCATCAAAGTAAGTGCTGTAGTTAGGTTCAGTTACCTAAGGCAGAGGGAGATGCTATGAAAACAGATGGATGAATAAAAAGGAAAAAGTTATGACCATTTTTATAATCCATCATACTTGTTGATTTGATGTGAAATAATAACAAAGAAGATAATGAAAACTAATCATATGCCATTGCTATAAGAACACTGATAATTAACTGCGAAATAAGTGATGTCAATTTAATGACTAAGATTAGTCACACAGTAGAAAATTTGAAATGTCCTGAAACTTTTCTGTTTTTATATGAAAGAAATTTGAAGAATTCTTTCCCAAATTGACCACAGTTCTTTGATTTTATAAGTAATTATCAATAACTAGTGAATTTGAATGAATTTTTGCTCAACTATCAATAATAGAAAACATGATTTAGCATGCCTACTCATAATAAGAGAAAATGAATTATTTTCTTTTTTTGAAAAGTTCTTACAAAATTATTGTCCAGTTAATAATGAAAACATTCATAAAGAAAAACATGTAGGAGAAAAATGTATACATAGACATGTGCTGGGTATTTCATCTAAAAGTGTTTTTTGGATTTTGTGAGGTGGATAGTATTTTTTGCTCTAAAATTTGTAATTTATTATTTTTTTCCTATTCTAAAACATTTATTTTCCTATCTAATTTTAGATATATACTATTGCATTCTTTTCTTATATAAAGCCTACAGAGTTTCCCAATTTCAGGCCCATGCTTGAATCTACCCAGGAAAGGACCAGGAAGTGTTCCAGCTCCAAAAGCCCAGGTTTGTCCAGGACAGCAGCTGGTACAGAGGGAGGAGGGAGAATAAAAAGAGTTACAGCTCCTTGTGTGATCCTGTGGGGTGGTATTTGGCATCCTGCATCTTCTTGTCAGTTCCAAGATTGATTAGAAAGCCTTTGGTAATCTTTTCTGCCCTCAATCATGACACATGCAAATATCAGCTCTAAGGTAATCAGATCTCTATGGTTTTGAAGATGGCTAAACTGATAAATTCAAATACACATTTACTTTTATTATCCCTATTCCTATTTCTCCATCAATTGCCCCCTGCCTGGAAGTGTTATTCAAATGAGATAAGAAGGGGATTTCAGTTTGACAAGTGGAGTAAAAATGTTTCTGAGAGACTGTATAATTTGCCCATGGTTACATGGTACATGGGGGAAGACAAGATGGCAAACAATTTGTGTGTATTACTGAGGACCATTTCTTCCCCATCTCTTCCCTCTTTATTATTTCAATGCAAAGGGGCTCTTCTCTGAAATGATGAGAAGCGTATCTTCTATAGGAATGGCAACTTTCTTATATGCTAATCATTGCCCATTCAGAAATCCTGAAGAAATAGGGAAAACATTTTCTAAAAGGGACAATATTAAATGTTAGTATATGCTGAGTATCTCATTCTGGCACATAATTCTTCACATGTGAAGATTCAGTTAGGTGATTTTAAGGGAGTATATGGTATAAATAAAGAGATTTGTTGCTGGGGGCAATTCAGAAAGGAAGGAGGAATGATGAGCAATGGCTGGTAGGTCATATTTATGGATATGGTTTTATTTAACATATTAATTCCACAGTGCCTATCACAAAGCATAGAAGATCCCCAAATGACTCTTGGAAACCCTCTACTCCAAGTCCCTACATTTACAAAAGGGATACTTCATTTCCCTTAACCTGACCAACAAATCTGACTTGCCAGAATCACCCCGACAAACATCGACAGAGTTATTAACTTTTTCCTCAGCTTTCTCTAGACTGAACTACAGGACCAATCAGATCATTACTATTCAAAACCAACAGATGCTCTTTAAAGCTATCCTTAGCTTGATTTGGACCCTAAAGTTACTTCTGGTTTACTGCTATGTCCTGTTTTTTTTTCAGATTTTATTCCAAACCTGAAAACTCAACTTATTCTTCATTGTTATTTTGTTGTTTATTTTCATTCTGTGTATAGATAGTAATTGCACATAGAAAATAACACTTTTTGGTAATGAATTGAATTATCCCTATTCCATGAACAGTGTGAAGGCACCATCAATGAAGCTGAAAGATCAGACTTTTTATCTTCGATAAAACATATAGTCCTTGAGGAAAGCAAGTGAATTTCATATATTACATCTTTTTTATAAGTATTCAGCATATGTTGGAACCTTAATATAAATTTGACAGTACAAATTATGGAATCACCAGCCAGTGACTCAATACTGCCCTTACAGCTGCTAGTTATCATTATCTTTATATTGCAAATGATGACATTTTGATCCTGAGTAGATGAAAATGAGATTGGGATAAGCCTATTTTCAAATGGCTCAAAGGACAGTTCTCAATGCTACCTTCAAGAATGAATGTTAATAGGTCAAACATGTATAGTAATTTAATCATTTTGTCTTTTAAAAATTATCTCAAATAACCATTCTGAGAACCTAATAAAAGCAGAAAGAATAGTTATTATTACCATTTTACCATTGGGGAAATTAAGGTACCAGACATCAAATGATGAGCTCAAGGTCACAGACCACATTAAGAGCAGGACTGGGATCAAGGCCCAGATGCTGTCCTGGGTCCCATGACTCTCCCTTCCTTTTCCTAAATATCTATTTTCCCAAACTATGTGTCACCATTCAAACACCCTCTTCCCCATCTGGTCTAAAATAAAAATAAATAATATTTCTGGTTTCCAAAATTATTCAGTTTTTATTTTTTTAAATAATTGAGTGGGCCCATATAGTACTTCTTTGAAATAAATAATTAGAAAGGAATAATAGAATTCACTTCCTTCTCTCTCTCTCTCTCTATATATATATATATATTTTTTTTTTCTGAGTGAATAATACATACCTGTGAGGGACAAAATGGATGGGTAGCACCACAATTTCTGCAATCATTTTATTTGATTATGAAATACATATACTCGGCATCGAAAAGCAGATGCCTGTGGATTCAAGACACTACCCATGATTATAATAATTTTTAAAAATGTCCGAAAAGTAAAACCTAGATAACTACCAATCTGTTACACTTATGAGCTTCTTGGTTAATATGTTCAGAAACCAATATCATTGCAATGACTCAAAGGTACCACCGGATATTTCATTTTGCTTTATATTCTTGGACAAAACATGCCTATTAAAAACTACATGACTTTAACCTTCAGCTACCTCTCACCCCTAGTTTTCCCAAGGTCATGCCATCTGACCTGAGTCCAAGGCTTCTGAGAAGAAAGCCCATAGCAAAGGGACAGTAACTGTGAGGAAATCTGGAACGATTGTGTAAGCAGATCTTAATGGCTATTCTTTAGCCTAATTTAAAGTCTTCTTCTTATACTTTAAAATCCTGATATTTCAGTCACGAAATTAAAATGATGCCTCAACCAAATCATAGATGCAAGTCCAAAATGCTGTATAATTGCTCCATCACCCCTAGGAGAAGTTCTGATTAAAATGAGTCACATTGACCTTGGATGACATGGCCTAAGGGGCAATTATTCCCCAAGGGACTTAATTAAATGCAATTAGACCAGTGAGAGTACATTTAACGAGTCCCCTTGCGATACCTATATTTCCAATCTATTTTTCCAGCAACTTTCACTAATGATTTGATTCACTCAACATCTGTCAATGGATAATGATTGGGCACTCACAACTATAAGGTGATGATGGAATACCTAGGTACCATGATTCAGAAATTAGAGAGAAAATATAGACACATGTCAAGTTGAGCCAGAATATAAGAGGTCATCTGTTTATAGGCCAAATGTACAATAGAGAGAATGAGCAAAAAATACTGTCAGAGGAAAAGGTGCTTACTGTAGGTGGAAGCAGATACAGTTGGCCTCAGGGACAACTTGAAGACTTGTAGGATATAGATAAGGATAGAATACTCTGAATCAGACTTTGATGCTGGAAAGAATTCCGGGGATCATCTTGTCTCATAAAACTTCCTCTTACACTGCTCTAGCACTCTTAAGGGGTTATGTAGTTTACTCCAAACCATCCTATTTGTGGCATGAAGTATTTTTAAAAGGTGAGTAAAATGAGAAAGTTGAGTAGTATAGATGCATGAACTATATTTTGGGGATGATATATTGACAGCTAAGTAAGGTAAATAGTACAGGTAAATATTGGTTGGAAAAATAAATTCAGGCCAATTTCTAAAAATGCTATGTTTTGAGTTTGGAATTTATTTTGTCAACAGAAAGGAATGTATACATGTACTTGAGTTGTAGATTCTTATAATTAAAGTACTATTTTCCGAAAGATTAATCTGGTAATTATGTCCCTGATGTATTGAAAATTGTCAGGACTGACAAAGGTCTGGATAACACTAATGTAATTACAACAACAGTCTCAGATAAGAACAATGATCTCTAATAATATTAAGAGAAGCCAAGAGCATTAGGAATAATATCAAGTATAATGACTAGGTTTCAGGTAAGGTTGTCAGGAGGTGTCAGGCAGTGGTGATTGTCAGATGGGAACCAGAGTAGAAAACTGAAGGATCAAGGGGACATTGAGAGGAAGAAGCATGGGCCAGGACTAGAGAGTTCTGGAAAGGCCCAAAAGCTCAGTCAGAAATGAGCTAGTGTCCAGGAAAATAATCCAGAATGGAAATGAGCCTGGGCACTGCAGACCAGAGCAAGGTAACAGAAGGCTGTAGCAAGCAGGCAGAGATCAGGTTGGCTCAGACATGAGGAAAGGATATAGCATGCCCCAAGGAATGGCCAAAGTCAGAAAATTTGGAATGGACTCTGAGATTATAACCCAGACCAGCTCACTAAGCAGCATCAAACAAAAAGATTCTGTAAGCAGAGAAGTCTAGAATTCAGCTGTGAGTTCACAGATAATTGTGGAGGCCCAGCATTAAGCAACATTAATACTGCCAAGGGGAACATCCCAAAGGCAGATGAAATGTTTTCTTATGGTATCTGAAAATCTGGAGAAGCTTGAAAGAAAGGAAGACAAGGAAGAAAAAAGTGGAAATTTAATGTTTAAAAATATACAGAAGTAATCACAGAAAAAAAAACTACAGGAATTTTTGTACAGTAGCTATTTTAGTAGTTAGTACTGTTTTTATTCTTAATTATATGGTTGGGTTGGGGAAACACAGTGGAAACAGAACATAAAGTTGTCGGTGATACTAGGTGTACTTCTCTGGTACTACTGGATATTGAAGAAAACTTTGCCCCAACTGGAAAGTAGCTTAGATGTTCCTTGCTATGTTAATAAGGAACTATCTTACCCGAAGTAGAAGAAGTAGGATGGAGAGGGAATTCATCCAGGTCTGAAGACAATGATTTAGTTCTTTGGAGAATAAAAAAGGAGAACAGCAAATAAGGTGGAGCTGGGTTCCAGGAAGAATGGTGAGTTTGCATTTTGTCTAGTTTCATGTGGAACTGACAGAAGGTCCTTGAAAGAAAATTTTTTACTAGCCCCATGAAGACACAAACTATCTGAAAATACAGATATTTGCCATCACATATGAACTGAAAATTGAAAGTGGATGAGAGAGGCATCTTTGCTTATTATTGCTAGTCACATCAACTAACTGTTATTTAAACAAAATTGTTTCTATTACTTCATTTTGAGGATGTCCACTCATTCTATACTAACAAGAGCATGAATGGCTATGGTAAACTTTGGCTTCAGCTACACTGGCTCATAATTAGATATGCAACTATTGAGGTTGTCAGTTGCCAACAGAACTGGAAGTATCATATAGATTAAAAAGGAGACCTGCTTGCAAGGAGCTGGAGGGTCAGAGGCTAATGGCAGGCTAGTCATCAGCAACCACCAAGTATCTGCGAAACAAAGCAGTTTACAGCTCTACCAGTCAAATGAGTTAAGTCTGGCTCATGTCAGCCTTTGAAATTTCAGGGGAGATGTGGCACAAAATTTCTCTCTTGAGGTTTTTAATATTTTCTGGTTTCTATCTTTGCCTTTCTCATGGCATCCTGAAACTTCTACCCTATTCCAGCCTAAACTATATAACCATCATGAAAATGTAAAAGGTCAAAATAAACAAAAGGAGTCTGTGGGGAAAATTGCCTTGAATAAAGATGCATTTAGTTTATAGAATTTCTGAATATTGAATATAGTGGCTGAATATCTCAGGTCCTCATTTTTCCATGAATGCAGTTTAGTGCTATTAACTATGGGTGACCGATGGGGTGAGTGTGACACTGTAAATGCAGAGACAGGTCTGGGTCCATTGGCTTGGTGATAGCAAGGATGAGTGTGTTTCATGCCAGCCTTGTTGAAATACACCCAATTTTGAAATGACAATTTAATATAAGCAGCCAAACATGGACTTAGTCCAACCTCAAATGTCCTACTAAAACTGTGTGATGGCTCATAAAGATAGCTCTATCTCCAGGAATTTTATGGACTAAAGCAGTATGTTGAAGTGATAGATAGCACCCCAATACCTCCATTAAAATCTCTGTTGGTGTTGTTTTGAACCACCATACAGTAGATGGGAACTAAGTACAAAGTCTTCATTTTAATTCTGATTCTGCACATGACTTAATCTTCCAATTCTAAAAAAAGTTTTAAATATAACAAATTCAAGAATATTTTTTCATGCGTATTGCTTTGAGAACATTTTCTACTGTCATCGATGTCCCTTTTGTAAGAATCTATAATTCTTATTAACATGTTTCCTTTCAGAATTTATTGCCATAAACACATATTCCCCAAACATCTGGCATTTTTAAAAAATTCAAATAATGAGAATCATAATGACACATTGGTTTTTCCTTTTTTCTTTAGTTTCCAGGGAGCTCAGAGCTAAAAACAGTGCTGAATTACTTATCCCAAGTGTTAGATCCCCTTCATATTTTTAAAAATCTTTATTATATAAGAATATATTGGAAAGTTTTTAAGCCCTTCAATATTTGGAGGCATTTTTACAGGGGTAAAACAAAATTTTTTAAAGCTGTTTCTTTTAGCTCTTCATTATCTGGGCTTTGCCTGTTCATTGTGACTCTAGATGTGACTATAGATGATTTTCCCACCATGATTTGATTCACTGATTCAGTAATACTAATATACAATGTATTACTATCTCACCAATGAGCTTACCCCAGGATTGCATTCCTACTTATTATACCCCAAACTAGAAGAAGGTGGATTGAAGGTGAGAGGTCAGAGAAGGTGAGATGCAGGAAGAGCAAGAGAGGAGTATGTAGTCCCATGAACGGATGAGAATAAAAGTGTTTGAGTAATATTCATCAAATATTGTCAAATTCTTTTTATCTCTGGTGATCTAACATCCCCATTAGCATTAATAAGTGAGAGGTTGTTATAATGGCAGTGCTTTGGGATTTCACAGAGGGAAGAGTATATATGAAATTTTGATCATACACAAGATCCACTGAGGCAAATGCTAAAATTGTCTTGTAGATAATTAGATGTATTTTGAGTCTATACTTGAACTTAGGTACTGAGATGTTTTGCTGTTATAAAAATTATTTTGATCTTTGCAATTTTGGGATGAATGTAACCATTTTAGGCTATTTCAAGAAAAAAATCAACTATGAGATTTATAGCTGCTAATGAAATCATAGGGTACCCAACAAAACAAACTTCTGCATTGAGGTTTAACTCATCTTTTAGGACAGAAATTTCTGTGAGAAATTATGAATGAATTTATTCAATGAGAAATAAAATCACTAAAATATGGTGATTTCTTTTACTGTTTAAGAACTGAAATAATACTCATATTTTCAAAGAAGAAAGAAAAGTCATTTTTTGTCTTTCACTGAAATTTAAAAGTAGGAATTGGGATTTTTGTTGAACTTTCTTACATAGAAAGAAGAAGGTGATGTTCAGAAAGTAATATTGCATTTTGAAATTAATGTACATTAAAAAATAATAATGTACCCAAATCATAATTAATAACAATCTCCAGGTTTTGTAAGACTGATAGAAGAAATCCAGCAAGAAAGGACTGCTAGAATATGGATGCTTATTTTAACAGTATTATTTCTTCTTCACTGAGAATTCTTAATCTTTTTGATGCTGGAAAATTCCCCCTAAGCATTATCACAGATGGAGTTTATATAATGCCGTAGGATCTCTTCATTTAGACAGAATTTACCTTTCAAATTTATCAAATGAACAGGGGCAGTTTTTGTTAATTGGCCATTTTATTGACTAAACTCAATGAATTAAACATTCATTTCACTGTCATTTTAAAAAGATTACCTATGGTATTCATGATCTCTGAGACTCAATGAACCTTACTGAAATCTAATGCTTGAAAACAAAAATGTCTCTTTAAGGAGCACAGGAATCTTATACAAAGATAATTAATGTTAGTTCATTTTTACTCACTTATTCAACAGACACTTTTAGAATACGTACTGAGTTCTGATGGAGACAACTATGAACCAATTAGACCTGTCAGTTCTTTTGTCTAGGTTTTATGGCTAGAGGTGGTAGGTGACTTTCTTGTTACAGTAAACTTAGTGCAAGGCTGGAAGTTTATATAAGGGTATGGGGGCCATGGGATCCCTAACTCATAGAGTGGTCAGTGTGGGAACAGAGAACCATAGACAGAGCTTCCCAAAGAAAATGAACAAAGCAACTGGAAGGGGTGATGAACAGAGATTGATGCAAGCAGGGGGACCAACAAGAGGAAATACTTGGCCCACTCGAGGACTGCTGTGGTCATCAAGCAGGGGAGGAAGGAATACAGACATAGCCAAATTTTGATTCAATGTCAAGACCTACCACACATGAATTAAAAGCATATGAAATGATTTATTATATACTGAACTGACACTCTCTGAGGGTACCTGGGGTAGGCATCCCTTACCTGAAAATGGCTTGTCAGAGTAGAGAATGAAGACTGGCTTGATTTTTTTTTGTAGCCATGAGATGGGGCCATTAAGCATTCTGTATAAATTCCCACCAACACCAAACGAGGAAGCACCCTTAGTTTTATCAGCCTGCCCAGACATGGATGAAAAGGGGAGTTGTGGGGTTTAGAATCTATCAGAAGTCAGCCACAAAAATTGGAGCCATATTCTTTATTTCAAGTAGTTAAATAAAGAGAATTTAGTTGACAATCAATTAAGGGTATCTGAAAGCTCAGTCCTTGTCCCCAATACCAATCCAATAACGAAGACACGATTTTGAGAAAAAGGAAAAGGAAGGTTTATTGCTTTGCTATAAACAAAGAAAATGAACAAAGCAACTGGAAGGGGTGATGAACAGAGATTGATGCAAGCAGGGGGACCAACAAGAGGAAATGGTTGGCCTGTGTGGAAGAAACACAGGGGACGCCTGTCCCAGAGGCTATGATTCTGCCCATCAGCAGGAACAGGAGCCTTCTAAAGAGGGGATTCAAAGGCTACATTCCATGTGTTCTCTGTTGGAGTTGTAATTTACTTGTTAATTTGGGAGATAGTCATTTCTGAAATCTTCTGGTGCCATCCCCAAAGTCTGGATTACTTTGTTCTTAGGGTGGGTGTGTGCTCAAGAACAGATAAATCTGCCTAAAATGGGAAAGAAAGGTCCGGTTTTCCCCAATATTAGGGGGGATATGTTAGGGAGAAGCAGAGATAGAGGAAGAGAAAGAAACATCCATTTCAAAAATAAGTTGCAGTGGCAGAGAATCAAGGGCTACATTCAAAGCATAATGTGGACCACTGTTACAGGGGATCAAGACCACAGGAAGGGAAGCATTTTAGTGATGAGGTTGGACTATAACTAAAGCAATTGTGTTGACAAACTATGCAAACTTTAAGTGATATTCATGATCTAAATTGATAGGAGATAATAATATTTAATGATGTTTTGGTTTGGGGTTGGAATGACCCCCAAAGACTTATGTGTTTAAGGCATGAATGCAGAAATGTTCAGAGGTAGAACTTTGGAGGAGTCATTGGATCATGAAGGTGCTGCTGACTTCATCAGAGGATCTATGCATTGGTGTATTAATAATTCTGTGACATTAGAGGGAAGTGATGGAAACTATAGGAGATGGGGTCTAGTTAGAAGAAGTAGGTCTCTTGGGGAATGCCTTAGAGGGATATTTCTAGTCTCCAGTCTCTTTCTCTGAGTCTCTTTCTGCTTCTTAGCTGCCATGAGCTGAGCAGCTTTCCTCTGCCATGTCTTGTCACCATGATGTTTCTGCCTCAGAGCCAGGTGACCTGGACTAAAAGTATATAAGAAAAAATATTTTTTCCTCCTCTAAGTTGGTTTCAACAGATATTTGTCATATCACCAAAAATCTGGCTAACAAAAACAATAAGATGGGGAAGGAGAAGGAGGAAGAAAGATTAGTTAAAGATGGGACCCAGATATTTGGATAGGGCAGTTAGGTGGAATGTAGAGATTTTTCATTGTGCAAATAATGTAGGAGGAAAGACAGGGCTAGAGGACAGATGATTAATCTATTTGGGGTATATTAATTTGGGATTGTCCTTGAGATATGGACAAATGAAAAATTCTTTCAGAGAAGAACTAAAAGTTATCAATCTATTAAATAATTACAATCTTGGAAGAGTACTTTGATAGGTAAGAATTAAAACCATGGAAGATATCTAGGAAAGGAAAATACAAATTGAGAAAGTGTCTAGGATTGAGAATTAAAGGGAAAGTACAGATTTAGGAAACCCCAGATTATTGAGAAAGTACAGCTAAAGAGGCTCAAGACAGTCAAGGGAAGTGAATAGTTCAAGAAGTAAGAGGTGGTCAGCCATTCAAATGTCTCAGAGAATTCAAGTACAATTACACTGAAAAGTACATACTTTATGTACTACCTAAGATTTCATTGGTGACTACAGATAAAGGCCACTGCATTTGGTTAGTAGAATCAGAAACTGTATTTGAGAAATACTGGTCAAAGAATACCCCCCCACACCCCCCAAAAAAGTTGATGGATATAGGCTAGTAAACAAGAAGAGGTTTCAGAAAAGTAAAAAGGTGTAATTGAGGAAAGATGGATGTTAATGGATTTCATACCATTTATCAAGGGATTAATTATTAAAAGAAGTAGAAATCCTGCTTCCATTTGTGTGAGTGTGAAAAATTTGAGATTTAAGTGGCAACAGTCTGAAAATTTTCATCCCAATGGCTCCTATTTCTTTGTGAAACAGGAGGTGAAGGGTAAAATTATATCTTAAGAGTGAGGAAGTAGAGTTGAGAAGAGAGAGGACAGATAGGGAGGATTGAGTGAGGGAAATCAGAGGAAAGTAAAAAATGTTTGACATAGTTGTTGGAAATATAGGGTCTGGGGCCAGGGAGAGCACATTCAGGAAATATATGATTGCAAGAGGTACTGAGGATTAAGATGTTAAGAGTAAAGATCACAAATTTTTAGAGTCATGATTTTCAAGAGTTCTGATGCTGTTTGGAAGGACTTAATTGCCTAAGCAAAGACCCAGAGGAGATGGAAAGATGAATGGTTGAGGGTGAGGCATTAGAATTGAGGGTTAGAAAAATTGCAAGAGTCAGTTTGACAATGTAAACCATGTTGTCACTCTTGGGTAGAAAAAGCAGTGAAGCCTGGGTGTGGCTAATAGCAGGGGCAAAGAATAAGTCTTTAGAGTGACTAATCAGGAGGCCAGAAACAGTAAAATTGGGGAGTGCTGCATGCAAATTTACTGTTGGTAGGGGAACAGTTCCTGATGATGACAATGTGGGCTGTGTCTAAGAGGACAGATGGCTGGAGTGAAGAAGAGGCAAAGGTCTCGGGAGGAGGGGTTCTGAGTATCAGGGGAGATATCCACACAGGTGTTGCCCGGAGGAATTTAGTATGTGAGGCAGGGTGGAACTCTGAACCATGTGCTAGGCTTGCTGATGAACTGAAGAGGGATGAAATGCGAATTTGTAAAAAGATACTGAAGAAATGATAGTCTAGGGAACCAAGTAAATACCAATCTCAAACCTATTCCCTAAACTAGGAAAATGAGCAGATTCTACTAGTGAAGATATCAGTGACTCACCATCCCAAAAAGAGAGCCTCTAGCAAGAAGTGTGAAGAATTGAGACTTTAGACAAAATGGAGCAACATAACTTATTCAGAGTCTTCAAACAAGGAATTGTTAGGGTTTTGCCCACATCTACTGATAGGCAAGTACCAATAAGCACTGAAACTGCCTGGAGTTTTTTGTGACTTCAGGAATGTGTTCCCTGCCCCTGCTCTACCTTACATGGGGCAAATAGAATGGATGGGAAGGCTCACACCCTCAGGCTCAGCACTTAACAAATGGTGGAAGGAGAGAGTGGATACATGTTCCCAACTTTCTTTGTCTCAAGATAGGACAAATGTTCTGTTCAGTTTTCCAAAGTTCCCAGAGGCTACAGTTTTTACAGCAGTAACTTGTTCATTAATTCACCCTGCACTGGTCTCCTTCCCTTGTGTGCCTCATTCCCATTCTCTTAGCTTCCTAGAATTGGGATTGTCAGTTAAGATGCAGAAAGCCCAACTAAATTTTAATTTTACATAAATAATTATTATTTTTATTACATGTCTGATATATCATATAGACTGTAACTTACACTAATTTATTTTTAGTTTATCTGAAAGTATATCTGAACTTTTACATTTTTCTTTACCAAATCTGTCTAACCTGAGACTGCCTTTCAAATTCTCTACTTGTATTCATATCCTTTCCTCAGGGTCTGCTTCTGATGGATTCTAAACTAAGACAGTCAATGGCTATCCTGGAGGGATGAACTTTAAAGAAGAAAAGACTCTGATAACAAACTTCAGAAGCAACATCATACAGCAAGATTCAAATCAGATCAAACTTATAAAGGGCTATTGCTCTAATTCTGGCTATAAACTCAAATTACCAGGAAAAGCCTACAAAGCCAACCTCGGCACATTTTGTCTGATTTGTAGAAGCCATCACCTCATCAGAAAAACACCTGTTACCCAGTCACCTTTATTAAACTCAATGCCAAGTATCATTAGTACAGTTATGCTACGATAATTTTCTGTTCATTCCATCACCAAATGTTCTAAATGTCTATCACTGGAAAATAGCCTCTCTTTCAATAAAATAACTGGGTAAGAAAAGAGTTTACTGCATATTGTTTGGACCCTCCATGAGTCACCATTTCCCAATATTGGGTTTGATTACATCAACACAGGGGATCCCAAATGCATTATTGTTAATGAATTTTCAAACTGACACTTGGGTTTTGTTTTTAATAATTTAATTAAAATCCCAAGTGTTTACGTGTTGCTATTCTTCCTGAGTGAGCCTTCTGCAAATTCTGGGTGGGATCTACTTTATCCATTTACCCAACCACATTATCAACATTTTGCAGGCTGATATTTGCTGAGCCCCAAATCCTTATTTCCATGATTCTTGTTTTTATTGCTTTATTTCTTCCAAGCCTTGATGGAAGTATGGTTTCATTTGTTCATCAGTGCAAAAATAAGCCGTTCAGAGCATCTACATCTCCCCAACATATCGGGTGATTCCTTTGTGTCAAATTTCAATAGCAGAAGTTCACTTTGTTTATTACTTTTGTTCATGTGCTGTGCATACAAATCACTGGCACTAATAAGAGGTTGTACTCAATTCAGGTATAAAATTTGTTCAAGTATTGAACAAAAGTGCTAGTTTAGGAGTATATTATAACTTCTGTGAATATTTAAAATGATGTCCTATTGGTGCTGTCTAATTTAGGCATTCATATTATTGTTCTTTTAATGCAATGCTTGGCTTGATTATTTTTTTCCTTATGACAGCAACAGATAGCACTACTCTTAGGTAGTATTAGGAAACCTGAAGGTGACAAATAACACTTGAAAGAAAATGATTCTCACTTTCTATACATTCACAGGCATAGAAAAAAAAGGAATTTCCATGTTAAGTTTACTGATTCCAAAGTGTCTTTTTAGCAACACTCAGAATGCCAGAGAGTAAGCTATGTCCTGAGTCCTTGACTTTGCTTCTGTTCAATACTTGCTTGAAATCTGTGGGGTGCTGGCTAAAAGAAAATCAACAGGTGGCAGGCAGAGACAAGTGTCTGGTCTGAAACTTCCATTTTGGAGTAACTACAAAACCAAGTAGAGACTGGGGAACTGGGCACCATATTTCCAATGAATCTTCTTTTGAAAATGAGAACTCAGATCCAGCCTAGAAGGAGAATGTCTACAAAGGAAGCTCTTCAGTGTTCTTATTCCTCTCCCCTGCCTGTGTTAGCTCTACCATTTTGAAATCTCAGGAACCTGGACCTTTGCCAGAGTTTTAAGAAAAATAATCTCCTGATTCACAAATAATGGAATTGCTTGGATATAAATGAGATGTCAACGTGCATGAAGAGAGCTATCTTCAATTGATTTCATTTTACATTCCTGATGGCAGGTCAGAATTTTCCCTATGGAATGAATGAAAGGAAGAAACCCCTCCCAGAAGAGTTTCTAAGGGTCACATCCAAAAGGATGCAGAGTTGTACAGAATCCTCCTATCTGCCTCATTCTGAAGCCTACATAGTTCTAATAATCAAAACCAGATGGTTTCTCCATGTGCAATGCAGGCCGGTATATAATTACAACAACCATGATACTGCTGTCCCCTTTCATTGGTACATGTGGTTGACTCTATGATATATTTGATCATGACACAATAACTTAGATTGATTTCATGAGGGGCCACTGTGATAAGGTATGCCAGGCTCTATATCCCACCTATGGCAGAGGGCTTACTATCCAGCCAGCTGTTTCTAATTCAGCTGGATAATTAATTTTACTTTAAACACATTCTGAGCAAATTTTACATCATTTAGAGTTTACACTATGTTTCATGAAATAAGAGCAACTAGCCAAGATAGGTGAACATTCAGACAATGTGGGAATTTATCATCCTATGGGATAAGCTACTTGGTTATTTCATGGAATTCACAGACCATTTTTAAAAATTACCTTTTATTTTCACAAACCAATTTTATCACTTGAACTTAGCTTGCTGCACCAGTGTTTGCCAAGATGAAAGGAAAGCTCTTTCACAATGCTGTCTTCAGACCATAACTTTTAATCCTTCATGCTCTCTCACCTTCATAAGGTTTTTGAAAGATCTAAGTTGAATACTAAGAATTCATAGGCATTTTTCCTTAAAGTTTTCTCAACCCCCTGCAAGCCACTTGCCACTGTTTGTAGAGCACTCCTCAGAGTATTCTGGAAGCCAATTGTTGATGTGCAGTTTTTCTAAAGACTTGGGACAAGGGCCACATTATTTTAATCTGGGGACTGACTCTTTTGAGCAAGTCCCAGATAAAGTTAGTGATTTACAAAAGCTTTTATCCGTCTCCTGATGGCTTTTACAGAGTGGAACACTACATGACCCATGTGATTTGTTTTCATTTACAAAGGTGCAGAGGCTTTGAATTTAAAAATGGAATGTTTTCTTCTCGTGCCAAATGTAAACAATTTAACATCCATTTCCCATCCAGCTATTTTACCAGTTCAAAAGAGTTTATATGAATCTTATCTGTATTATATTTCCTGCTGATTGGCAGTGCCTCCTGCTTCAGCTGGGAAGCCAAAAATGTGCTGGCTCGGATTTGAACAGGAAAGGAATAACAAAGAAAACTGGGAAATAAATGTAATGAGTGGTTACGGGGTGCTGAAAACTATACTTATCGTTTCTTATTCTTGTGGAGTTGGTGCTGCCATATTGATTTGTGCCTGGGAAGTCTTTTATGGAAATGTACAACAAAAGCTTCAGAGTATTTTGTCAACAAGAAAATACAGTTTACTCTATCTTCAAAGTCCCCATCTAGTCCTGATTTGAACAATTCCATATTCCTTGCTGCTGAGATCTCCCTGAGCTCTGGAGGAGGTTTGCATTGGATACAGTAATTCACCATAAAACATAAGAGCCCCACAATGTCACAGAGCATGTTTTCAAGGCCAAGGAAACAACTCTGCAAGGACGGTGAGGAGTCCAGAGGATGAAAAGAACTGTGTCTATTCCAGGACAACTTAAAGTCGGTTTACTGAGCCCTTGAGACCCATTTTTCCCCCCTTCCAGAATGTGAAAGACATTTATTTGGCCTATTGTTTGAAGGCCTTAAGTCTTTCTCACATTCAGGGCCTTCATGATTGGAAAGGAGAGGAGGAAAAGAGCAAAAACAGCCGTCTAGACATTTCCTAGTGGAATATCATATTTATAAACCATTTTCCTTGCCTTGACCTAACAATACATTATGAACTGAGAAAAAAAGTTAGATTCCCAAACTTAGGTTCTATTGTAAGGAAGAAAGGCAAGAGTTATGAATTTTTTTAAAAAAAATTAACAATCAATTTTTGCTTTAAGCTCACATGACCATAGTTTCTGTCAAAGGCACTTCTGTAGCTGTCCTTTCCAGAATGTTCCCACCTTCCCCAGCCCCACATCCCCTTATACCCACCCTTTGCATCACCCACAAATTTTACTGTATTCTCAAGCCTCAATTTAATGAACGTTCCATATGTATGGAGAGTATGTTATTTATTTTTCACTAAATACCCTAACCAAAAGGTGATATCATGACTATCACTACCATATAATGGTTGGGTGTTTATAGTAATGGTAGAGCATAGTTATAAGATAATTTTAGTCCTGACTAAAGAGGAGCAGTGTGAACATGCGTTCTGAAGCTGTGTAGGCAAAATAATGGTAGAAAGAGCAAAATAGAATACCCAGGTTCCAGTTTGTGAGGAAGCATGTAATATCTCTGAGCCTCCCTTTACTCGTCAATAAAATGAGGGCACAGAGTCTGATAATCTGGAAAATATCTGCTTTTAAAATTTTCTTTTTAAGTTTTTGTGTGATTGTTGCATTTCTGGGAAACTCTTTCCCTGAAAGTCACTTCCTGGCATTAGATGCCCTTACTATGAGGAGCACCAAGTGATTTCCTAGAACACACATGCACTGATCTTCATTCTTATAATTCCTTTTGTTGAATGTTTCCTACCCTCCTGTTTTTTTATTTGCTGCTTGCCTTTCTCTCCCTCTCTACCCCAACCCCTTTTTCTCCTTCAAAAAATATACTGATTTCCTTCCCTGCATTTATACATGGTTACCATTGGAAAGGTCATTGATTATTTGGACAATGACAACAAGATATTTCATTAAAAGCTAATCTCCAAATATTGAGCAACTCCAGAGATGGAATATTCTCATTATGTTCATTTGATGATATGCAGTGTATGCAGTTAAATTTGAAGGAGGATGCACATAATTTCTTAGCTTCAAAAACCTAACTCCTCATAGAACCCCTCAAGTTAAGATTATTTTTGAGGAAGGTAAAAGTTTAGTCAACTGATACACCTAAATGTGTACATTTTACATCTTACCAAGTGTGTTAATCAGCTTTTCATCACTGTGACCATTATACCTAACAAAAATAACTTCTAGGCAGAAAAGTTTCAGAGGTTTAGTCCATGGTCAGCTGACTTCATTACTCTAGGCCTGAGGTAAGGCAGAACATCATGGTGGAAGCCTGTGGCCAAAGAAAGCTTCTCAGCTCATGGCAGCCAGGAAGGAGGCAGGGAGGGGAAGAGAGAGAGAAAAAGAAGAGACAGGGCATGCTCCGTGACCTATTTCCTCTAGCCACAGATATCATTAACAATATGAACCTGTCAAATGGATTAATTTACTTATGAGATTACAGCCCTCACAATCAAATCACTGTGGTAAAGCCCCACCTCTGAGCCTTGCTGAATCAGAGATCATGCTTCCAACACATGGGTTTTGTGGGGGACATTAAAGTTCTAAGCCATAACACCAAGACACTAGTCCTATAGGAGTAGTGCCTGGCTCAAAATAAATGCTCAGAAAATATATGTGAAAACATCAAATGGAAGGATGAAAAAGTTGCCTTTCTATTCTATATTTCATAGTATTAACTGACTAATAGATGGTTGTTATCATGTAGACTACTTTATTGAAGATGGAAAAATAATTTTAGTGGGTCTCATACACTATCCTCCACTACCCATTTCTTTTCTTTCCCAAGAGAAAGCTATGAGCCTTATTAGTTGCCCACACTATTTAGGCTTTATTGAAATTTTAAACTATATAGAGTTTTGTCCTAAGCCACTAGCATTTTACATAGCTAATTTGAAGCTTCATTCACAATGCGATGGAGAGACTGATAGGGATGTCTTTAGGTTTATTTACCTGGGGTCATTGTCTGGACCTTTGTCATGTATCTTATTACCCAGTTTTTAAATATAAGTGAGGGAGTAGGACACATACCATCTTCAGCTTCCCTCATGACATTAATTTTGTAGCTCTATGAAGGCAGCAGCGATGTTCACAGAATGATTTTGTTTATTTTAATACACAATGTATATATATTTTGGCATTGATCACTGATTATCTTTGAGTAGTGAGTTGACTGATGGGTTTTAACTTATTATTTAAACTTTTAATCTGAACATTTTTACAATGAAAATATATGATTTATACTCAAATGACACAAAATAAAGTCCATCTACTTAGAGAGAGAGAGAAAAAAAAAACTAACTCCAGGGGGAAAGAAAAGATAACAGAAACAAAATATTAGTTTCCATATCTATTCCTAGAGCTGAGCCCACAATTTGTTGACTCCTTCTTGGAGATTCTTAATAACACAGGTCAGGGCCTATGAATGTACACATTTAACAAACTTTAGGATGGCAGTTATTTTTGTTTTTGTTTTAGAGGAGGAAAAGGTTTTGGGATCATGGTTTCAGAGGTTCAGGCCACTGTGTGTTGACTCTATTCCTCCAAACTCAAGGTGAGGCAGAATATCATGGTGGAAAGATGCAGTGGAAGAGTATTGCTCCATTCATGGTAACCAGGAAGCAAAGAGGGAAAGGGGGAAGTGAACTGTTTCAGGGCACACAACCAGTGACCCACTTCCTTTAGCCCCTTGCATATACTTACCATCCAGTTAGTCCATTCTAATTTGAATGGACTGATGGGTTTACAGCCAAGATGACACTTTGTAGAAACTGGATCTAACAGCGTAACATTGTATGGATATGGTTCTTGGCTTACCTTTATGACTGAATCAATTTTAGCAAATATTATTTCTTATCTATAACTATCACTCATAAGGCAAAATGCCTGCATCAAAATCTGTTTAAGAGTCTCACCATCATACTTGGTGTTTTATTTTGATAGAAGGATCTGGGGTTAAAGAATTGTCAGAAAAAGGATCTGGCATTAAAAAATTGTCACACTAAAAAAAAAAGTGTGATTCCACCCCAGAGAGGAACTGAATAAAGCCCAAAATGTTCAGCTCAGAATCACAGAGTTTAATTTATCTGGGTCCCAGATTCTCAGGACCCTCCAAAATTATGCCGTGAGAAAGCACAGACTGATATCTAAAGTCAGGGGAAAATCAATAGGGCAGTGGCTTGGAACCAAGTCTTTATCTGAAGCTTTGGTACAAGAATGGACTCTCAGTAATGAAATCATGGGTCATCCCCAAGCAACAGATTAGCTGGTCAGTGAACTGAACTGACTTTGTTTCATCACTAGGTTTCATTTGAAATGTCAAGGAAGACAGACTCAGAGAAAAAGAAAGCGATAAATGGACACTAAGAGCTTTCAACATTAGTTCACTAAGGATTAGATTTTGTGTAAGTTATCTACAATTGAAAGAATGGCTTAATGAAAATAAGTACCAGGTTAATTATGATTTTGATGCTTTGACCACATCATTAAGTTGTTGACAGAGAACAAGTAAAATGTATGGTTCAACAACAGGATGTCTTCAAATGACTGGTTCTCACCTCAGAAACAGCAATGCTGGGATATTTATGTAGTGCCTACTCAGTGCCCAGCATTCCCTGATTTGGTTAGTCCCACATGATCACTTTAAACAGGAGACCCCCAAACACCAAATCTTTTTCAATGTCAGTGTCATTTTGGAAAAATGTTCATTTATATTTTTCCATAGATTGAAGAATTTTCTCACATATTTGACATACACATACATGTTTATGTACCTTTGTGGGACTATATGTGTTATGGAAAGATGTGTTTGCAATTACAAGTGTGTGAGGGAGGGGTGGACATGTGAGCATGAATTATTTAGGAGGCTAATTCCCTCCAGTTTTCCTTTAAGTGCTTCTCTGTCTTCACATTGTTCCAGAAAGCAAAAAAAAAAAAAAAAAAAAAAAAAAAAATTAAAAAAAAAAGGATGAAGGAAGGGGCAGAAAGGAAGAAGAAATCATCAAGAATGAAAAAAGATAAGAAAAGAGAAAATGATATGAAAGAATGAGCAGAGCAGGGTTTATAAAAGAAGGAGTAAAGGAGTGAGTTTGAGGATCCTGGCTTTCCTCTCCCTGCACATCTTGTCTTTCCTCAGATTCTCCGGCTGCTACAGACTCTTCTGCCATGCCTTTCCCATCCATTGTCCAACCCTGTGCATGCCAAAGCTTTCTTCTCATACTTCCAAACATGGCCTCCAACACTCCATTTAGAATCAGAAATTTTTAAAAAAATTATTTTCCCCATAATTAGGATTGTGCCAAGAAGCTAAAGAAAATGCAAAAGCTTATGAAGAATTTCCACCACTTTCTTATTGTTTGAAACCATGAATGGTGAATGCACAGCTCCACGAGGCCTTTCATGAGGCAGCCCTTAATTCCTCCCTCCCAGCTGCAGAGAAATTTAAATTTATGCAGAAGGAGAGCAATAGCCCTCCTTCAAATTAAATTCAAACTGCCCATTACTAGGCACCCCATTATGCATTCCATTCTTTGTAGGGTTTTATTTTGAGGATGTACATTGCTGGGTAAAGAGAGGCCTTTAGGGTACAGTATATTTCAAAACACAATTAAAATAAACTCCTCAAGTGGAAATGTAACATGCATTTGTATTCTATTAAAGCCTTTGGCCTTATCAACTTCAGAGGGCTCTTTTACAAGGTCATTAGTAACCAGCCTTACACATTAAGCAACAGGCATCAGCAGCACAAAAACAAACAAGGGCCCCAAACACCACAATAACTTCCTGTACCTGTTCTTGTTTGCTTGCTGAGCCCTCCAACATTGGGAGTTGCTGAAATACATAAAAGCATAACAGCTTGAGTCAATATTTGCCAGCCTAAGCAAGTGATTTTATTTAGCAAGATGACTGAACCCGTTGAATAAATACATCTCCTGGTAAGCAGGAGAACAGCTCCAGGCAGGCACTAAGGGAAGGGCCAAGGGCAGCTCTGCCCTTGGTGTGGGGTGCGGCAGGGCCTCTGAGTTATACCCCTTATACCCCTTATACCTCCCTGCAGGTATAAGGGGTGTGGTGCCAAGGGAAACGGAAAATGCCTCCTTTCTCTTCCAGGCTAGTGATTCTCTTCACAATCACCTGGAGGGATTGTTCACACACTGATTGCTGGACTCACAGCTGCTGATTTACTATGTCTGGGGTGGGACCTGAGAGAATTCGAATTTCTAACACGTTCCCATTTCCTTCAAAGATGTTGATGCTACTGGTTCTGGCACCACATTTTGAGAACCACTGATCTAGTACAGCTCTGTCCAGTAGAAATGTAATATGAGTTAAATTTCCTGTAACTATGTTAGAACACACACACACACACACACACACACACACACAAATTAAGTTTAATTATACAGTTATGAAGGGCAGTTTCCAGGAACCACCTGCAAATACCCAAATCCCTGATGCTTAAGTCTTATATAAAATGGTGCAGTAATTGCCTGTAACCTGAGCACATCATCGCATATACTTTAAATGATCTCTAGATTACTTTTATTTTTAAAAAATATTTTCCATTTTTATTGGTGCATTATAATTGTACATAATGGTGGGATTTGTTGTTACATATCCATACATGCACGTGATATAACAATAGAATTTGGCCAATATCATTCCCCTGTATTTCTCCTTATCACCCTCTCCTCCCTTTTCCAAGTTCCTTTACTCTATTCTACTAATATCCTTTTGATTTTCATGATCTAGATTATTTTCATAGTACCTAATACAATGTAATGCTGTGTAAATAGTTGTTATACTGCATTGTTTAGAGAATAACAAGAGAAAGGTCTATACATGTTCAGTCCAGAGGCCAATTGTTTCCCTGAATATTTTTGATCCACTGTTGGTTGAATCCACAGATATAAACTCGTGAATATTGAGGAACAACTGTATATCCAACATGTTATTACTTAAAAATATAATCAACATGCAAATTGTTATTTTATGTTCTTTCTCTTGGTAATAAGTCTTCAAGTTCCAATGTGTACTTTTCACTCACAACACAGCTTAATTCTAGCCACATTTCAAGTGTTCAATGGCCCCTGTGGTGTGGCTACTGTATTATAGCATAGTTCTAGATAATTCTTGACCATCCCAGAACCACAAATTCCTTATGGCTATGAGTCACCTTCAGGGGCCTGGATGTTCCCACGGGGTATATCGGGCTGTGGAAGTGGAATGAACATCCTCATACTCAAGGTTTTCACTAGTAGTAGGTGCTAGCTGAGGGGATAAGGTTTTGAGATGAATTTGGACATAAAGTGGTGCTGAGAATCAAACCCAGGGCACAGCAGAATTTATAAAAGAAGGAGTGGAGGAGTGAGTTTGAGGAGTTTGAGAGACTGGAAGCTGCTGAGAGAGTCTAGACTTGGAATTGGCATGACCTAATTTAAGATTCACTCTGCAGTTATTGGGGGGACAGAGCCTGAATCATAGCACACATGAGCGCAAGGCTCTGTGTGGTATGAGACAGAGTCAAAGAAAGGAAAAGATGGATCAATCTGATATGTATGTGTGTGATTCTGGTGTGTGAGACAGAGAGCATTCCATTGATTCCATTTTAAGCTTCCTTTAGTTACACAACAATCCATTCCCCATAACACACCTTCAATGGATTTTTCAGAATTCTGCTCACTTCCGCTCTTGCCACATCTCTTGTGTTTTCAGGGCACTTAGGTTTGGGGACTGGAGCTAACTCAGAGCACTGCTTACACTAGAAGATACCTCACTATGCTGCAGGGCTCTCCTTCCTGGCTGTTTTTCTTTCTTTTACAAGTGGCTTGGGGGCTGACTTGAAGGAGTGATCATAAAGAGAATGATTACTTTTATGCTGGCTGCAATGAAGAGAAGACTCAGTGAGGAGGGAGTTATACATGGAAATCAATACCAGCATTGGAAAGAATCCCCTTTTGCCCATATAAGTGCTGCCCACAGGGTCAATAGCTGGAATTAACCTGGATCCTTTTTTATTATTATTATTTTTAATAAAGCCGCTTTATGATAGACTCTGATGTGAACTCCCAGGCTGCAGCTGCACCAACGTGAAGTAAAAGAACAAATGGTGTTATCTGAGAGTTATTGCTTGTTCTGGTGGGTACCACTCCCCACTCCACCTCCTCCAACTCCCAGTCCCCAGAGACTCAGAGAGAGGAGAGTGAAACTAAGCCTCTTATGAACATAAACAGATACCAATATAAAAACAAAAGCATTCATTGCTCAGATTTTATTAGTTGTTTACTTTTGTAATATGAAATAATAAAAATTAGCTTTTATAGGTATGGCATACTGACTGCCTAGTAAATGCCAACCCTCTGATTGGTGCTTTGTTTATCTCATTTAATTCTTTCAACAATCCTAATAAGATAAAGACTTGGAGACCAGGGATGAGTAAACATCTCAAGGAAGATTATAAGTGGTTGACAGCCCACTTTTACCAAAGTCTTTTTCACTCCCAAATCTGTGTGGCTTGCTGGATCAGAAAGGCTTACTTGATGGATGCTCCCTTCCTTTCTGTCTAAAATAGAGGTCAAAAGGCTCAGGTGTCTGTCTTGGTACCTTCTTCCCAGCCACCTCTAGTCATTGCTTCATTTAAAATGTACAAGGTTGGGGCAGTTAGAAATTACTTCCAGGATAATTCTAGGTCAGACCTTGAATCTTCTCTCACACTTCACAACCAATTCACCAATAAATCCTGTTAGGTCTGCCTTTATTTATATATTCATATTTACATTTTTCCCAGTAATGAAGATTGAACCCAGGGACACTCTACCACTGAGCAACATCCACAACCCTTTTCATAAGTTTTTAAGTCAGAGTCTCCCCAAGTTGCCCACTTTGGCCTCCAGCTTGCATGCCTCCTATCTCAGCCTTCTGATTTGCTGGGATTATAGGTGAGTGCTACAGCATCTGTTTTAGGTCCTCTTTCTAAAAGATCCAGACTGTGACGATGCTTTGCTGCCCATCTGCCCTGCTTATCTACTCCAGTCTGATTCTGGCTCTGTCCCCAATAGCTGCAGAGTGAATCTTAAATTAGGTCATGCCAATTCCAAGTCTAGATTCTCTCAGTAGCTTCCCGTCTCTCAAAGAGTAAAAGTCAAATTCTTTGCAATGGCCTGTAAGACTATATATACTCACCCTGAACACACACATACACACATATGCACACATACACACATACAAAAACACACATGCACACACACTGACACACATGCATGCAAGCACACAAGCACATTCTTCTCCAGTTTCTTCTTCTTCCTCCTTCCTTGCTCACATCTCTCTGGTGACATCATCTTGTGGTGGCAGTTTTTCATACTCACCAAGCACCCTTCTGCTTCCTTTATACTAAGGATTTCCTCTGCTCCAAATACTTTCTCCTCATCTAATAAAATGCTTCATTCCTTTACTTCCATTTGGTGTTTTCTTATCAGGAAGAATTTTACCCTGGCTACCTTATAAAAATAACAACCCTTCATTCCTTTTCACCCTCACTTTGCTGAATTTCTCTCTGGCACTTTCTACTGCCCAACATATTAAACATTTATTTACTTGTTTGTTGCCTCTGTCTCTCCCACACCCTCACCCTCTGCATCAAAATAAAATTCTCATAGAGATTTGTTTGATTCACAGCCCAAACAGTTCCTGGAATAGTTTCTGACAGGAAGAAGGTGCTCTGTAAATATTTGTGGAAAGAAAGAAAGAAAACCATTTGGGTGCCACCACACAAGGAGAGAGGAACAATACAATGAATTTTAGAAAGATGATTGGGTGTCCACATACAGAGAACCTCCCCCTTCCAAGTTAATCTTGACTGACTCCCTAAAGTGCAAACCCCAGAGGAGTTTCTAGCTGGAAGTCAACACTTGTTCAGCCTGATACCACTTCAGAAGCTTCTCTTACACCTGGCATCTCTGGTATTGAATAAAGCAAGCACACCACAATGGGCTGTGTTGTTTCCCATGATTCTCTGCATTTCTCAGAACTCAGAGGAGGACAAATTGTCATCAGTGGGGGTCTTCAGGTGGTTATTCAACAGAGTCAATCCAAAGACTCCATTCTTTCTGCTTAGCTGTGCTGTCCTAGCTTTCTGAGTCATTTAAGGACAAAGATATAAAGAAGAAAAACTGACAATTTGTAGACTTAACTCAGTTTGTGTTGTAGATAGTTTCTTCAGGGTGATGCACCATACCTTGAACAAGGTGGCCTCCTAGGATGGGTAATGAGACTGGAACAGAGTTAGAGAAAGCTGGTCTGCTACTTAGGACAGAATGAAAACAGGGATCAACATATAATTTTGCTACTTTGGTCTTTCTAGCTGAACTGAACTCAGCAGTTCTAGAGATGATAATGTTGGTAAAAAGTCTCAACCCCTCAGCATAGAGAACTAACCTTCCAAATTGATACTTGCCAGACAGCAAACTAGACCAAGTGTTCACCTACATAGATCTAATCTGTAATATGGCAATTTCCACCTGTCTCTTTAATGTTCTCTGTTTATTTTTTTGTGGGGGGGTCTTGCCATGCATGGCTGGGCTTCCTTTATTTGTTCTATTAACCAGTAATTCCTAAATCTTCATGATCTCTTGTTTGGCGTAGGCAATCCCATTGTAGATATGTGTATCTCGTGATCCAGAAGAAATGGCCTGCTTCAAAAAAGAAAGGGAGGAAGGGCCTCCCAGCAATATTTTAAGACTGTTCAGCATCCCTAGCAGGAGAATAGTTCACAAGGGTAATATATTCTGGGAGTCTGCTGGAACGCTCACCTGACAAGAGCCCTGTTGAGATGTCGTTCATTCCCCCGGGAGCTTTTCTGTTTATACATATCTTTACTCATCTTTCAGCTGAATAAGAAGCTGAATGGAAACCTTAGTGTTTGAAATCACAAAATGGGTTTTGATGCTCTAAGGACTTTGATATAGAGAAAACCAGAGTTAACAATCCTTATCTATAGGCTAGTTCTAAAATCCTAGAATTTGGGAGTTGTGTAGGACTGTAGAGATTGCCTCAGATGCAGTTTGGAATGCTAACCACTAGCCACATGTGGTTATTTACATTAAAATTAAAAATAATACAAGGAACTCAAAAAATTAGATAATAAGATAACAAACAACCCAATCAACAAATGGGCCAAGGACCTGAACAGACACTTCTCAGAGGAGGACATACAATCAATTAACAAGTACATGAAAAAATGCTCACCATCGCTAGCAGTCAGAGAAATGCAAATCAAAACCACCCTAAGATACCATCTCACTCCAGAAAGATTGGCAGCCATTATGAAGTCCAACAACAACAAGTGCTGGCGAGGATGCAGGGAAAAGGGTACACTTGTTCATTGTTGGTGAGACTGCAAATTGGTGCAGCCAATTTGGAAAGCAGTATGGAGATTTCTTGGAAAACTGGGAATGGAACTACCATTTGACCCAGCTATTCCCCTTCTCGGTCTATTCCCTAAAGACCTAATAAGAGCATGCTACAGGGACACTGCTACATCGATGTTCATAGCAGCACAATTCACGATAGCAAGATTGTGGAACCAACCTAGATGCCCTTCAATAGATGAATGGATAAAAAAATGTGGCATTTATACACAATGGAGTATTACTCTGCATTAAGAAATGACAAAATCAGGGAAATGGATGGCATTAGAGCAGATTATGCTAAGCAAAGCTAGCCAATCCTTAAAAAACAAATGCCAAATGACTTCTTTGATATAAGGGGAGTAACCAAGGACAGGGTAGGGACGAAGAGCTTGAGAAGAAGATTAACATTAAACAGGGATGATAGGTGGGAGGGAAAGGGAGAGAGAAGGGAAATCGCATGGAATTGGAAGGTGAGCCTCAGGGTCATACACAATTACATATAAGAGGAAAGGAGGGGTAAGAGAAAAATAATATAAGTGAAGAAATGATTTACAGTAGAGGGGGTAGAGAGAGAAAAGGGGAGGGGAGGGGAGGGGAGGGGAAAGGGGATAGTAGAGAATAGGATAAACAGCAGAATACATCAGTCACTAGAATGGCAATATGTAAATCAATGGAAGTGTAACTGATGTGATACAGCAATCGGTATACGGGGTAAAAATGGGAGTTCATAACCCACTTGAATCAAATTGTGAAATATGATATATTAAGAACTTTGTAATGTTTTGAATGACCAACAATAAATTTAAAAAAAATTTAATTTCTTATTCATACTAGCTGGTCAAATGCCACGTGGGGCTAGTGGCTACATATTGAGCAGCACAAATAGAGAACACTCTTTATCATTGAGGAAAGTTCTATTGAAGAGCACTTGCTAACCAGTTGGACTGCTCATCTCATTTTACAGAAAAGAAAACAGAGTCTTATTCAGGTCAAGTTCAAGTGTCTTTCCCTCTTGACTTTCAATGTCTTGGCTGCAATGAGAAAGGACCCACTTTGTCTTACTTTTTTCATGCAACTGACCATCTAATGACAGTGTTAGCTGTTATCCTGTCAACACCCAGCACAAACACAAATGAAAGAAACCAAGCTGGTGACATAAGTAACTGGTATGAGTAATTATAAGGTGAAATTAAAATAAAGCCAGGAAATTTTGCCTTCTCTGTGAAACCCACCAGGACTAATATAAAGGGAAGAGGGGAAGAGACAGATTTTCCTAAAAGCACTGTGCTTAGATGTATAGCTCACAGAACTACCTCAGTTACTATGGGACTTCAATTCTTACTTACCCAATAAATGCATTTTATCCTGTTTCTTTGGTTTTGTTTAATGAATGTCATTGGCATTTTAATTGCCTAAGTAACATGAAGAAAGCTTTCCTACAGTGTCCATGGGACATATTTAGAAACACTTGGGCCATAGCAAGGAATAAGGAATAATGGTGATGGCTACTATCACCTGTATAGGGAACAAATATTTTCAATTACCTTGTAGATGGAAAACTAAGGAGTCAGGGGAGCAGACTATGGTTCTATGGTTAAGAACTCACAACTAGAAGAAGGCTGGGTAATTCCTATGAAACCTGGAACATATTTATACACAGGAATATCTCTCTAATAATTTGCTCAATGCACTTTAAGAATCTCATATTTAGGCCAAGAATTCCAAGAAAATACTACCATTTTCAGGGTTGACATAAATCTAAGAAAATTTTAGAGCTCCTAAGGGTCAGGGAAAGTATTTTTATTCGTTTATATCCCCCAATCACTCAATACTGTCCCTGGAACACAGTATGCAGCCACTGTCTGAGAAAGGAAGGAAGGAAGGAAGGAAGGAAGGAAGGAAGGAAGGAAGGGAGGGAGGGAGGGAGGGAGGAAGGAAGGTGAACTCTGATTTCTATACACTGTATTCTCTGATTTAATCCACACTCCAGATCACATATCACCCATTTATAATGCCATATGCTAGTCTTCTATGTTTACCCTTTCTCAGCTTGTCTCAAGAATCAGCTTAATCCAAGAGAGAGCTATGGGAAACAAAGATTCATACAGCATAGTATATTTTATATATTTAATAACTGATCTGTCATGGCATTTATCTGCATTAAAAGTTGGGTATAATATATGGCTTGGCAGTTGTGGCCTCCAGTGAGGTTATGCTTTCTGCTCTACCTCATTCATGCAGATGGACAGCTTGGTACAGACCAGCTCTCATGTGCTCCTAGGGTAGGTCCAATAGCTTAACGGTGGGAGGTGCTTCCCATACAATAGATTTGGGACCTTTGATGTGCTGAGTAATTTTATTCTTCACTTCAAAGGCTCAAAGGTACACAGCTACTAAAGGGTGAAGCTAGAATTTGTCCAAATTCAAAGCTACCATTCTTTCTGCTGTATGTTGTTTTGGTCCAGTTGTTTTATTGGCATGCATTTTGGAGAACAAAGCAGGGAGACATTGAAATCAAATAGGTATTGTATAATTTATATGCCAGATTTTAACTTTGTAATAAAAATGAGAGACTTGTAGATAATAAAAAAAAAACACAAGTTGGTCTGATGTTCATGGCTTCCCATTATTGTTCCATCATTAATTTATAAAAGTGTCATGTAGTATCTAGCTGGTACCATCAGGTCACTCTGAGTTTTGTCTTTTTATGTTTTTACTCATGGATCTAATTTTCATATGGACAAGTTTCAGAAAGTTATGAGACCCATTCTAATACTAGTGTAGCTAAAGACTGACAGATCTTGCTGACCATCTGGTATTAGAAAGTACAACCATTTGTCCTGGAGTCCTCTTCATGTCTTCATTAGGCATCTGGAAAGAAAAATAAAGGTCTGGATTGATGAATCTTAGGGCCCTAATTCTAACTCTCAGAGAATTAAATATCTTGAAGTACTAGGATATAGTTATGTTCCTAACAACCTGCCCCTCTTGTTTGCAACACCTAATACACTTGGATTTTCTTGACTCTTGTCAAGTATCCTTTCAGACTAGGCATCTCTTGAAGGCAGAGACTGTGAAGTTCTTTTTAACATAATGTCCCAGGACATAGCAATCACACAATGCCCTGTCAATAGGTGGCACTAAAATGTTATTGAAATAAATGTATGTTTAAGATACAGAGCTCTGTGAGTTTAATGCTGGTTTACTCTTTTACATAGGTTAAAGGTTGGAGAACTAGACTGGAGAAAAAATATAACACATGCCTCTGATCAAGATCTCTTTTAAAATGATGTCTCTTGTTCAGTGGGTGCAAATCTGTACATGTGTGTCTTAAGTAAGGTAGAAAGGAAGAAGTTTGTCCTTAGGATCTCCCTGGCAGGACAGTTGTCCAGAGATAAATGCTAAACGAGAAGGAGGAGCAAGCTGGAGTCCTTGGAGGGTTTTCCTGCTCCTGGAACATTCTTGCTTTCAGGGGTATGTAGGAATATCTAAATAGATAATGGTTGACAGATAGCTGCATTCTAGGGAACAATCACTTCCCGTAAGTAGTACCAAAGGAGAACTCACCCACTGGAGGGTCCCAGATAGGAGTCCAGCAATTTTTCTCTCATCTTTTTCCAGGAGTGGCAATATCTAAAGTTGTTTCAGCTCAAGGGCTTTAGTAGTTTCTAGGAGAAAGACATACCTGGGCAAAGGAAGGCAGCTGTTGTAGAAAAACTGGGTCTCATACTCACTACACATTTAATGGTTTGAGAATTGTTGACTTGAAGGTTTATACAAGCAACTTCACCCTCTCATGCATAAGGAAAAGGAAGCTACAGACAGGGGTTCCACATTGTGGGGGCAGCCTCACCATCTGGATACTGCACAGTCCTGTGTTCTCCACTCAATAGAGGATTGATCCCCAGGAGTTTGAGCAGACTGGCTTAGGTCAATCTCATGTAATTGCCCCTCATTACCATTATTTTTTTTACTCAATATATAAAATGTTCAGTTTACATAATCCAGTTCTGATTATGAAGAAGTTACTTAGTTTTACCTATTTGTAAATGCAATTGTTCATCCATTTAACTTTTATTTTCCACCAAGTGTTTATTGAAATCCTGCTATGTACTAAATGACTAGGAAAAGGACTAGTCACATCTACTACACACAGTAATTACAAATATAAAGTGAGATAATTTAAGAAATCTACTAGCAGAGAGGTGGCGAGTTAATAAATCCCTACTGTTTGTGAATTTGGAAACAAACACTGACAGTGAGGGAGAGAAAAGGCTTTTCAGGGTTTGGTCCAGCCAGTGTCTCAACCTTGTTACAGAAACTGGGTCATACATTGTGTTTTACTACTGAAGACTTATAGGTGCATTTTTTTCCTTCAATGATAAAATTGAGGTATCAGTCTGATAATTGCCAACAGCCCAGATAAAATGAAATCAAAGATCAACGTGTACCCATGGGCACATATTTCCCTAATTTTGCTTTGGAATTTAGTTCAGACTATAAATCATAGAAAATAGAGCCTTCTTAACAGGAAAACCACCCTCTAGGGAGTAGGCGGGAAGGTGCTGCCACCTCAGGTTAACAGGGGGGCTTCCCTGGAAGCCTCCCTGAAGCAGTCCAGAGCAATGATGCCAACAGCTCTCTGCACACACTGCTCTGCCAAAGATCCGCCCTTAGTTCTCCCGCCTCTCCAGCAGGTAGTTCAGCTTCTACCTCACAGTTGGTTGAAGAGTGCTGCTGGGTTGCCTGCAGAATTTATTTATTTCTGTTCTCTCTACTGTGGAAACATAGAGTAGAGCTTGAACGAAAAAAAAAATTCAAAATACCAAGAAGTGGGTGGATAACCTAGGGCCACAATGAAAAGCCAAAAAATTCTTATTGGTTGCTTTGCCTGGTGAATCAATGGGGGCTAATTAAATGTCCTACTGAGAAGGGGAATATGGTGTGTTTTAGAAAGCTGAATAATCCCTCAGTGAGGTAAAGTAAAGGTTTCTCTCATAGGAAGCTGCTGACTAATGTGAGGTGGGTGGACTCTGGAAATGCCCTGAGAAATTCCAGCTGGTACACAAGTGAAGAACCATTTATTAACCAGCACCTTGAGGGCCCCAGTGAGGGAAAGAAATTTAGGACAATCATGTATTTTTCCTACTCTGCTTCCCCAAGGATTAGACTTTGCAGCATTGTTAAAAATAGGGGAAAATGTCAGAGAATTCTGTATTGAAATCAATTTCTACATAATTCTCCACAGTGTGGAAGTAGAGACAGTATTCTTTTAGCCAAAATTTTTGTCTTCTTTTTTGACCTCACAGTCAATCTGCAGAAATCTACCCTTCACTATGCTTTTGTCTCACCTGGCCTGGTGGGGTGCCCCTGTGAACATAAATAGCTTTAGATCTTTGCCTTCTCTTCTTCAGTGAAAATTGGCTTCCTAAGAAGATAAAGGGGGACACTTCCCAGACCTCTGACACTTCTTACCATTTCTTTTTGTCTTTGAACAATAGCTTGAAAGAAAGATACTTTATTAAATGCAAAGTGAGGGAAAACTTCTTGATCAAATTCCATAGTTTTTTTTTTAAGTCCACATACATAAAATTCTGGTAAAGATCTTTCAAAGACATTTTTAAGGAGAGTGGATTACAGGAACATTTATTTTTATTACTTCAGAAAAGTTGGGAAGAATATGGCTCTATCCAGACAGAGTGTAGTAAGGATGGAATAAGGTCATCTTCATTTATTTAGAGAAATATAACCAAAGAGACTCGAATAATAATGGAAGAAAAACATCTGAAATTCACTGATTTTGAAATAATTGTATGTATTTAAAATTAGCTTCCAGGTTAATATGGGTGTGTGTGGTATAATTATGAGGTAATTAATAGCAAGTTAATTACAAACTATGTTGATAATGATAATGCCAATAAGCTATGGTGGCTTACATTTGTTTTATCAATTTATTTTTATATATTTAATTTTTAAAACTGATACATAACATAAAATTGTACATATTAAAGGGGTGCCATGTGATATTTCAACATGTGTATGCATTGTGTAATGTATAGACATATCTAGCTCCCCAAATGTGTCTACTTTTTTAAAAAAAAAAGTGTTAGTAAATCAGAGGTATTATTCTTCCAACAAATTACATATTATTAATATTATAGAATTCATTTTGGAGTGAGTTTTGAGGCTGAACTTTTGGAATTCACCTTTGTAGTTAAGAATATACCTGGTCTAGATGCAGTGGGCAAGAATAGCTTCATCAAAAGTAGAGCTGTGATTTGTTCAAGTGATGTCTATGAAGTGGTGCCTAGGAAGCTCTGTGTTCTCATTACCAAAAGAACATTGAGAAAAACCCAAGTAGAGACTCTTTGAACCAGCTTCATCAGAGCTCTGGAAAATAGTCAAAGTTTACAGCTGCCAAGTCAATATCTAATTAAAAAAGAAAGACATCTTCAAAATGGTAGAAAATTTCATTGCATTTTTACTTGTCCTTGTCCCATTTCCTCCTTGGCATGGTAGGTTTTGGTCTTTAGTATTGTATTCCTTCTCACTACCTTTAAACTGGAAGGAGCAGAGCAAAATTTAAATTATTGTGTACATCTAATTGTAGCTTTTCTGAGAAATATTCAAAATACGGGTTCAAGGAAATCATCACTGTTTTATTCAGCTGGACCTTAGGCAGGAAAAGTGGGCATTGCTTTTAAAAGCTGAAAAGTGACTATCGACCTGCAGATGTCCAGGCAAGAGAATACAAGTGGAGACAAACAACTAAGTGGAGACAGATATCTAAGTCCAGAAAAACTGAAGTGAGACATTGAAAAGCATTCATGAGTATGGAGGAATTTTAAAAGCCACACACATTCAGGAAAGATGCATGCTCAAAAAAAAAAAAAAAAAAAAAACCCAAAAAACTAAGAAGACCTTAAACATTTACTTTAAGATTATTGCTGACTCATAAGAAGCCTAGCTAAGTGCTGAAGAGGTTTCTAAGCACAGATCCAATCTGTAAAGACAGGAAGAGTTTCTGGTACTCAAATCTCTGTCAAAATATTAGCTGACCACAGGGACATGAGTGATCCTACATAACATGGAATAATTTTTTTCAAAAATAGTTTGGGAAAAAACAAGAGCAAGTGGCTTATTCCAAAAACAGAATAAATTGACAAAAACCATCCATGAGGGAAACAAAAAGCCACACTTACTAGCTAAAGACTTTATAACAACCATCTTAAATATGCTTCTAACATGAGCAAACATCTAATGAAATCACAGAAACAAGTATGAACAAAATGACAAAATCAAAAAAGAGATTTTGAAAAGGAATCAAATAGAAATTCTGGATATGAAAAATGTAAGAAATGAAAAAGTTCATTAGAGAGATTCAACATAAAATGTGAACAGGCAGAACTAATAATTACCTAAGTTGGAGATAGAAAATTGGACATTATCAAGTCTGAGGAATGGAAAGAAAAATAATGAAGGAACTCGAAAGATACCATCAAATGGACCAATCCTGACACATTATAGGAGTATTTTAATTTACAAGACAGAGAACAAGAAACAAAGACTATTTGAAGAAATAATGACCGAAAATTCCTAAATTGGCTAAAAGATATGAAGCCTACAAATTCAAGAAACTCAACAAATTCCAAGTATGATAAACTCCAAGACCAAGTACTGGCAGTTTCAGTCTCTGGTTTCAAAACGGCGCTGCTGCATTGTACACCTCAGGAGAGGAGAAATAGCATGTCTTCGCATGGCATAAAAACAGAAGAGGGTGAATACACTCCTAAAAAATTCTTTTTATAAAACAGCACTAATCCATTCATGTAAGCAGAGCCTTCATGATCTAAACTCCTCCCAAAATTGTTGCAATGGAAATTAAGTTTCCATCACATGGGTTTTGGAGAATACACTCAAATCATCATGCATTGTGTGTGAAAACACATACACACACACACACACACACACACACACTCACACACACACATAATATTATTCAGTCACAAAAAATAATGGAATTCTGATAACATTCTATAACATTGCTCAATCTTGAATACTAATTAAGCCAGATATAAAATGACAAATATTGCACAATTCTTATATGAAATACCTAGAATAGGCAAATTCATAGAAAGTAGAATAGAGATTACTAGAGGCTTAAAGGAGGGAGGAAATGAGAATTATTGTTTCATGGAATAGAGAGTTCTGTTTGGGATGATGAGAAAGTCCTGGAAGTGATGATTGTTGCAAACATTCCAAATGCATTCAATGCCACTGAATCACAAACTTAGCAAAGTTAAAATGGCTAATTTTATATCATGTATGCTTTATCACAATTCTCCAAATGTTTAGATTTAAAGTAAAAAGGCTTTCCATGACATGTATTTTACATTATTTAATACCAACTTAACTCGCTACAGATTCTTTCTTTTATGGTCTTATAAAAATAGAGACGTTTGGGCTGGGGATGTGGCTCAAGCGGTAGCGCGCTCGCTTGGCAAATATTAAAAAAAATATTAAAATAAATATTAAAAAAACAATTCTCTCTTTCTCTCTCTCCCTCTCTCTCTTTTTTTTTAAAGAGAGAGAGAGAGAGAGAAAGAGAGAGAGAGAGAGAGAGGGAGAGAGAATTTTTTTTAATATTTATTTCTTTTAGTTCTCGGCGGACACAACATCTTTGTTGGTATGTGGTGCTGAGGATCAAACCCGGGCCGCACGCATGCCAGGCGAGCGCGCTACCGCTTGAGCCATATCCCCAGCCCCTCTCACTCTCTCTTTAAAAAAAAAAATAGAGACGTTTTATTTTCTTTGCATATTTTGTTCCCTTCACTACACAATAAGCTCTATGAGGGCTGAGACCATATCTGACTTGCCCTCTGATACATCCAATGTCTATCTCTGTGCTTGATATCTAGTAGCTGCTCAATAAATATCCATGTAGCAAATTGAAGATCATTATTTTTTCTAGGACTCCAAGTCAACTTTTTATTTTTATTTTTTTAAGCTTTATTTTCTTTTTTTTATTGGTTGTTCAAAACATTACAAAGCTCATGACATATCATCTTTCATACATTTGATTCAAGTGGGTTATGAACTCCCATTTTTACCCCAAATACAAGTTGTAGAATCACATCGGTTACACATCCACATTTTTACATAATGCCATATTAGTGACTGTTGTATTCTGCTACCTTTCCTATCCCCTACTATCCCCCCTCCCCTTCCCTCCCATCTTCCCTCTCTACCTCATCTGCTGTTGTTCAGTTCTCTTCCTTTTTTCCCCCTTTCCCCTCACCATCTCTTATATGTAATTTTGTGTAACAATGAGGGTCTCCTTCCATTTTCATACAGTTTCCCTTCTCTCTCCAAGTCAACTTTGTAAATACTTTAATTTGGGGAGAAGAAAAAAAGCAAACCAGACTGCAGGAAACTAAAATTAAAATAAAAAATTTCAAAAATCCCCTAAAATTATTTATTCTGTTATTTTTCTTAATAAAATTAAGTTACATGAAAGCTATTGCTGCCTTTTTCTACATGAATTTGTTTATTCTGCAATTTCTGTGATCTTCAAGGGCAACTGAAATATACTTTTGCCTTATTAATTTAAGCATATGTTGTGGATGAATGTGAGGTGATCCCCAATGTGAGGTGTTAGGCAATGTAGGACTGTTCAGAGGAGAAATCACTAGACCATGAGGGTTGTAACTTCATCAGTGCATTGACACTTTCGATGGATTAATAACTTGAAAGGACTACCAAGTGGAAACTATAGGCAAGTAGGACATGGCTGACAGAAGTAGGTCACTGGGGGTCTGCCTTAGGGGAATATATCTTGTACCTGGCTTTTCAAAATCAATCTCAATCTATCTCTCTCTCTCTCTCTCTCTCTCTCTCTCTCTCTCTCTCTCTCTCCCCCCCCCCGCCCTCTCTCTCTCATTCCTTCCTGGCGTCTGTGACCTGAACGACTTTTCTTTGCCACACGTTTCCACTATGATATTCTTCCTCACTTCAAGCCCAGAGTGATGGAATCAGCTGATCATGGCCTGAACCTCTGAAACTGTGAGCTCAAAATGAACTTTTCCTCCTCTAAATTGTTCTTGTCGGGTATTTTGATCATAGTAATGAAAAGCTACTAACACAGCATACCTCCTTGTGATGAAAAGGGGCAATTGCAGGTTTAAACTATAGATAATTAATTCTGACTGTAGCAATTGCAAAAGAGATCTATTTTATTGTTGTAATTATTGTTGACATTCTTCCTCCTTTCAAGGAATGTTTTGAGCAGGAGCAAGGGAATTGCGTATTTGTGATAATAATCAATTAAAACAACTGTGATAATTGATCTCCATAGATGTCTGCTATATAGTACACATCCACACTGCTCTGCTCTGGCCAAATATAGCCAATAGAATGTGATGGAGGTGATTGTGTGACTTCTAGGTCATGGGAATTTATGCAACTCCATCTTTGTGGCTGGGGCCCCCTGATTTGGAGGAAGCCAGCCACCATGTAATAAGTTTGGCAACTCTAAAACCTCGATGCTCTGAAAAAGCCCAAGATGGACATATGGGGAAAGAGTGACAATGAGCACTTCTAGCTATTCCAGCCATTCTTGCCTATGTGCCAGGCACATACTACTGAAAGAACTATCTCAGACTTTCAGCCCCAGCAGACGACATGTGGAAAAGGACCAAGGCCCCAGCTATGTGGTTGCAGGAATGTGATTCACCCAGATAAGCTCCAGGTATCATGGTGCAGAAACAAGCCAGTCCCATTCTTCCCTGTCCCTAAATCCTAATAAACAGAATCGGGAGCATAAGAAAATGGTTGTCTTTTATATCACTAAAATTTTAGGAGGTTTGTTATATAATCAGAACAACACTTCAAAGTGTTTGAAAACAGTCTCATTGTTTCATGCTCACACAAACATGAAGATGTGCCTTCAGGGAGGACCTAAAACAATTCTGACTTGCAGATCTGTCACACAGGAGAGTCATCTTTTTTATCATCATCTATAAAATGGAATAATAAATAATACCTCCCTGATAATGTAGTTGTGCATATAAAATAAAATTTGTATGTGGAAAAACTTATAAACTCAGAATTGCAGTACAAAATCTCCAATGGCAGTGGTGATTCCGGGTGGTGACACAGGGTTATATGATGTGATGGTGGTGGTGATAGCAGTTAAAGATTAATCAGGCAGCAGTCATCACTGTCTGTGAACATGTGAGCAAACTGCACCTCTGCAGGGATGTTCTTGAATCTACCCTGAGCAGTGCTCTGTGAAGGACAGAATCGTAGGACAGACATTGGCCTTAAAAATTTGACAATATTTTTCAAGACATATTATTTAAATTTGTGAAACATTAATCTATATTTTGTAGAGGAATAAACATAAAGAATTAGACCTGACCGTGTAGATTCCAATTTGCTATAAGAGTTCAGAATTGAAAAAAAATCCAAATGGCTTTATATTGGATGCAGTTTCTTTTCCCCTGGAAGCAATGGTGAGTGGGTGCAAAGAAGAAGGGAGACTTATAAAACAAAAGTATATAGAGAGAACTAAATAAGGGAGCCACAAAGGTGAAAATGTTGGAGCAAATGTGCTTTGAGTTCCATCCAATTTAATGTGGGAACATTCTCCGGGACACTGCATGTTCCAGGGTCAACTGCCTGCTCCATACAGCATTCATGTGGAGCCCTCTTTGATCTGCTTCCAAGGCCTCAATTGCTTTTGTCTGGATCAAAACAAAGAAACACATCTTTCTCTACTCAGGAGGACAGCCATAGCCATCACCTTTCTGGGCATGGTTTGCATTTTAGAAATTCATTTCTTGGCCAGTGGGGACATGAGAAAATGGGAGAGTCAGACATCAGTTTTCCCACAGAAATACTATTACAAATTGTGGTTACATTCCCAGGATTCCTTCATGGAAAGTTATAGAATCCAGCCAGTACAGCCCATCACTGGCGACTTGTCTAGATTCTCTTTGCAATGGTCATGATGGCAGAAGAACATTCCAGATTATCATCCTGTCCTCCCCCATCACCTTTCCTCTGATTTTCTCTATTTTATGACACTTTTCCTTGAGAATCACAGAAGCTTTTAGCCCAGTCACTCTCTTGAGAATCTCCAGGTGTTTCAGTCCGATTTTTCACTGGGCTGGAGGGAAGGGAGAACATCATGCGGAAGGGCATGGCAGAGGAAAGCAACTGGGAACATGGCACCAGGAAGCGGAAAGAGAGCTCTGCTCAACAAGGGCAAAATATAAACCCCAAAGACATACCCCAGTGACCCACCTCCTCCAGCCATACCCTATCTGCTCACAGTTATGGTCCAGTTAATCCCTATCAGTGGATTAGCATACGGGTTAGGTTAAGGCTCTCAGAACCCAATTATTTCACCTCTAAAACTTTTTGTGTTGGCTCCCACATGACCTTTTGGTGGACACCTCATATCTAAACCATCACACTCAGTCTGCATGGCTTCCTGGATACCTCTTTTCTTACTTCCTGGGAGTGGCCCTGCCTACTTCCCTTTCACTTCCTTCCCAATATCCTTGCTTTCATATCATCCCCTTTCCTCTCAGGTCACAGGTAGCACCAGCTTCTCCCTCTCTTCTGTTCTCCGAAGATGAAACACATCCCTTCTGTGGTTTCAGATCACTTAGGTTACTTCCCCAAGGTAAGGCAGGGGAGGTGGAACAGAAGCGGGAAGACTTGTCAGTTTCCTGTCTTTTCTAACCATGGGTTTAGAGCTAGGCATTGGATGTTCTCCGGACTTCATCTCTACCTGTGTGAGAAAAAGAGCCAGAAGCATCCAAAACTTTCTCTCCTTTCCTTAGAAAGATACCTAGACTCTGTTTATACTAAAATACTCTATCTGCATTATTTCTGACTCATTCCTCTTTGCATTTTCCCTGTCCTCCAAATGACTTGGGAAGGTCTCTGCCTTAGAGCTACCTTGGAGGAAGAGTTGACAATAATCATAATTAGAGCTGCCATTGACTGCCTTCTCTGCTAGGAACTGAACTGGGCTCAAACTTAATATAACATGTGAAATTAATGAGTATCAGATACCAGGCAAGGTCTTAAACACACACACAAACACATACATACATACATACATACATACTATCTATCTATCTATCTGTATATGTATGTGTATATATATATTCATTTAATAGTCAAGCAACCCCATAATGTAGAAATCATTAATACCCCTCTACAGAGGAGGAAACTAAGGCCCAGAGGGTAAAGTGACTTGCTCACCCATCCTTTCTTATTTTTATGCATGATAGAGGCCCCTTTGAGACTGCCGCTCTTCATCCAGGAGGTTATCTGAAACAAGGCCTCACAGGTGTTCTCTGTGTAGCAGCCACTTCTTCCTTTCATTTCCCCTGTCCCAAACCAAACCTCATCCCAGTTGTAGGCCCTGCTAACAACTCCTCTCTCTGCCAAACAAAGGCCTGCCAATGGGGAAGAGTGAGGATCAGGCTGCACTGGGGTGGAGTCCTCAGGTCACAGACCAATTTCAGTAATTGGAGTGCAGGGAAGAGAGAAAGAAGGTGGAAGAGATTAAGGGAGCTGAGTGTACCTTGATACTGTAGCAAGAGTTTTAATGAGGATCTAAGGAGACCAAAGGAGAGGAGGTGTGATTAAATGCTCTAGCAACAGAGAGGTATGATGATACTAAACACATCACATATCTTTAGTCTTAACAATGTTTATCATATTTTAAAGTTTCTGAATACAAAATGCACCTTGTAGTTTATAAATGTGTTAACTTTCATAATATTTCATAAGAAATATTCCCTCCCTCCTTTTCCAAAGAAACTTCTATGCCAGAGGTGAATTTTATTGTTGGGAATTGCAAATCAAGTCAAGATGGCGCCTGGCAGTTTGCCAGGTGGAGTGGTTTGTGAGGCAACGCTCCTGAGCCATTAAGATGGTGGAGATTCCTTATTGGCTGATTGCTGTATCTGGATGATGCTAATTGAGTCAAGCTGTGTGTAATCAGTTAGGTATATATACCTCTGTTGCTCCGCAATAAAGCGGCTCCTGCTACCTTGGGTGCCCACTACCTTGAGTTCCCGCTCAGTTCCTGCTGAGTTTCCCTGTAATAAAGCAGTTCCCGTTTCAACCTTCAAGTCGCTTGTCACCTCCGGGTTATTCGTGCCCAGCCGGACTGCGGCATTTTATGATAACGTGCTTCTTAGAATCCAGAACATTCCATATAGGTCAGTTTGACATCCCCAAGTCAGAAGTTGAAAATGAGACTAAGATTGATGAGACTAAGATTGTTTTTTGCTTAATAAGAATGCATTTTGAGATACATGTACCTACCTAAGTAAGGTAGTGGGGAAAAGTCTATAGTTATTGTTTTGCCAAGTCAGAGAAGAGTGGAAAGAGTGAACCCAAATTACCTAAGAATGCAAGGAAAGAAAGGATGAAGCTACTCTCACCCTCTTTTATTAGGCCTAGAGCATAAAGTACAAATGGAAGCCCCCATCGCACTTGCCCTACTCTTCAGCCCTGTGAAAGAATTCTACAGATCTACGCACACAAATTACATCACTGGCCCCCATAGTCACCACAACCACCCCTCTGCCCTAGGTGACAAATCAGTGGCCTGGTTCTCTTGAATAGATCTGAGGAAGATGCTTGCACAGGCTCAGAAAGCATGCACAGTGACCTTTGGGCATGGAATTTGAGAACCCCAATACACAGAACATGTTCCAAATTCTAGACTCAGGAAAGGCAGCTCCTCTACCCTAAAAGCAAGAAAAAGCAGAGTTCAGAATATTGCCTGTGTGTGTGTGTGTGTGTGTGTGTGTGTGTGTGCGCGCGCGCGCGCGCACCAGGGATTGAACTCAGGGATCCTCAACCACTGAGCCATTTTTCCAACCCTTTTTGTATTTTATTTAGAGATAGGGTTTTACTAAGTTGCTGAGGCTGGCTTTGAACTCACGATCCTCCTGCCTCAGCCTCCTGATCTGCTGGGATTTTAGGCCTGCACCACTGTGCCTGGCAAGAATACCACCTTTACTTTTAACACCAACTGCCAGTTCAGGGGTTCCTGTGACCACCCTCAACTTTGATAATTCTATAGAAAGACTCCCATGTAACTCACTATTAATATGATTTTGGTGTGTAAAGGATAGAGATTAAAAGGAGTCAAGGAACGAGATGCATACTGCAGGGTCCAGGAGTGTTCCAAAGGAGGACCTTGCAGTTGTCCTCTTTCTGTGGTGTCACTGACAACTCTTCTTGGTAAAGATGTGTGACAGTCTGTGTGGAGTATTTTCTTTTAGGAAACCTTCCCCAAACATTGGTGTCCAGAATTGCATCAGGAATCAGTAACATCCATAGTTAACTGAGTCCCTCAGAGGCCAAGCTGGTGTCTTTAGTTTCTATCCCCTCTGGAGATTGAGAAAATGACAGGTGGCCCAAGTCCCTCTTCAAATATCATAATATTAGACTCTCCATTGTGGCTCAAGGTCCCAGATTAAATAAAAAGAAAAGGAAAAACCTGCTTTTCCTAGAGATCCCCTTCTAGGAGAAGAAGACAAAATGTCAAGGTATTTTTTTAGGTAAGGTTAATTCTGTATTGTAAACCTACACTCCTGCTTCATGGAATTCAGGGTTATCAGAGCAGATATAAGAAAGCCCATTAAATTTGAATTTTAAGTAAATAGTGAATATTATTTCAGTATAATTACAGCCAAGGCACTTCACCAGATAAGCTTTAACCCCCATCCCCCAAAAGTTTGCTGTTTATCTGAAATTAGAATGTTTTATGTTTTTATTCACTAAGTCTGGCAACCCAGTGGGCAGGCACAAGGAGAGAAGTGGTATAGCCCTTTACCTTGTATAGCATGGGCTCCAAGTATTGACTCAGTTATCTGGCCCAAAGATTGGACTGGGCAGTGAGTATATCTACATTTTTTTTCAAACCTAAATCAAACTTGATGATAGACAAAAGTCAGTCTGAAGGTATTTCTCCAGAGATGACAATTCAAAGCAGGAAGAGTTTAAGAACACAGCTGAGGCCAAAACCAACAAACTGACAAGGAGAAAGGGGTCAGAGGACTGTGGTGTGTTGGCTGCTCCAGACACAGCATGCTGCCAGAGCCTGTTGGCACCCATCAGTTTTGGACATACCAGGCTCTTCCCGGCCAACATCCTCTGCAGGAGTCTCCCTCCTTGCACTCAGGCATACCCAGGTTAATATCTCAGTTTTTTTTTTTCTAACTAGCTATTGTCCTTTAGAGGTTACTATTGCTTTGAAATTGCAATTTCTCTTATATAAGTTGGGAATACAACATGTATCACATTTTTTTTTCTTTTTGGGGGATGGAGTCTTGCTATATTACCCAGTCTAGCCTCACTCACAAACCTCCTGCCTTAGCCTCCTGAATTGCTGGGATTAGAGGTACATGCCATTCTGTCTGGATTACACATTTTTAAGAGGAACTGAGATAATTTATATAAAGCACATTGTAAGTAGTAAGTATTTAAGCAAATGCACTTCTTCCATTTTTCCTAGTGAATTGTTTATTTTGTTATGAAGTTATCCAATTTGAAGACACCAAAAAGAGAAAAATCAACTAGTAAAATGGGCTGAATATGCTTCTTTTTTTTTTTTTTTTTTTTTTGCTAAGGACATCAAATACTGGTTGGTTGTATTCTCCATCCCTGTTCCAAAATCTTTGTAGTCTCTATGGGCTTGAAAGAGAATACACATACGCATAGAGAAAACAATATCCATATGGAAAGAAAAAGTTACAAACATCCCACACATGATTGTGTTTCTTAGAAACCACTCCCCCAAACACCAACCATTTAATATTATTTGTGCTGCGGCCTTTGTTCCCAAGCAAGATATGTATTCAAAAAGTTCACATGTTCTTCATCAAAAATAATCTTCAAACCACAAAAGGATAGATCTCAAAAGCATTGGACTTAATACATTCCTCTTGCTAATGTAACCAAAATATTCCAATGTTTTCCCCTAATACTCTCAATTTACAGCTAGCAGACAGATGCTTCTTCTCAAAGGCTTTCATAAATCTTCCCATATGAGATGAAAATGAAGGATTTATTCTTGCCCATCTTTTAATTTTACTCAATACTCAGTGAGTTATTCTTACAGCTGGCATTTCAAATGTATTAGTAGAATTTATCACTCAAAGGCTTATGCAAGGACTAAATTACACTAATGAATTGACTATGAATTTGAAGCCTAACATGAGGCCAAATATTTTCTGGCTTCATTTCTGTATCTCAGCAAACGGCTTAATTTGCTCCCTACTTATCCATTACTGCTAAATTGTCTTGCTATTATTACAGTAAATGGTTGCAAACCCTGGCTTGCCCTGAGGCTTGGGGCTGAGTGGAATGAGGACATTTACTGTAGACAGAAAAGGTAAAAACCTGCCATCCACTCATATTTTTACCGAGGCAGGAGGAGATCATAGCCCAGCCCACCTTTTTCAATACCTCTCATAGTCACAGGCTATTCTTAACAGCTGGCATTTCCAATGTATTAATAGAATTTATCATTGAAAGGCTTATGAAAAGGTTAAATTACACTAATGAACTGACTTTGAGTTTGAAGTTGAACATGAGGCCAAATATGTTCTGGCTTAGCTTTTTTTTTTTTTTTTTTTTTTTTTTTTGTATCTCAGCAAACTACTTAATTTTCTTCCTACTCACCCATTACTGCTCAATTGTCTTGCTATTATAGCAATGCCTGCTAGCAGTGTTATAGTTAAGAGTCTGTGCATGTTTTCATTATGAGTGCCTATTTTGAGTTTCAAACTACAGGGGGAACTATGGAAATCTCACAAGGTTCTCAAACATTGCTGGAATTCATCCACCCTTAGACTTTTACTTTTGTACATGTTAAAATCGGACCTTTTGAGGGGAAGAAGTCAGGTATTTTCTCAGTCGAATTTTTGCTCGCATTCACTTGTGCTAACTTTAATGTAGTTAATTAATTATTATTACTTTTATTTTTGTGGTGCTGGGGATCAGACCCAGGGCCTTGCACATACTAGGCTGGTGTTCTACTACAAAGTCACCACCCAGCTTCTCACTTTGATTTTAGATTACAACTTGGTTGATGTTTATTTTAGCATCTTTTTTCCCATGTTCCTTTTTTTTTTTTTTTTGGTATTCTAGTGAAGTCTTGTGCCTCATACATAATTATGATGATTTTATTCCCTGATAATCAGCCACTGAGCAAGATTTAGTTAGAAAAGTAAAGTAGGAGATGTCTTCTTAAAGACATCGTTTCCTCTTTGAAACACAAATGACTCAATGAAGCTTAGAGTCGAGACAGTCTGTACTTCTGTAGGAAATTCAAGTATTTCTGATGGAAATGCAAAGGTGCTGTATCAACCACAATGCCTTAAATTCTATGTGTAGTGGAAAGATTGAGAACCATGCAACTCAGAATTAAGTTTGGGAAGGAGCAAAAACCAGTAAAATAAAACAAACCCATTACCTTTGCTTGAACTCTGAAAGCTCCAAGACCCTGTGACTCCCTATTCTTGGAAAACCTTCCATGGGCCTTATAGCAGCCACAATGCTGCTGGGAGATTTTATCCCCAAATCCTTTCTTTCCTTTAGACATAAGGAATGGATCTTCTCTTCCCTTTCTTTGGAAAGAAAGCGCTGCTACAGACCTCTCAGACATAGTCTGAAACACAAGTCTTCCTTAGCTCCCACAAAACGACATCACCCAGCAAAAGTCATGGAAGGTAGAAGCTGCATCATTACAAATTCCTCCTACTGCGGAATTCCAAAGCTGACATCCAACTTCCCACTGCTATGACTCAACTCTGGTGGAACCTGTATTTTAGTGGAGTGATTTGATGGCACTTATAATTTATTCTCTTGGAAAAACTTGACTTTAAAATAATCTCCCAATTCCAGTTACTCCAGGATATTCTGCAGAATGAGGACATCATTGCTGCAGCTTTCGAACTCTCAGAATCAAGTGGGGCTTCATTTGCACCTTTGGTGGAGAGCTCTTTCTGCATTCATAGTGGTCTGACCTTGCATATGAGGACAATGGATGGTCCTACCCATGCACTCTGCCTTACACTCACATCTTTTGTTTTGCCATCTTCTCCTTCTCTTTTTTCTTCTTCTAACATATGAAGGAAAATGACTTTTCTAACCTGTTAGGTTAAATTAAACAGATGGCATAGTGTGCAAATCTCAGGTTCAAAATGATTTCTCATTTGCATGTGTCAGGAATAAAAAGCAGAGAACAATTATGTTTGTGGAGTCTTCTGGCACAGGGAGAAAGATCACAAACTTGTGAATTCTCAGAGGTAATAGTAGAGGTGTTTAGACTAAGACGAGGAACCTAAATTGTTCACTTTTAAAAAATTATAAGTGCATTTTAAAATTGTGATTCCTTGCAAGAAGCTATTTGTGCTCTGAAGTATTCCCAAGGTAGGAGAGGTAGGAGACCATGTTCATTGGTTCTATTTTGTTCTCATCATTTGGATTTTTACCTTTTAGGGGAACAGAATTACACCACCTCTGATTCTAATCTGTGTATCAATTGGAGAAAATACCAAAGCCATGTAAGGCAGGGAAAAGCCAGTGGGTCAGAACTGATAAACTCTAAATAGTGATCTCTCTTTTAAAGTCTGTTTTTAAATTTTATTTTTCCTTTTTTTTTTTTAACAAAGGCAAGTTTACTCTGCAGTTTGAAGACATACTGAATGGAAGGTCTGCCAATTGTCCATCCTCTTACTCATTTATAAATATGAAAATAATATTTTTATATTCAAATTCTGGTATGAAATAGCATTTCTCATTCTAATGGAAGTTTATGCCAAGGAAAATATGGTACTGATCTATGCTAATGTTATATAATTATGCCACAGTCAAAAAAGTAAAACATACAGTTGATGTGTGTGATTCCAATGAGAAGTTAATGTTCAATCTTCTTGTTTGGGTTTTTCATTTCAATTCTTTCTTCAGTGGGCCTAAATTCACTTTCTGGGAAATTATGATCCTGTTGTTTATGAACTGATGGTGTGGTGTTTTGGACCATGTGGTAGAAGAGGCCAGCCCTTCCTCCTGTAGTTCTTCGTCAGGCAAACATTTTAAGTATCCAAGGAGGAATAGATTCTTTCACACACATGCATGTGGGTCAACACAAATGAGCATATATATACATGCATATAAGTTGCTGGTGTGACTGAGCAACTGAGAGGTTTTGCATGATTGGCTAGGAGTTCAGAATGCTACAGTCAGATGAATTATAAGATATGGGAAACATTTCTTCAAAGATACTCTTCTCCAGTTTTCCCAAGCAAGACCTTTAATCCATGGCTCTATGTTTTTGCTCTCTTTCTAGATTTCTCATCCCTTTCTCCAATCTCTCTTCTCCCTCCTGCAGAAACCAGGCCAAATGCCACTTCTTAATCTCCCATTTTTTTCTCAAGTCTGAAGTATTTACTCTCTCCACTGAACACTCATAGCACAATAGCTATCTTTATAGGAAAAGAGTACACTGGAAAAGAGTAAAGTATGGTGGTTATGAGCAGAGGCCTTTAAAATATAAAGATCTGGACTTAATGACTAGCTGGATCTCTGACAAGTATAGCTAATTTAATAGTTAGAAAATTATTAAATTTCTCTAACTCTCTATTTCTTCCTCTATAACATGAGGATTACAATATCAATCTTATAGTTTTGTTAACACAATCAAATAAGATAATATTTATAAAGCATTTAGCCAAGTATCGGGTCTATAGACAATATGAAATAAATCCTAACTCTTGGTATTCTGCCAGAGCACTTTCCTCATCCTTCTCGGATGCTATGCCTAGCTCTAAATCCACATAACCTCCTCCCATATTAGACTCTAACTTCATCTAGCCTAGGAAATGGCTATCCTGCTCCTTTGCCTTTCCTAGAGGAACTGGGACAGTGCCTTACACTAAATGCATTTGTTAAGCAGATAAATAGAAGAGATTTAAGCTAACAATTCATGTTCTTGAAAAATGCATGGTCTCTTCAGGTTGCCCTGATGGGGCCAATGAGAAATAGATATCATATTTCAAAAAATGCAACCAAGGAGATTCAAGCACTACAATGATTACACCTTGGGGTTGAGGACATTCCAGAGGACAGTGGCATGTATGTCTCTGTTGATCTGTGAACACTCAAAAAAAAAAAAAAAAAAAAAACTAAAAATGAGACTGAATCTCAATAGAAAAATCTATACTGGATCTGTGAATACCAAACTGCTAGTCAATATGGTTTACTCAGGGGAACAACAGTGTTTAAAATATCAATATTTTGTATGAAACATCTGTTGGTTGACAGAATTAGCCATTGTAAGAACTAGTTGTCAGTCAGCTCTTGGGTACCCAGTCAGCAGTCTCTATTTTGAGCCTTTGGATAGATTGTTGAAGCTAAATTCATGGGTAAAGATTTCTTGTTATTTTAAACTCTGAGCATGAGCAAAAAGTGCATGCAATTTAACAAATTATTATTTACAAATCAAATTAAGTGACGGTCATTTCATCATTCTTATGTAAAATGGTGTTAAAGGTCTGCCTTCCTCATTACCTGGGTTTCAGAGAAGTCTCACCTCAGTGGAATGTGAAAACTTAATTTTTTCTCAGCACTTAACATTCAAGAGGCTTGTAAAAAAAATATACTATAGTACTGTGACTTCTAATTTTCCCATGGCTTGCATAAATGAGGCTGTCTACTGGTGGGTATGGGTAAGGTTTTTGTTTTTGTTTTTGTCTCATTCTATCTCTAAGAGAATTGTTTTTGAAAAATCATTTTAATTTAGAGAAGTATTATACATAAGAGAAATGTATACATTGCCATCTGCTTAAAAGTGTCAGAAGGCTCCCTGTGGCAAAGCCCACAGCATCTTGTGGTTTTCAACATCATTACTTGAGGGATTCAGCAAGGTCTCTCCTAAACACTGTCAAGACTTTGTGAACATTTGGCAGCATTGAAATTACTTTAATCAGCTCATTTGGGTGATAGCCTGAAAACATTTCCTGTTTTTATGATGTAGCCACCTTTATAAGGGACAGACAGGGTGGAGGTAGGGAGCAGTCTGCCACTGCAGAAGAGGGAGTAAGCCCTTGTGTTGGACACACTCAAGGAGTTTTGAAAGGTGAGATATCTATTCTGAAAGATGTCATCCAGGAGCAAAGCCACTTCAGGGATTTATGTTGGTGAGGAATTATATATAAGAGAAAAGTAAGAAGAGTAGAAGGTTAGAACCACTGATTTTGTTTCTCATTTTCACATCAACATCTGTTGCCTTGGGAAGGTTAGAGACTGAGTCACCACCTGGACTCAGGTTGGCATCCACACAAACATGCATTCACAAACTCACATCATGAACAGCTGGTGAAACTTCTTTCAATATTACTTTTTTTCATCAGTTGTACTAAACCTTTCTTTGTTCATAATCTTTTCATCACTTTAACAAAACACTGGAGAAAAACAACTTAAAAGAGGAAAGGTTGATTTTGGCTTATGGTTTCAGAGGTTGGATCCATGGTCAGTTGGATCTATCATTTCTGGCTCTGTGGTGAGGCAGAGCCCCATGGCAGAAGGAGGTGGAGGAGCAAAGCTGCTCACCTTATTGTGGCCAGGAAACAGAAAGAGAGAAAGAGACAAAGGGGCTGGTGACAAGCTCAGCATCCAACTAACCCAGCTGCATGTACACACACCATTTGCCATACATCTAGTTTTCACATTTTTAACCCTTTCATAAAATGGAATTGTAGATAGAAATTGGTCATGTAAAATAAATAAAAACAGAGCTATTCTATTTAAATAAATATGGGGGGCGCTTTCATCTCTCTCTCTCTCTCTCTCTCTCTCTCTCTCTCTCTCTCTCTCTCTCTCTCTCTTCTCTCTCTCTCCCCTACTTGCTATTTTATAGTGATACCTGAGTCACTCCTGTGAAGTTTAGGTTCTACCAAACATATTTAGAAATTGGAGGGTTTTTTTTTTAGTAGCTTTTCCAAACACCAAAAGCTCCTTCTTCTATTAAAGTTCCCATTTATCTACATCTATGTATTCAAAGAGCCCCTTTACTCAGATAACCCTCAAGTTTATTGCTTTGGTTTGTAGGACAGTATAGCATTGGAAAATAAGTGACTCAATATCAAGCTTTCCAAGGACAAAACAACTTAGCTTTATCTCCCCTCACCCATCTCCAACCTGTGGAACACTGACAGGGGTTGGCATAAAAACAGTCCATTGAATGAAGTATACAAGGTCCTCTCATTCAAATGTTTCAATTTGCAAATTTCCATGGATGTGAGAATGCTGTGCACCAAAGGCATAACTCCTCACATCGCCATCAGATAACAATGCCAGTTGTTTGGATATTTAAATCCTGTCCACTATCTTGATCCTAAAGAAATGTCACATAGAGGATGAATGTAAAAGCATGTCGAATGGCACTCTTCAATTATCCTGGGGTCCAAAGATGACAACAAAAAACACTAGCAACTCTATCTTTGAAAAAGGGCCACCAACAAGTGGGGCCACTCATGTACCAGGTCTTACCAAGAATCAGTTGAAAAATGATGGATGCTCTAACCACATTCTTGAACACAGCTCCTATTCTCCTAACCATGAATTTCATAAATTTAAGCAGAGGGTTGGGGCAGGGACAAAAAGAGAAAGTTATGAGAATCAATAGTGACAACAGCTTTATGAGTACATAGTTCTTATATTAAGTTTTTTCCCACTTCCTTAAAGTCAGAGAGGATCACTGCTGTCAAGGGGAGATCCTTACATATAATTCGGCTTTGGTCGTACATTTTTTGATCTGCTTTTTATTTTTCTGAGTTAGGTATATACGAATTGAAAGATGGGAGGCGAAGAAAAGGAGAAACAGGGGAGTAGTCTGCCTCTCCATTATCAGACTTGGAGAGGGGGCCTGAATTTTCTCAGGTTTAATGGACACTGGGGAAAGTATCTGGATTGGCGCCATCTTGAGAAATTTGCCTGAAAGGCAAAGGAGTACCAGGAACAAAGGGTCGTGGAGTGGACTGTCACAACAGGAGCTTGTTGGAATGTGGGAAGTAGAGGAAGACCTGGAGCTGTGGGGAGGCCCAAAGGTCCTGCAAAAACTCACACATGCACTGATGTATTTGTTCAACTATGCACCGAGGTCTTCAATAGTCATTCAGTGTTGGCTAGATATGCTATAATTACCCACTGAAAAAGAACAATAGTCACGGATGGACACTCTTTTCCCCCTGGTGTCCTTCCTGTACTTTATTATCATAAGAATCAGATCTTGAAAAAGGAAAGAAAAGTTCAAATTCAAATTAGGGTATGTTTAATACTAGAGGCACTCCTAAGCTTGGAGAGGAAATACGAGAAGAGAATTATAAGCTGGGCTTAAGGGTCAGGGTCTGGAAAACCACCCATCTTCCTAAAATGTCATTTTGAGTTCCAAAACAAGGAACCCAAACTATAATCATCTTTGAATAAAAATGTGAGGAGAATATCAGATAAGCAAAAATCTATATTTAGAGTCCTTACACACCATCTGTCTTGACAATCTATGTCTACAGATTAATCACCTGTATAATGTCACTTTGGACTCAAGAAAAATTGCCTTGTTTGAAACTTATCTTGTTTATAAAGAAAGATGTTGACTCAGTTTATGATGTAAGTTCTTATTAATATTATTTTGAACACATCTAATTATGTACTTTTTATAATGGTATAAGTTAGATTTTTATGCTGTTAAAAGTTGCATGCTGCAAGTCAAACAGCACAGATGATAGCATAAAAGTCAAAGCCTCTTTCTGCCACGTGTTCACTTTCCATGTTAGCCATCATCAATAGTTTCTTGTTTATCTTTTCAAATATGTCCCACATTTCTACAGGCAGGCAAGCACACAGATGTGTGTGTTTTCCTTTTAATGAAAGTGTCATTTAACATAGTCTTCTACAACTTGCTTTTTTTTACATTAAAAATGTGTCTTGCATCTGCCTTTGTGTCAGTATACATTGATCTACCTCATCCCTTTTAAGAACTATATAATATTCTACTCCATTTTGGCTTCATACTTTAATCAACATCTCCATTAATGGACTTTGAGATCAATTATATGCTTTTAATGTGCTGTTACATAATACAGCAATGATTATCCTGAGACACAGATTTGTCTACTTCTAAAAGGAAAATCTCATTTAACTGTGAAGTTACAAACCTATATTACAATTGTATTGAGAATGCAGAATCTGAAATTAAAATACTTGATAAGTAACCAGAGAAGATTTGATTATGTTCAATATCATTGATCATTTTAATAATTTTAAGAGACTACGTTGGGACCCTCCATATTGGTCATTTATATCTGATAATAGCAGATGGTCTTATTTAACCAGCACATCCCATAACACCATGCTCAATATCAGGCGGTTGTGAATGTATACACATGCCTCCTCATGCAGAGATATGGTGAGAATTAATGGGAGGGTACATACGATCTCCTTGTGATTGGGGGACTGCAGGAGGTAACATAAACACAGTGACTATTTCATTTCTGGTTCACTCAGGCTCCACAGATGACAAAGCAAAGGCACTGCTGTGAAGTTTATCTTCCAATTTGTTTGTCATTCTTCAAAGTAATCTCAACCTTTCCCAGTTTATCTGAGTTCAAAATATCTTCTATTTTAACAAACCAGGGTAAAGGGCAGAGAACACCTCTACTGAGCCCATGTCGGAGCTGTCTTTAAAAATCTCACACCATGTTTTTTTCACCTCTAAGATAAATGTTTCTGTCAGCATGAAACTCATATTCTGGTTTTAAGCCACTTACCGCCTCCTGTTGCTGCTGCCCTTGCCTATTGAATCTAGCCGCCTACCCTAGACCTGGACCAGCCCCTGACAGAAGCCCAGCCCTCCCTGGAAGACAACCCCGTCTGAAAATGGTGTTGATCCAAGGACTGTTTACACTTAGCAGCATAAGTTGAGAAACCCTCATATCAGAAGCCCCTCTTCTGAGAGGTCTGTGTGAGTGTACGTGTATGTATAAAAAGACATTTCAGTTTTCAATAAACTGTTTACTGTTTAAACATTAAATAAATGTAGAACTGTTTTAATCAGCTGAACAAATATTTAATGTACACTCCAGCATAAGAGCTATGTTTAAAAATATCCTCTATGCTGCTAAGACACAGGGAATTTATGGAAACTGGTGACCTAAAAGGTAAAACAAACATTCAAGGAGAAAAAAAAACACGAAGTACATAATTTTAAATTTAAACTTATCTTCCCCCTGTTCTATTAGCATTCAATGGTATTTTACGTGTGTGTCTGTGTGTATGTGTGTGTGTGTGTCTGTGTGTGTGAGATGTCTTAGGAAGTGCCAGTTATATTACAAATATGCTTATATTTTCCAGAACAGCTAGTGGTTAAGAGACTACCAAATTAATTTCCATTAAATTGTTATGACAAGGTAAAGTACAGCAAAGTTCGTATTCTGTCTGGGACTGTGTTTCTTGGAGTAAATGTTTGTTTGCTCCTTAGGCTCCAAACATTGGAGGACATTCATGACAGGAGAATCTGGGGTTCTGTCCACAGCTGTTGGAAGGGATTGTCTAAAACTCTGACAGGAAATGTTCTTAGAAAACATTTAATCCTCAGTAGATTTTGTGTAAATATCATAGAAAGTTGGCGGAAGATGTGTGTTTTTAGAAAAATAATCTCTTACCAAGATTCATGGAAAAAGCCTTTAATAAAATGGATACCATACTTTAATCACCTATAGCAATTTTAGTTTTATCAGTAAAAAAGGGCAAGAACTAAGAGTCCTAAAGTAATTGGCCATGGTTTTTCCACTTTTAATATTCTGTTAAATTTGGTGAGCAGTTTTTCAACACAGGGCCTCTTCTCTGCCTGAACTGATTCAGAACAGAGAATTGGAAGGGCATCTGCAGCACTTGGTTGTTGATGGCATTTATTTATTTCAGGGTTTAGTGGTAGCTTAGAAATAGCCATATGTGGGGGCATGTGAGTGCATGGCTGCGGGTTCACCTGCCATTTCAGTTGTGCATCCACCCCAAGCTACAGGAAGGGTCTTCCACAGAAGATTTCAACCCAACTGACCATGGATGTAGTCGATCATATTTGGCATTCAGGGATTTAAAAAACCAGACTTATTGGCTTTTAAATACATGTCTTCTTTCTTCCAGATTAGTTTTATTCTGGTATAAAATAGATATTAAGTGTGGAACTTGAATTTTCAAGTCATTTTATGGAACATGTGATCATCCACAAATTGATTAAGAAAGTTTCCCGTTGGTTTGAGGGTATAGCTCAGTGAGAAAGACTTACCTGGCCCTGGGTTTGATCCCCAGGAAAGAAAGGAAGGAAGAAGAGAAAGAGAGGCAGGAAGGAAGGAGAGAGAGAGAGAGAGAGAGAGAGAGAGAGAGACAGACAGACAGACAGACAGACAGACAGAGGGTAAATCCTGTCATTGGTTCAAAAAGAAATGCTTCAACTTGAGTTGGATTTCATATCTGGCTCCTTCTACTTCAGTGACAATTCATCCTTCTGTCCATAATCACTGATAAAGTCATTGTGCTTCTGAGAAGACTGGGAAAACAACACTTCAGATCTTAAGTTCAGCTGTTCATAACCATAATGAAGAGGAACTGGAAGCTGAGAATTAAAAAGAGAAGAAAGGAAAGGAAGCTACTTAGCAATCAGAAGAAACACAGTGTTTATGAGATCATTAGAAACCCATTTGAAGTGCTTTTTCCTAACTAGCTTTAGCAAAAAGGAAGTTGTTAACTTAAGTCAATGAATACAATTCTATATCCACACGACTATGAAGCAATTAATGCACCTTAATGCCATAATGAAATGGTTAGAAATTATAAAATGCCTCCTCCAAATTTGGTACTGTTTTTCCATGAGGACCTGTGAGACAAAGCTGGCTCTTATGTTAACAGAAAGATGGTGCACTTGGCAAAGGATTCCCAGACATAATGCAAATATACTTGTCTCCTTCTTGAAGCCTTCTGAAATAACTAGTATATTTAAACTAAAAAAAAAAGGAGGGGGAAATTAGAATGTTTGTCTATTTAGCTTCAGGTAGGATCTTGGCATCAACAATCTCTAGAGTACATGAAAAATGTATGGTATTTCCTACTGTGTTTTTAGACTTACAATGCATAAAAATAGAGATAGCAATGAAGAGGGTCTCCGTACTGATGTGTCTTGATTCAGGCTATTTTTCTCTCACTCTTAGCTTACTATACCTGATTTCAGGGTATTATACTAATATACCATCATACTGAGGTGCTTAATTCATCCTATTTTTCTTCCCCAACCCAAGTTTTCTATACCTGATGTGTGGGTATGGTATTAACATACCATCCACATAAGAAGGACTTACCTGGACAGAATAAGAACCTAAAAGGTAGATTCCCTTTGCACTTTTCAGACCTTGGGCTTTTGCCACCCTAGAGAACAGAATTACATTTTATCCAATATTTCCATGAGAAATTTCCCAGTTCTAAAATTCATTGTAAAATAAGAGCTACTTTGGGTTTTCCCTCTACCCTGCTGTTTTACTTGGTATACTCATTCTGCTTCCTCTCCAGCCTGCAAGCCATAGGTGTAAGACAGTCCATTCCTATATTAATGGTCATTATTGTTATGATCGTTATTTCCTTTGGTTTCCTATTTTAAAATAAGGCTTGAATTTAAGGTGATCCAGGGAAAAGGGAGTGGAAGGGCTTATGCCATGCTTAGGCATATCCACATAGCCAGCAAATGGGCTTTCAGTGCAGGCAGGAAGGGAAGCTTATTCTGGAAGACCAGTGACTCACTGCAACCAGCCAGAAGATGAAGATGCTCTGTTGATGGTACAAACATGAAGAACTGGGAATCCTACCCCCCATATACTCAGATGTCTATGCAATTTCTCTGCAGTGGGAATTGGGAGAAAACAGCAGGCTGCACTAGTTTTACCACTGTTATATATATAACTGCAGTTTCCCAGGACTGTTCTGAAAGGCCTGCTGCCTCAACTGGACTGGGAGGCCCCTCTAGTGCCTTTAGAGGTCCTGCAAAGGCGCACCTGTGCATTTTGCCACCTATGGTCAGGTTTATTCAACAGTAGTCTCACTATTCAAACAGAGTGGGGTTCTGATCAGACATAAGTATTGTCCACGCTGGTAAACAAACAAAACACGCCACACAGCCCCTTTCTTTTGAAGGGCAGTGAAAACCCATGGGTCAGGAAGAATCTCACCAAACAAACGGAAGCAGTTTTTGCTTCACAGTGAAACCCGAGCATCACACACTTCAGGGAAGCTTTACCAAAATAAATGCAAGAGGAAAATAGGTGGGAGTTGGGTGCTGTTCCAACTTCAAAGCTTGGTCCCAGCTGCTCTTGGAACAAGAACCTCCTTCAAGGTTTCTCCCTACAAAAAAAGCACTCCTGAGCTTGCCATTTCTGGATTAGCTGACTTTATCTATTTGGAACCAGAAGAGAATGCTCTTCTATTTGTTTTCTGTTGATGCTAAGCAGATGCACTGGGCTACGATGGCCACGCAGGACTAGTTCAAGATGAAGCAGCAACAGGAATGTAGTAGCTGTGGGGCCAACATGACTTGTCTGTTATTTTTGTCTATGGGTTCAATATTTTCATTGGATTTAGTGTCCCAGGTTTCCCAGTGGAAAGTGTACCTTTTCGTGGCTCTTTTCACAAGCCAAGAGGTCCCCTTCTCAATGGACTATGACATAAACCATTTCAAGATCAGCTACCATTTTTTTTTCAGAAAATAATACCTAGTCTGTATGTATTTATTTTCTCAAACCATAATTTTGCTGAGAAAGGTGGTGAAGCCAAAGAAGAAAGACTTGGGGGAAGGTAGGGAAAAAGCAGATGATGTATTAATCTTTAATTATTTATACATTTTTAAAGTTGGAAGTTTGCTTGAGCAGGTTTGAATTCCTTGAGCTTTCTGATAGCTAGGCATCACAGTGAACAGATCTGCCACCCACATTAGAAAATCCTTACGTTTTCTAAAAAGATTTAAATTTAGATGTACAGGTCTGCTTTCAGAATGAAATGCAATAAAAACTGAATTGAAGATATTATAGTTTGCAGATTTTTTAAACCTTTTTTCCTTATGTAAAATAAGTTTTTTTTAAAAACAGGCATTAGTGATCTCAGATCAATTTTGGAAGTGAATAGGGTATAACATATAAACAGATTAAATTAGTGATATAATAAAAACCCTGATTCAATGGTGTCTATAAGTTTGCCCAGATAATGTTATCTTAGAATCTTTTTCCTTGGAGAGAAAGAATTATAAAAGGAACACAAAACTGTAACTGATACATTTCATCAGGTAGAGGGCAACTGGCTCCTGGCATAGAAACATCTGTGAGGAAAGACTGATGGACCCAATCGATAGACCCAATTCTAAAGACTTGAATCTGGTGATTCCAAAATCAGACATCAAAACAGGAAGCTCAGAACAGTGCAGTCTTATGAGTCCTGTAAGCCTCTGACTTCCCCCTGAACTAAAGTAGTCTAGCTACAAGAACAGCAAGAGTGATCATTTTATACACATTATTTTCCTGAATACCATTTCTTCTCAGATATTAATTATCTATGTTATGACTAAATCATATAACCTTGGAACTCAGATTTTACAACAGAGGTCTGTACATATTTACAAACCACCTTAGGTACAATCTGTGTGTCCCAAATAGCCAAGTCTGTTTTGTGACTAAAAACCCAGCCTGCTTATTGATTATGAGAAAGTTCACTTAATAGAACACTGTGAATTAATGTTTATTGATTGATATTTTTGTTTTGAACATTTTTTGAGATTTGTGATTACAATCACCTAGATATTTTCCACCAGTAAGTATTGTAATGGTGAATACCGGATGGGAATCGATGATTTTGCAAAATTAAATGTGCTGATTTGATAACTGTTTTTTTTTTCTGTGTAACAGATTCTATGCTAAAATAGAAACTTGAAAATCCTTTTCTTTTCTATGAATAAGTATATGCTAAAGGGAAATATAATATATATATATATATATATATATATATATATATATATATATATATAAAATAAATTCTAAGTCTACATTTGAAGTAACTGAAAACATAAATTATTGTTACCTTTTAAAGAAACAAGTTAAAGTACCTTTTTCTGGACAAATTATTTTTGAATTCTTAAACAAAATGTTACAAAGTGTGTTAGGTTTCCATTGCCATGACCGAAATACCTCACATAAACCACGTGAAAGAGGAAAGGTTTATTTGGGTTCATGGTTTCAAAGGTTTTAGTCCATGGTTGGCCAATTTCACTGCTGCAGGCCTATGCTGAGGCAGGGCTTCATGACAGAGGACATGGTGGGAGAAAGCTGTTCACCTCATGGCAGCCAGGAAGCAGAGAGAGAGGAAAGGGCCAGGATCAAGATATAGTCCCCAGGGCCACACCCCTCAGTCACCTACTTTCTCAAAGCAGGCCTCACCTACCTTCAGTTTCCACCACTTCCCAGTTGAACATATCATGTTCAAATTATGAATCCACAAAATGGATTAATCCACTGATATGGTTAGAGCCTTCATGATGCAAACAGTTTATAAAAGATCCACCTCTATACATTGCTACATTGGAGACTTTGGGGGACATCCCATATTCAAACCATAATGCATAGCTTTAATGAAAGCAGTAAATATGAGTGAAACCACACATTTCCAAGTTGCAATTGTTGCTAAGGGAAGGCTACATGATAATATATAACTTATAGCCACTTGAGATGTAATCATGAAAGGAAAACTTTCACCTATTCATTCAACACACCTGAGAGCCTAGTTATATACCAGGTGGTATAAAGGAGCTTGTAGCCTAGTGGGGAAAGTAGAAATGCAAACAATAATTACATGTACAGTGATCAGTTCCATAAAAGAGGTCTGCGTGAGGTCTTATGAGAACATAGAAAGAGACAATCAGGGAAAGCTTCACAGAGGTGGTGTTCTTTGAGCTCAAGTTTGAAGTGTAAGTAAGTCTTATACAGAGGAAAATGTATAAAACGTCAACTATATTGGCAGGTGCAGTGTAGGGGCATAAGTGATGTAAATTCTCTTCTTCCTTTTGCTAAGTTGTGGATGGTTATGTTAAAATATGTCTAAATATCCCATGCTTCAACTTTGCCAGTTACATTCTATAATTGAAATTTTCCCCTAACAGATACAAAACCTAATATACAATCACATTAAACACTGAATGCTAAAATGTTGCATTCATAAATATATATGTATGGTCTAGAAATACAGTGGTGATCTTAATCTTTTCTTTGTATGCCTAGATATACCTGGCCTATTATGTTCAGTTCTGGGTACCAAATTCCACAGGGACACCAGTAAACATAGAATAATTATAAGATAACAATAGAATTTTTAGTTTTATACACAAAAATCAGTAGAAAAAACTGCATGCCTTTAGCTTTAAAGGAAAGGTAACATGTTTAACTGCTTATGATTTAAAATCTGTTGTGTGGAAGACAAATTTGACATACTGAACACTTCCCAGTGATACACCCAAGGCTGAGAGATAAAAGTTGCAGGATGATGAAATTTAACTCAGTTATGGAAAAATATTTCTAATGTTTACATACATACTACCCATCAAACTTAGAGTAGTCAACAATCCAATAGGATCTTAGGATTTACACATGTGTCACAGTTTTTTGATCAGATAACAGAAAATCTGTTGCAGCACTGAAATTCCGTGATCCTATGATATATCCAACATAATCTAAATTTGGGGTATTTTAAAAATTTCACTTTGTTTGTATTTAGCCACATTTTTCCCAGCTGACAAAAAAATTCTTGAAAAATATCAAGTAGTTAATTATTTTACATTTTTGCACTTCAAATTGTGTATGGAACATCCCATTATACATGTACAAATAGAAATATGTTGATGACTTAACTAATACTCACTTCTTAACATCTGTAAATGAAGGCAAGAAATTCTTTAACAGATGAATTGACAGTCTTTGAAAATACCCTATATGTTTGGAATGAAGTAGGACCCTTGCAAAGATCAGAAGGCAATGTCCTACAGTGAGAAAATTGATACCATGAAACAGCAATTCTCTTTGAAGCTGAGAGAAGAGGTCCACTGAGGAAAGTTAAACACACAAAAGTCAACATTTGCCAACTATGGGGGGAAAAAACTCATGTAACCAGTCCAAGCAAAAGCCCAATTTCTGGCAGTGCTAAATTGTCAAGACTTGACTGAAGAGAACTAATGGGCTTTCCTCCCCCAAATCTTGGGTCTTGAATGGCTCTCATAGCAGCTAATTAGGAGGCTCAGAGGACCCCAGAGGCCAGAGGGCATTTGTCTAAGAATCTGCAGGGTTCTCTGAACATGTTATCCTTGGACACAACCCAATGGCATGGTGTGGACAGAATCTGCTGGGCTTAGTTTTATGGAGATAATCGAACAAGAGAAGCAACTAAAAGAAATTCTCATAACATAAAATTAATCATCTTAAAGTGAATGATGAACATTCACAGTGTTGAACAACCACTATGTTCAATTTACCTCCCCAATATTTTTTCACCCCCAAAGGAAACTCCATACCATTAAAGTAGCCACTCTCCATCACTCTGCTTCCCCCAGGGTATTACTGTCTCAGTGGATTTACCTCTTCTGGATTCCATTAAATGGAATAATATAATAGCTGACCTTCTTTTACTTAGTCAAATATTTAATGATTAAATACATTTTCTACTAAACTTAGCTTTGTTATTCAGAGTTCCTTATTTTGAATGTCAATAACTATACTCTGTAGGGCTCTCTATAAAGTATATTTGTTCCTCTCCTATAATTCAAGCTTCACAACAATTTCTACCAGTTTCAATCCCCACTATCTTAAAAAAAATTAAAAAGTAGGTAGGGATGACCTTATTATTGCCATTTTATGGAGAGAGTTGTTTCAGCACCGCAAATAAAGTTATCTGAGCCCTCTGGTCTCATTATGTTCACATCCCCACACAGGTCCTGTCAGAGTTCTTACTAACACATCTAGCAAAGCCTTCAAATGCTCAGAACATATCTTAATATAGCCTAACATCTGTAGTTTTAAAACCTTAAAAGCCCATTTTTAATGAACAGAATGAATGAAAACAGGTTTGGTTATCTCATTGCTATTTGCACTCAATGAGGGCTGTTTTATTTATTTATTTATTTTTTCACCTAACAGTTAACATCACACAGACCAGGCTCTGTCTCTACTTCATATCCCTACTTGGAGTCACTTGGAAGTCAGTTTGAGGTCCTAGGCTTTGGGTTGCATCTGGATGTTGGCTTTGTCACCTGTACAGTAAGAATGATCTCTCAGGTCTCTTCCAGATCAAAATTCCATGATCCTCAGCTAAGCCCAGCTCAGACTCAACACCAAAATCAGGTGTCACTACAACTACTCGAAGGATGGGCCAATCAAAAGGTTTGTCCATTGATATAAGCCAGTGGCCTTTCTACATTGCTGAAACTTTTCAAGAAATTGTGAATTTCAAGAGTTGTGCTTTATCAAACTCACTGTCCTGTTTGGATTTTTTTGACTAAATGATTTATATATAAATAGATGATATATAGAGAGGGTTTAAATATTCTGTGTTAGCCATATTCTTGCCTTGCTGGTACAAAGCAGCACTTCCGACAAACTGTTCCTTCTATGGTAGAGCTGTCCACATTCATCACTCATGAATTTTACACAAACTAAAAGGACTGCCAAGCAGCATTTTTAGCATGTTCTTAGACACATATTGTTTTCAAGCTGGCGCTGAAACCCAACCTTTTACTTGCCATCCACCAATTATTAATATCTGAATCTCATTATGCCTCATCCTTTGATTTTCCTGAGTCAGGTCTGATTTTTGGCTGTGCCTTTCTCAATTCACCCAGGACTGGAAATAGTCAAATTTAGCAGGGCTAGACTGCCATCTAGAGCCCAGAGTTTTAGTTCCAACATCTTGGTCCTCAGTGAGCTTGCTCTTTAACAAAAGCAACACTCTGCCCAAAGAGAAAGGTTGAGCTTTCCTGGACAAAGTAGGAGGTTCCCAGAAAGGACATGGTCAAGAGGAGAGAGCTTGAGGTGGCGGCTAGGTTCTGAAAGTTCTCGAGTTGCTAAAGGTTCAATGACCCATCAATGACAGTAAGTAGATAAATCCCTGCCTCATGGCTCAGGAATGAGTTGTTTAACTGGGAATTAGAAACTGAGTCCTATTTGCTGGAAGTAGAAATTGCTTTTGAGGATTTCTCAACTTTCAACATTGCATAGAAAGAAGAGTCTTTCTTTTTATGTGAGAATCAGGTTTCTCTTCATACAACTTAAGCCTACCTTCCATTCTCTGTGTGAGCCTGAATTAGTTTTTCTATGCTGAGCACATCTGATAGCACTTCTACTTATTGTGCCTGCCTATACCTTAAAGGGACCAGTAACCCCTAGGTTTATAGATTTGAGATCTGAAGTTCATATTGTTTCTAGCATTTCCATAGGAGGTGCATAATCCCCCCCCAAAAAAAAAAACCCTCCTGGAAAATTATCCTTCAGGGCCCTGTGCTAAGTCCACATGTCTCATCAAAAGAAGATATAGAGCTGAAAATGAGATGGCTGAGGTTAATTAACTGCATATCTATGTGATAACTGTGCCCAGAACTTCAGCTACAGAAATGTTTTATAAATCAAAAGTGATGACTATTATTGTTAACTTTAAAATCATAGCCTAGAAGAGTTCATCCATTGCTGGTACTAATTAAATGGTCAAGTCTATTCACCAGAATATCATCCAGGAATCTTTCCACTAATGGTAAGAGTGACCCTCAAAATATTTTTATAAATACAGATGAAGTACGCCACTGGATTCTAAGTCCCAGTGATATAATTTTTTTGGCTAGAACTCACATGTTTCAGGAAACATTAAAACCCAAATTTACTTTTATTGAAGGTATCAAATTGTGTTTAGAGAACAGACACTTAAGTTTGGTGAGATAGGATAAAAAATACATTGTATTTTAGAGTCTGAACAACTGAGTTATGGATCTTTGCTCTCTCACTTTTCAGAGAGCCTGAAAAAGCTTCAGTTTTTACACCTATTAAAAAATGAGAAAAATGACAAGAGTCTCTATGAGGATTCAACGGAATAATATATTTGAAAATGCTTACAGGTAGTAGGTGCTGAACAAATGTTTATATCCTTTCTTTTCTGGAAGGTATTGCATCCTCCTTTCTTTCTACTCTAGTGATACTCTTCAGTGAGCAATGGGATGTCTATGATATTTGTTCTAATAATTCTGCCTCATCCCTAGAATGCTAAACCTTCTAAAGCAAAGCTTCTCAAGCTTGAATATGCATGATAATCACCTAGGATCATGTTAAGATGTAGACCTAGCAAGTCTGAACTAGGGCCTGAAAATTTTACATTATTTTTTAATCTTTAAATAATTTTAGTGCATTGTAGTTATGCTTAGTAGTGGGGTTCATTTTGACATATTCATAAATAGATACAACAATTTTTTTCCATTTCAATTCCAAGTACTACCCCCCTCTTTCTCCCTCCTCACCCCTGATCCTCTTTCTCTACTCTATTGATCATCTTTCCATTTATTTATTTTTAATTAATGCATTATAGTTGTATATAAAATTGGAACGCTTTGTGGTATATTCATACATGCACTTACTATAATTTGGCCAACTTTATCCCCCAGTTTTTCCTCTTTCTCCTTCCCTTCCCTGTCCCCCACTTCTACTCTACTGATCCGCCTTCTATTTTTGAGACATTCCCTTTTTTGTTCTATTTTTTCTCTTTAGCTTCCACATGTGAAAGAAAACATTCAATCCTTGACTTTCTGAGTCCAACTTATTTCGCTTAGCATGATTTTGCCTCTCTAACCAACTCTCAAAGGCTGCTACTGGTTTGGGGATGACATTTTGAGGAGAAAGGCTATTAAATAGAGACTCAGCAAACCACTGTGCATGAATAAATCTCCTGTGTTGGTAAATAAAGTTTTATTGGAACACAGCCACACTCATTCATTTATGTACTGTCTGTGGCTGCTTTTCTGTTACCACAGGCAGGGTTTACTATCTGGGTCTTACAGTTACTGACCCTTGCTCTAACCTATTCTCTGGATTGTTCCAGACATAAACTAATTTAATCCTTGGCAGAAACACATAAAAGATCAGGAGATGCCTGGGAAGGACGGAATGAGGGGGGAGGGGAAGCTAGCTGTCTACACTAGCTCCTATTGCTACTGCTAAAGGTCTGCCACAAGTCTCACTGGGATGCATCCAAGGCCTCAGAGGGCTGTATTCTTTTCAGGAAATTATAGGGGGGAATTTTCCTTGTCCTCTTCAGCTCCTAGAAAGTGCCTGCACTTCTTGGCTCAGGGTCATCTCCTGTCTTCCAAGCCAGCAGTATAGCAACTTCCTGACACTTCTGTGGTCACCTCTCTCTCTGACCACAGCCGGAAAAAGCTCTCTAGTTTTAAGGACTCATGTGATTAAATTATGACCATCCAGGCAAATTTCCCCATTTCAAGATCCGTAACATATTTTCCATGTAAGGTAACATACTTGTAAGGATTAGGATGTGGATCTCTTTGGGTATTCTGTTTACTACACTACCTCAAAGCACACTTTTTAAATAAAAACACTACCTCAAAGCACACTTTTTAAATAACAATTTTCCAATTATTTCTCTACTGTAATAAGATAATAAGCTCATCTTTACACTACAATGAAAAGATGTTAGATGAAGCTGTCTGAGGGAAAGACCATGAAACATATAGAGAAGGTAGTCAAAAGTTTACATTTGTCAGCTTCTTTTCCCACCTGACAAGGATATAGGCCTATTCCCCAAGGATACCATACACATCTGTGCAGGTAGTGAACTGTACAACTCCAGAGAATGCCCTGAAGTTGCTCAGGGCACAGACTTCACAACTATACATGGCAGCCTTCCCTTCCCTGTCCCAGCTGCCTGCTCCTGAGATCAGAATTTGTCTACACCTCTAGGTGTAGGAATCATGATTACATTGTTTTTTTTTTCTTTTCTTTCTTTTGTTTTTTAGAAATATTTTCTTTAGCTCATACTGTGCATAGAAAAATTTGCCTACCCCAATATATTGTAGTAAAATTAATCATCGAGGGATGAAACATCTTATATATAGAATATATATATATATATATATATATATACACACACACACACACACACACACACACACACACACACACACACATCCTAATGGCCATGGTGTGAAACCACTTCAGTAGCAAGAAACCACTCCAGCCACTCAATGCTGGGCCCACACACAGTGTAATTACCACAAAAAGATCAAGCAACCTGGAATCCAAGATGAAAAGAGGGAATACAAATGCTGATCTGGAACAGGGATAAGAAGGATGGGGTAGAATAAAGAAAAGAGAAAGGAGCTCTCTTGGGAATACTTCTTAGGTGCACCTGTAGCCCAACAAGGTGTGAAAGTGTCAAATTCACATCCCTGACAACCATATGCCTGGCTGTGTTTAATCCTTCCTGTCTTGGGCACGTCATGGTACTCCTTATAAAAAGCTTATTATTACATAAGCCCTTTTTACTGTCATAAGCTCATTCTTTTTAAACAATGCCAGGAATAAGATAACAGGTAAGTGACCAAGAAAATAAACATGACCAAAGCATTATATAAGATTTCATTTTGCTAAAGGTTAAGACAAATTATCACAAAATCCTTAGAGATACTGTTACATGGTTGCTGAGGACAAAAGGTCTTCCTTCAGAAGAGCTTCTGGGAAGGAAAGTGTGCTGTTTCAATCCTCAGCTAACTTTTAGCTAATGACTCTTGCCTTTTCTCCTACCAGCTCTGCTTATTAGAAAGAAAATACAATCTGGAGTATGTGCTGTCAGAATGAACAGCAGGGTCAGTCACTAATCCCAAATTGTGTGCCCCAGGATGCCTGCTGCAGAATGAAGAAATGCTTACGTTTGATTAACCTTCCAGGTAGAGAAAGGGAAGCAGGCAGGGGTTTGCAGCGGCATGACAAGGTATAATAGTAGTTTAAAAATATGGCATTCCTAGGGGGATGCAAGAAAAATCATAGCACGAGGTGCTGACTTGGTGTAACGAATGAAGATTGGGTCTATACAATAGTAAGCAAGCCTTTGGGGGAAGAACATCGCCAACCTTGGCATTCATTTTCTCCAAAATGTTTATAATGATATGATAATCTCTTATGTCTGTGTGGTGCTTTATGGAGCGCATAATGCTGCAAGGGTGACAATCTGTTTGATCTTCAGTGCTATTCTTTGTGTCTAAGGGTTAAGATCAAGGGATGCTTTTTCCTATTGGAAAAAAAAATCCTGATTAGCTGACAATGCACTTTCATTCTTTACCTGCCCTTTGTGGAAACAATTTCTTTTGGTATAAACAATGAAGAGAAAGGAACATAATAGGGTGAGAAACAGGGCTGTAGTGGCAGTTAGGAGTTAGGGAAACCATACAGTTTGGAAAAACATCTCCTGGAACCATTTCTCTCTGACAGGAATACTCATGGGGCAAAGAAAGCACAAGGTCACTTCTATTTCTGGGGCTCCAGGTACAATAAGAAAAAAAGTCTTTACATGCTGTCATTCTGACAGTGAGTTCCATGCGGGCAGAGGTGGAGGAAAGCACTTAGCACTTTGTAGGCACTCAAATAATGTTTGCTGAACAAATGAATGAATGGCACAAAGACAAAAGAGTCACCATAAAATAATTCAAACTCAGTGACTCCACTGCCAGGTTTGATCAAATACATGTGAGGAAACTTGTGAAATATATATTTGCACTGGGCATTTTTCAAATACAATTATTCCTGACTCTTTAGCTCAAGAAACTGTCATCATTAGCTTGATGTGATAATTCTACCATAAACTTAATGTGGATAACTTAGGTAATGCATATTTTGATAATTGTTTATCCTCGCTGGTTATGCCATGTGTATAAAATTCAACTTCTTTGTTACGATTAAAACTGGATGACTGGAATAGCAGCTTAAAAGTCTTGAATTCCTTCCCTGCTTTATATTCCACAATTATTGTACGCAGATCCCAGTGCTTCCTTCTCCACTGTAAAGGTGGAGAACATCTTGGGTCTTCCTCCTCTGCTGGACTTGTTAAACCTACAGCACTCTGAATTCTCTCCCACACCAGCAGCATCATGAACTTGTGCCAACAGGTAAAAATCCACACTCTTTCCACCATGTTCACTCAGTTCACGTTAGAAAGTCACCATTGGTTGAGAAAGAACTAAGAATGCATGTTGTTGATGCTGGATTCAATTTTCCAAATCTAATAATACAGAAAAGACTTGTGTTTACAAACCAAACCTTCATGCAGAACTCTAGCACAAAGTAATCTTAGAGTTGCAAATTCCTTGGTGTGAGAATAATGTGCCAAAATAGACTTTGTTCTAGACAGAAAGCAACTGTGATGAGAAATAGTAGTGGGCACTTTCACTTGGGTTGAGGTAGTAATTTAAAATGGAAACACAGCACAAATCTTTTGGAAAGGAGAACTTGCTAGAACATTAACTTTTCAGTCATCAAAGTGTACTTCTGGACATTTGTCCTTATCTCTAATAATTTTCTGCACAGCTATTTGTTAGTCTGATAACAGTGTGTTTTATGGTTGTTCTCCATTAGCCAGTGCTTTAGTTTTATGAGCCATGCAAAGAAAGTAGAGGAGGAGTCCAGCCTCCTCAGAAGTATTGTTTGTTGTTGTTGATTTTCAAAGGAATTTGGATACAACCTTCTTTCAAGAGAAGGGGGAAGAAGGGTATTTTATTGTTGCCCAAACCCAAAATGCAGCAGTTGGTGGAACTCACACCATGTCTTAAGATTGAAAAAGAGGATAAAAAGCAGTCTCAGCTATCCAAATAACAATGAAACCTTCAAGACTTATTTTCTTAAAAAAGAAAAAAAAAAAACAAAAAAAGAAAAGAAAAATAAGCACGTGGAAAAATATTGCTCCTTTCTTTTTTTTTTTAAGCCTTGAAATATGTTTAAAAATATTTTATGAGGTCACACTAAAAAAAAGAGTAATTGGAAGAAAAATTCTGCTTGTCTAAGCGAAGAGCACATTTGTAGCGGTAGGGTAAATGTTTTATCGATTGAGAAGCTGGGAAACTCAAGTCATTACTCACCATGGGCTAAAGAATAATTGCTAATGCTCTGGCGGAAAGATTAAAAACAGTTTCTGGAAGTATTTCTTACAATGATCAATGGTGTATCATCCCAGGCCATTGGATCTTCAATAACATTTTTCCCTTTTGGGATACAATCAATTTTTATAATATGATTCATTTGCCAGTGGGCATGCTTTCTTCATACGATGAAAAGGCACTTATGCATCTTATATTGTTGAAAAGTAATCTTATACAGCCAAAGATCAGGCTGTGGTATAGAAGACCCACCTGAATTCATCTCTATTTTAAATGGGTTTGGGAAATCATCTGGGGTGGGAAAGGAGAGAGGGGGCAGTGGGCAGTTGCTAGCTTCTTTGTTATTGCTTTGTTAACCCTTTAAGAATGCAGTTAGCACACTAACAGCAGTCCCTAAACATCAGAATGCAAAGGTAGTGACGAGGGTGTTATGTTAGACTTGAGCATATGCCACCATGAGCTCGACTCATTTACAACACTAATTACCATGGCAGAGCTCTCAGGTCAAGGGTTGCCTAACAGCTGTCTGCTGGCTGCCCACATCTGACAAGGTCTTCAGCATCCTGCGGCAGAGCTCAACTTGGTCCACTGCTGCTGAATCCATCAATGCATCTCTTCCTTAATAAATAATAACTTCAGTCATGAGAAGATGTGCTCATTCCAAAATTTCTCCCAGGAGATAAAGCACTGAGCCTGGACACTGTGACCTCTCAGGCTCTGGATTGCCATTGGACTTCAGATGAGGGAAAAGGATGGCCCCCTCACCAGACTGCCAAATGAATGGGCTAGGGAAAAAATAAGCAGCAAAGCCAAGCTCAGGAAGTGATAAAATGTTCTTTTGATAAGTGACATACACCCTGAGCTGAAATTTTATTTGAATCTGAGAACAATGGCTTTTATGAGATTATGAAAGACTCAATCCACTTGCTGACCATTCCAAATTCTCCTCATTCAACTCCTTAGCTCTGTATTTATGGAACAGAACATCCAAATGAAAAGAAAATCAACAAAAACAATTTTTGAAAATTGGTTTATACTGACTGCTTTTCAAATATTTCCTTGTTCGATAGTGAGATTATGCCCAATTTGGGATCTCTCATGCCCTGAAATGAGTTTTCCTTTGAATATTTAGCATTGTATAGACACAATCACTATTTTTCATTTTTGCATTTGTCTAGCCTCTTTATTTAGTGAAACACAGCTGTAGGTTTTCAAATTAATTTCAAAAAAAATGTATTTAAGATCAAGAAAAATAAAAATTAAAAGAGCAGCATATCTAGAATAATTCAGAGATTTTATTATTCACTAAATAAAAGGTCCTTATATTTTAAAATAATGTTTGCAATATGAGTCTTACTGAAATGTAATTTTAAGTCATTTTTACTATCATTAAAGTTACATTTGTTGAGTGCTTACTTTGGGCAGGCATCAAGTAAAGCCAAACATTTATAAGATGTATTACACAAACATAATACTTGGTTCTTGGTTTTTACAAGGGTTTTACAAACACTAACCTATGAGGTAGGCAAAGATTATTATTTCCTTGTTTTTTTTTTTTTTTAATTTTTATTTTTTGTGTTTTCAAAGCAGGAAATTAAGACCCAGAGAGGTTCAGCAACACTAATCATGGCCACAAAGTTCTAAGTTATGGTAGGACCAAGAATAAAAGCAGCAGTCTACTCTCAAGGAAGAGCTCTCATTTACCTCACCAGATTTCAGCATAAATCTTTTTTTTTAATATTTTATTTTTTAGTTGTAGTTGGACACAACACCTTTATTTCACTTGTTTATTTTTATGTGGTACTGAGGATCGAACCCGGGTCCCGCCCATGTTAGGGGGGGCGCTCTACCGCTAAGCCACACTCCCAGCCCAGCATAAATCTTTTTGCTTCCAGTTCACTTAGAGTGTGAATGTAATCACACAGTTTAACTTATGTTTCCAAACCTAGAATTCAAGACCTTTCCTAATTGTTCCCGATGAACTCTTCACCCAACTGCTCTTACATTTGGTAACTGATATTCTGAATCTGCCTGCCTGCCCAAATGCTCCTCTTGCTATTTAGTCTGCTTCCATCCCCCGCTTTTCACTTTCACTTTTGCTACTACAAATATCACATTGTAAATTGACTCAGCCAGGGGTTCCTAATCACCCCTCTTAATTTTGCTTTACTTTATTATGTTTGTCTTTCAATTTATTCATCTAAATGTGTCATATATTTTATCATATATTTAAATCACTCTTGGTACCTACCACCACAAAAAGTTCATAGTAGGTTCTAAATTATTTATCCATTAAATGTATAAAAAGTATTCATAAAATACAAAATATTGATTCATTGGGAATAACTAACACTATTCTGAAAGCTAATTTAGAGGTATTTTTAGCTGACAAATCATTCCTATATCAAAATTTTAGATCTGATGAATTTTACTTAAATAGTTTTAATTAAACCCTGGTCACTGGGTAGTGTGTTAATATGCTAATACACTTTGCCATAACAAAGTACCACAGAGCAGATGGTTTAAACAGCAGAAATTCATTTTCTCACAGTTCTGGTAGCAGAAATTCATTTTCTCACAGTTCTGGTAGCAAAACTCTGCATTCAAGGGGTCTGCAAGTTTGGTTTCTCCTGCGGCCTCTCTCTGTGGTCTTTCTTCTTCGGTGTCCTCACAAGTCCTTTATTCTGCACTTATGCATCTCTGGTGTCTCTTCTTACAAGGACACCAGTCAGATCAGATGAGAGGATCTGCCCTAATGGCCTCCTTTTAATTTAAGCACCTCTTCAAGACTCTTTCTCCAAACACAGCCACACTCTGAGTTGCTGGTGAGGGGTGAGGGTTTTAACATATGAATTTGAGGGACACAATTCAGTCCATTATAGGGAGCTTTGGGGCAAACATAGAAGGTGATATATTAAGATGAAAACATTAATAAGTCTTAGGAATAATTACTTTTCAAATAATCATTTAAAAATTCCTTGTCCTAGAATGATTTTAAAAGGTGGACCATTCTGTTTGATGGTGAATCTGTCAGCAAATTTGAAAATGCCTGAATTACATGATTTATAGTTAACAAAGTGAAAACCCAAGGTGATTTCAGCTATAGAGCGATTCATCAAGTATAAATCAGGACAGGAAGGATCTTAGGACACAACCTGAGTTAGAGAGAAGGAAGAAGTATATGCAAAATTTTTCTCCCTTACAAACTTAGGAAAGTCCAAGCAGAGTGGTATAACAAAGCCTGGCTCCTCTGGTAATTGTGTTGATCCAGCTCTTGGGCCAGCATGCTTTTGATGCTCCAGCGAAGTAGAAAAGAGTGCATAGATTTTCAAGGCTGCAACTCAAGCCAGAGGTGTGCAGTTAACGTGCAAGACAGGAAAAAATTGTAATATATGGCTTCCAAATTTATACTCTTCCTGACCCAGGTAATGAAACATGAACCACACATCCAGCTTTTGATAAAGTAGTGCTCAGTTGTGCAGTGAGGGACTGTAAGTCGGTATTTATTTCTCTGGCTGCCATCCTAACTTGTCCTTGACTGTCAAGGTTTTCCCATTAACCCCTTTCTCTGAGGACTCCAAGGAGGTTGGCTCCAAATGATGAAGTCTTACTACATTCACCACCCATCCTATGCATTTCTGTTTGCTCCTGATAATCTCTGTCCTGTGTCATTGCTGTTATTACAGTGATAACATCTCATTGAATGATTACAAATTTCCCAATGAAGAAAGAGAGGCAATTTCTGTGCAACTAGCCTCCAGTAAGGAAAAAGCAGGCTGTCAGGATTCCCTATCTCAGAGATGAACCTGACCCCAGGAATGACCCTGGATGGAGACATTATCCCCCTTTTGCATATTACATTATAGCAATGGAGGTTCACTGACCCAGGTTTTGGGACTGAAAAAAAAAGAAGAAGAAGACTGCAAGTGATATAAAATGGAAGGCTTTATAAATATTAAATACTGATAGCCATCATCAACAGAGTATATCAACAATAAAATATTGCTTAATGGTCCAGATGAAAGAGGTCATGGGGTGGAGATGCACAGAAGAGGAAAAAAGAGCACAAGGAAGAGGGAAGGGAAGAGAAAAGGAGAATTTAATGACTGATATAGGCAACACTGTTCTAGATCTTCAGGAATCTGTCACCTTGATACCCATGTGACTCAGCATAAAAATATTTCTGAAGAGAGAGCATAGAATGAAATACCAGACTTAGCTCCAAGGCAGGATGAGCTGTGTGGGTGGGTGGATGGGAGTAGGAGTGCAAGTGTGTATAAATGTGGGACAGAGGAAGGTTGACTTTGGGAAGAAACAGGATCAGTCTCTGCAGGAGTGGAACTGAAAGGAGGGGCTTCATGTCAGCTTATGAGGGATAATGAAGCAGATCCAGCACTCACTGCTTCCTGGAAAGGGCCACTGCAACACAAAGAAAAAGAACAAAGACCAGTGACAGTCCAGAGAATAAAAGAGTCGTTTAATCATTGGGAGAAGAAAGATTGTGACCCTGGGATGAGTTCACTCGTGCAGCCTGTGGAGTGGGGGGCTGCTTGCCCAGTGAAGAGTTGGGAGATTCCCTCAGGAAAATGGTATGAGGGAGCTCACAAGCCTAACTGGGATGGCACAGAGGCAGCAGAATTAGGATTTCAGCTGACAACATCTCCCAGCAACCTTGGAGAATAAAAGATCATGGGAGATATTGGCAGATTCATAATCACTCTCTGTCTTCTATGGCAAGAGCTGAAAGGAGGGTTTGAAGAGCTCCCAGAAATGAGCAGAGGTTCAGTGGCATGAGAGTGCAGTCTGCCACCTGCGTGCAGCCAGGCGATACCATGTTAGGATGCATTCAACACAGGGATTTTTAAGAGTGTGTTAACCACATTTTCATTGCTGTGATAAAATACCTGAAAAAAATTCAAAGTGGAAAGATTAATTTTGGCTTTTGGTTTCAGAGGTTTCTGTCCACAATCTGTCAACTCTATTGCTTTGGGTCTGAGGAGAGGCAGGAAGAAGAGTTTGGTGGAAGAAAGCTGCTCAGCTCATGTTAGCCAGGAAGTAGACAGAAAGAAGAAAGGGTCAGGGAGAAGATAGAGTCCTCAAGGGTATACCCCCAATGACCCACACTCTTTAACTAGGTTCCAGCACTTCCCAATAGTCCATTTATTAATCCATCAATGGATTACTTTATTGATGAGATCAGAGTCCTCATGATTCAATCACTTCCCCAAAACCCCACCTCCAAACATTGCTAAATTGGGAACCAAACCTTCAACACATAAGCCTCTGGATATAAGACTTTGAACATTCCAGATCCAAACCATAATGAAGAGTTTCAAAGCCACTGAGAAATGAACTCTGGTATTACATAAAGTTTAATGAACATAGGAGTACAAAATCAGAATTTCATTTCATTGTGTGGGTTTAGGACAATGATATAAGTTCTATGAGCCTCATTTTCACATTCTGATGTGAAAATGGGACTAATAAGAATTGCCTCATAAAGGTGCTGAAATGATGTATATGAAACATAATACAAATATTTATTGAGCACCTAGTATGTGCTGGAACTGAATATGAACTTAAGATTCAACACTAAGTAAGAAATGCAAAGCTTTGGCCCCTGTGGGGGTCCAGGAGCCTAATAATGTGACAGGGCCTGATTCCCCTCAAAATCAGGTTGGAAATATCAGACCAGGTTCAGAAAATGCAATGGAGGTAGACAAGATATGAGGGGCCTGGGGTGCAGCTCTGGGATGCAGGTGGGCATCTGGTGTGAGAGGACTGGAGTCCAGCTATGGAATGGAGGTAGAAGTGGTATGAAGCACGACTGAATTTGGCCTCAGAAAACACCTTGTCTGACCATCCAGGCTTCTCTCCCCCTCTGTGGTGATCATGGAGGCCTTGTGTTCCAGGTGGTGTAACTATAGATTTATAAGAGCTTTGAAACCTGCTCTGACCTTAGTGGACACTAAATTTTAACCGTTATGTTGTATCACTGAGTTCTCAGAATTTATCTGCTACCTCAGCCTGGTCCTGCCTATCTTACTAGGGAACCTGAGGAATGGCGATGTGGCTTACCACATAAATGAGCTTGGAAGCAGAACCTGCTCCATTTGAACACTAAGATAATGGTATCCCTGGATGACACCTTCATTGCAGCTCACTGAGAAACCCTGAGTGAGAAGCACTCCTGACCCACAGGGACTGTGAGATAGTAAATGTTTCATTGTTTTAAGGCTTCTAAATTTTGGAGTATTTGGCTACATAATGATAACTAATACAAACTCATGTGTTCATCAAGAGGTAAATGGATAAATTGTATAACCATATATAGGAATGGCCTTTGGTAATAAAAAATAATGAACTATTTATTGATGCATACCACCACATGGCTGAGTCCCCAAACGGCTATGCTGAATCTCAGAACCAGATCAAAAAGAATATATACTACAAGACTTCATTGATATAAAAATCTAGAAAATGTGAATGGTTTGGCAGCGAAGAAAGCAGATTAGCAATTGCCTGGGAGTGGTGAGGTGGGGACAAAGGATTATCAGGAGGAATGAGGAAACTTTGCAAGGTGTTGGATATATTCACTATCTTGACTGTTGTGTTAATTCCACAGGTATAAATAGATAAGACTTATCAAATTGAGCTCTCTAAATTAGTGTTCCTTATTATATTGCAATTAGAATCATAAAGCTGTTAAAAATACTTTTGTCTGGCTACATGACTCTACAATGACAGATTTTGTTTTTCAAAGTGATTTTTCCCCAGTTCTTTCAGAAAAGCTAGTTTAGTATAGTTTGAATCTCCTTCCATAGAATTAATAAATAATAATAGGACCCATCAGGTAAGAGTACACAGTAAACATCACTCAAGAATTAGAGAACTCAAAGTGGTAAATGGACTTTTATAATAATAAACAGAAAGCAGGGGGAACTACCCCCATAGACTTATGACAGAGGGTCACCACCCACTTGACCCCAAAGGATAGAATATTGAGGAAAGAAGGATTATTCTAGAGCATTAAAACTGAATCAGCTTTGTCCTGCTAGGTTTCAGCCTTGCCTGGGACCCATGACTCTTTCATCCTTTTCTCTCTCTTGCTTTTGGAATAGGAGTATATATCACAGAACTGACCTACCACTATAGTTTAGAAACAGACAATTTGTTGTCTTATGGTTTCATTGATTCACAAATAGAAATTTTGTCTTAGAATGAACAATATTCTGAAGCTCACTCATATCAGAATCAGATGGTATTTAAATGAGATTTTGAATTTGGAGTTTATACTAGAGTGGGTTAAGACTTGAAGACAATTCTCACATTGTCCTTCCCCCTTCTCACATGCAGAGGGAGGAGTGTTATTGGTTAAATTGCATCACCCCCTAAAATTTGTTTGTTGAAGACCTAATGTCCTAATAGGTCTTTAAAGAAATAAGATCAAATGAGTCATTGGAATGAGATCTAACCCAATATGATTAGAGTTCTTAGAAGAAGAGTTTAAGATACAGTCACATCCAGATGGAAGACCTTGTGGAGATAGAAGACCCCATCTGTAACAAGAAGAGAGGCCTTGAAAGACACACCCCTGTGGATACCTTTATCTCAGACTTTAAGCCTCCACAGCTATGAGAAAATAAATTTCAGTTGTTTAGGCCACCCAATCTGTGTTACTTTGCTGTGTCAGTTCTAGCAAAGGAATACAAACCCAAATACAGGAAGCAAAACTGACAGAACTAAAAAGAGGAACAGACAGATCCATAATTATAGTTGTAGCTGTCAACATCCCTGTTTTAGTAGCAGATAGAACTAGTTTCCAAAAATCAGTAATGATATAATAATATTATCAACTAACTAGATGCAATTGTTATTGATATTGTAATTTGCTATTGTGATTGCTTTATAATTGTAAAGTGACACTTATATAGTACCATCAAACAAGAACAGAACACACATTCTTTCCAAAGTGCATGTGGAATATTCACAAAAATAGACCAATGACTAAACCAACATTAACACATTTCAAAGAATTGAAATCATAAATATGTATAGTCAAAGGAAAAAAAAAGAGAAAAGACACAAACTACCAGTAACTACCAGTAAAGGAGATATCAAGTAGACCATGTTGACTTTATAAGAATGGAATACTAAAAACAACACTGCACATACAATTTTATGACTTAGATGAAATGAACTAATTTGACAGAAATGACTAAATTGACAAATAGATGTAGAATTTTATGATGATGAAAATGAGAAACTGAAGAGTCTTTAGTAAAGAATTTGAATTCATAAAGATCTTTAAAACATCTATTTGCAAAGGTTATTTTAATAGAGAATCCCACTTAAAATTTAAGAGGAATAAATATTAATTCTAAATATACCTTTCAGAAGAAAAGAGAATAGAAAATGCCAAATATCTTTCTTGGTCAGGATTATCCTTATTCTGAAATTAGAAAAAGTACTGCAAGAAAATGATTCTATAGACCAATATCCCTCATGAACACAGATGAAAAAAAGTCTTCAACAAAATATTTTAAAACTGAATGTAAGAATACATGGAAATAATATAATTATCATGGACCAAGTAGGGTTTATCTCAGGAATGCAAGGTTGGTAAATATTTGAAAATTACTGAAGGTAATCCATCAAATTAGTATTCTTTTTAAAAAATTTGTTCTTTTTAGATATACAAGAAGTAGAGTGTATTTTGATATATTATACATACATGGAGTATAACTTATTCTAATTAGGATATCATTCTTATGGTCGAACATAATGTGGGGCTACAATGGTCATATATTAATATATGAACATAGAAAAGTTATGTCAGATTCATTCTACTGTGTTTCCTATTCCCATCTCCCCTCCCTTCCCTTTATCTAATTCAATGAACTTCTATCCTTGCCCCTCTTATTTTGTGTTAGATCCACATATCAGAGAGAACATTCAACCTTTGTTTTGGGGGGATTGGCTTATTTCATTAGCATGATAGTCTCCAGTTCCATCCATTTACTGGCAAATCCATAATTTTATTCTTCTTTATGCCTGAGTAATATTTCATTGTGTATATACACCACATTTCTTTATCCATTCATCTATTGAAAGGCACCCAGTTTGGTTTCATAGGTTAGGTTTTGTGAATTGAGCTGCTAAAACATTGATGTGACTATAGTATGCTGGTTTTAAGTCCCTTGGGTATAGACCAAGGAGTGGGATAACTGCGTCAAATGGTGGTTCCGTTCCAAGTTTTCTAATGACTCTTCATACTGCTTTCCAGAGTGATTACACCAATCAAATTAATATTCTAAAGGAGAAAATCTACATGATTCTATCCATAGATGAAGAAAAATATTCAACAAAATTCAGCATTCATTTCCATATAAAAATGTTCAAGTGAACTTGGAAAACAAGGGGATTTCTACAACCTGATAAAATTCATCTATAAAAATCTCAGCACCAAGTCACACTTAATGGTGAAAGATTTGTTTCCCCCAAGATCAGGAATAAGGTAAAGATTTTCAGTTGTACTACCAGCATTTAACACATATTGGAAGGCCTTGCCATTGCAAAAATTAATACAAATATATAAAGATGTATATGTAAAAGAGTAAAAATTAAAAATGACCCTATTCGTAGAAGATGTAATTATGTAGAAAATCTCAAAGAATCTGCAAAAAAAAATGTAGACTAAAATGTGAGTTTAGTAAAGTCATAGGATACATAGTCAATTGAAACACAAAAAGGCTTCACATTTCTCTATACTAACAACATCTAATTATAAATCAAAAAAATATAAATAGACATTTATAATAGCTCCAAAAAATAAAATACAAAGGTATAAAAAAAGTCAAAAAATTTGAAGGATCCACCTGCTGAAAATCATAAACTGTTAATGAAAGAAATCAAGATATAAATAAGTCAAAAATGTTCATTCATTCATTCATTGGAAAGTTCAATATAGTAAATATCTTCATTCTATCCATAATAACCTATAAAGTTGAGGAACATGATTCTAGTCAAAAATCTCAACAGAAATTTTTAAAAATACAGACAAACCTGTTTTCAAATTTATATATAAAGGCAAAGGAAGTAGAATAGTTAAACAATTTTTTTAAAGTTACAATAATCACACTTTCCCAATTTATAAATTTCTATGAAACTACAGTAAAATCACTGTATTATTATTCAAGACATAAACACAATCATCAAAACAGAATGAAGGAACCCAAAATACACTCACTCAAATATGGGCATTTGAATTTTGACAGGTAGAAAAATATTTTAGTAGAGCAATTATAGATTTTTCAAGAGTATTGCAACAATTAGACATCCACATGCAAAAAAAAAAAAAAATCCTTGATCTAAACCTTGCAACTTACAACACCCGAATAATAATAATAGATGCAAATTTAAAGAGTCAATTAAAACATTTCTATGAGAAACCATAGGAGAAAATGTTCATGATCTGGTGATAAGCAAAGAGTACCTAGACTGTACCCAAAGTATGAACTATAAAACAAAAATTTAATAATTTGGACCTGTAGAAATCTTTAATAATTCTGCTCTGTGAAAAGCACTATTATAGGAATAGAGACAAACTTCAGATGTGCTAAATTATTTTCAATGTATTTTTCTGACAAAGGACTTATATCTCTAATATATAAAAAGTTCTCAAAACTCAACAATATTAAAAGGCATCCAATTGAAAAAATATGCATAAAACTTGAACAGACACCACTAAGATTATATTGATGGCAAATAAGCACATGAAAAAAATGTTCAGCATCATTAGCTATTTGGGAAATTGAACCTTAAAACATAATGATGTACTCCCACAAATCTATCAGAATGATCAAAATAAACAACACCAATAATGCCAAGTGCAAGTGAGAATGTGGACAATTGGAACACACAAGCATTACTCTTGGCCTCACAAAGTGATACAACCACTGTGTAAAACAACATGGCGTGTTCTCATAAAATTTAATAATACCTATTATATGACCCAGCTATCTCACTCCTGAGTATTTATAGATATGAAAATATATATTCACACAAAAACCTATAAATGAATATTTATAACAGCTTCATTCATTATCATTATTTTTTCATTTATTATTCTTTTTAGTTATGATAGGACACCAGGATACACCTTGATATAATCACAAAAGCACATAATCCAACTGGTTCTGATTCAGTTTCAAGCACTTCATTCTCATATCCCTCTGCTCCCCGACCCCCACTCCACAGATCTCTCTTCAATTCATTTACAGTTTACTTTTTTTTTTTTTTAATTAGAGTCCCGTGGACACACCCCATGCTGGGACCCACCCTAGCAGCATTCATCCCACCGTTCTTCCCTTTTCTAGGTCCCCCTTCCTCCTGCTAATCCCCTTTGTCTACTCTACTGATCTTTCCTCTAATTGGATGTAACTTTCTCTCCCCTCTTTTTTCCCCTGGCTCTCTCTTGTAACAACTTCACTCTTTTTTTTTTTTTTTTTTTTTTTTACAATGTATTAGACTTAATTTTTTTTTATTGGTTGTTCAAAACATTACATAGTTCTTGATATATCATATTTCACACTTTGATTCAAGTGGGTTATGAACTCCCATTTTTACCCCATATACAGATTGCAGAGTCACATCAGTTACACTTCCATTGATTTACATATTGACATACTCATGTCTGTTGTATTCTGCTGCCTTTCCTATCCTCTACTATCCCCCCCTCCCCTCCCCTCCCCTCTTCTCTCTCTACCCCCTCTACTGTAATTCATTTCTCCCCCTTGTATTATTTTTCCCAACAACTTCACTCTTAAGAGTCAAAAGATGAAATGACTTAGGTTTAAAGTTTAACAAGTGAACAGTCTATGATATACACAAAGGCCTTAAGCTGAGTGACAACAGCCAATGTCTTCAGGTACAAATTATATGATTCTGATTATATGACATTAAGGGAAGGCCAATACCACAGCGGAGAACAGATCAGTGTTTCCCCGCGTTAGTGGTGGGGAAAGATAGGACTTGGATGTGATTTCTTTATTCTTGTCACTTGTTCTGTTAATTCGTTTTCAGTATTCATGAATATTTCTATTCTTCTGAGAGCCTAGAGTTTTGGAATACAAGACAAAACAATAAATTGTCTATATTTTTCTTTTATTTCCTGCTGTGTGTTTCCTTCCCTAGGACAGTGAACATGGGAGACTACCAGCAGGAGGAGGTAACCCTGTTAATGCTTATTTCCTGATGAGCAAACGGACGTCTGGATAGCTTAACAACTTGCCCAAGTTCACATAGAGAATTGGAGGTCAAAGTGCATTCCCAAGTGAGTCATAAGATTAATATCTTAATGAAATGATAAGAATTACCAGGAAAGCAGAGAACTTTTGCTGGGGTGAGCAAAGCAAGAAGACCACATTATGACTTGTGAGCTCTAGGTATCTTTGGCTTTGGGGCCCCTTTTCCCATATATAATATCAATCTTAAACTTTTTTTTGGCAGTATAACTGTGTGTATGCATGTGCACATGAATGTGTATGTTTGTTGGAGATGGAGCCTGGGACCTTGCAAATACCAGGCAAGTATTCAACCACTGAGCTACATCCCCAGCCCTCAATATAACTTTGACTATATTAACTTCTTTTTCCTATTTCAGGAAAAAAATAATGGATTTACAAGGCTCTAACTTATTTTCTCTCTCTCTCTCTCTCTCTCTCTCTCTCTCTCTCTCTCTCTCTCTTTCTTTTTTTTTGCTTGTGGTTCATTTCCTGTAATTTTCTACTTACATGACCCTAAGAGAAGCAAAGCATTAGGGAATGTCTCCTTCCTCACTCAGCATTGCTTCTCATCTCCCATGCAAGCTCTGCAAGGTTCTCTGATCCACTGCTGGTGGTCCATGCTAGTTGCCACTGGAATGTCATTGTCTTGTTTCATACTTTGAAGATCTGAAGGATCAGTCTGTGTGTTTACTCTTTAACCTATAAAAGTTTATTTTTGTGCTGATTTTATAAGAAACTACTCTATATGGTATACTGGTGGACACGTGTTATACATTTGTACAAAACCTTGGAATGTACAACATCGAGAGTGAACCAAGTATAATCTATGGACCTTGGAGGATAAGGATGTGTCATGTTAGTTTCCTTAATTATAACAAATACATCACTCAGCTGGGGAATACTCACAATCAGGGAGGCTGGGCATGTATGGGAGAGGGGAGTATTATAGAAAATACCTACTGTCTCAGTTTTTCTATGAACCTAAAAGTGTTCTAAAGAGTAAAGCTTAATCATAGACAAGGACAATGCCTGGCTTCAAAGATAAGCTTCATTTCCTTACAGGTTTTTCTGTTCCCTTCCATACCATCTGCCAGAGAATAGTCAGACACAAACTTGTGGCCAGTGAGGACAGTCATCTACACACCTTACCCTTTACTCATGAGAGGAAGAACAATGGCTGTGATCCACAATCCTGTGATCTAGAAGACTGTCAGGAGAAACAAGGGCTTTCAGCACTTTCCCAAGGACTTAGTGTAAACATCACGGCCTCTTCCCTTTCTCCTTCCTTGACTATTTTGATAAAAGAGTCTATACTTCACCACTGGCAGATAGTGTTACAGAGTTTCTCTGAGGTCACGGAGGAAGCCTGCTAAATAGATTGTTTAGTATTTAGTATCTCACTGTTACAAGGATTATATTTGACAGGCTATTTAGCTAAAAACAAGGAAAAGGAAGACAATCTTGCAAAAGTAGTTGTTGAAATAAAATGTATTTAACTTGTCATGAACGGAACATTAATAAATGCATTTCTGTTCCTAAAAATAAGTAAAGCTTAATAAAAATAAAACTTTTGTGGTCTTCCACATGTATTAAGGGCTCTCAGTGATGTGCCTAACAGATGCTCTGTCTGCGAAGCAGTCAATAGGAATTGAGAAAGTTCTTTAAATTTCTTAGAGGATAGGCATGATAGCAGCATCATGACAATGATAACACTTCTCACTTCAGACTTTCTTCAGGGAAAGGGTGAATACAGTTTCCACATTGATAGACAAATGCATTTCAACTTATGGGTCTTCACACTTCCTTTTCAGTAGAATAACCCAAACTGGTTCCTTTCACCCATACCTAAATACCATCATTATCACATAATGATTAAGATAAAAAAGAACCAAGAAGAGATGAAAATTAAATAAATCCATACAATATCTGAGAGAGACCAAAAAAAGGGCAATTCCTGGTAACATTTCCTGATTAGTTGGGACAGGAAGTTAGGGTTAGGGTTAGGGTTAGGGTTAGGTTCTTTTGTCTCTTGCCCATTATGTGCCTTTATTCATGTGTTCGTTTTCCCTCAGGTACTCTGTTTCCTCTTCCATTTATTTATTAGTCTCCTGGTCAACTTTCAGAACCTAATCATCAAAAGCACCTATTCTACGGCTGCTTTCCAGATTCTTTCTCTTAGAATCAATATTTCTGTTCCTTCCATGGAAATTCTACTCATCTCTGCCTCTACTACAAAAGGTATTGTAGTCCATTATGATATATCTTTCCTTTCGGCTTGGGAGATGTGTCAGTCAGCTTTTCATTGCTGTTACCAAAATAACTGACCAGAACAACTCAGAGTTGGAAAAGTTTATTTTGGCTCATGGTTTCAAAGGTTTAATCCATGGTTGGCGGGTTCCATCACTGTGGGCCTGGGGTGAGGCAGAACATCATGGTGGAGGATATCTGCTCAGCTCATTAATGCCAGGAGGCAGAGAGAGACAAAGAGAGAGGAGAAGGGGCCGGAGGCAGAATGTTTCGGTTTGGATCTGAGATGTTCCCCAAAAGCTTCTGTGTTGATACAGGAATGTTCAGAAGTAAAATGATTGGATTATGAGAGCCATAATATAATCAGTCCATTCTAGTTTGAATGGACTTACTAGTGGTAACTGTGGGCATGTGGGGCATGGTTGGAGGAGGTAAGTAACTAGAGGCATGCCCTGCAAAGTTTCATCTTCCCTGTGGCCCCTTCCTCTTTCTCTCTCTGTTTCCCAGTGGTAATGAGTTGAGCAGCTAAAATCCACCCTGCTGTTCTGCCTCACTCAGGCCCAGAGTGACGAAACCTGCCAGCTATAGACAGAACCTCTGAAACCATGAGCCAAAACAGACTTTTTCAACTCTAAGTTGTTCTGGTCAGGTATTTTGGTCATGGTGGCAAAAAGCTAACTAATACAGAAGGATTTAAGTAGTTGCTGAATTTGAGTATTGCATTGAAGTCCTTTCTTTAGATTCAGATTGCTATAATCCCTTCCAGGCGCCCCCCCCCCAGGTATCTTGATTTGAAAGATGTAAAATATGCAAGCATTGAAGAGCTAATGCATGCTGCCAAGACCTTCTGACAATCCTCAGTTTCTCTGAAATGATGTACTTCAAAGAACTTATTAAGGATTCTGGAAGCAGACACTGAGTTAAGTCCCAATGTATTAGATCAAGTAGTTCATTAGAAAACACCAGGGCCATATAAAAACAAGTTCCAAAATTTCCTTTCATCACAAAGTCCTTAGTAGAAGCCAGTGTGCTCAGGAAGAAATGCCTATACTTCCCCAATTCCGGGCTCTCAATGGGAATATATGTATTGGTCTTACTCCTACCACTTCTTTACTCCAACTTCTTCAAGATTATCAGTGCAATAACATATTTAACCATGGCAGCAAACTTCCCAATATGTGTACTTTGTAAATGGCATTATTTGTTTCTTTTATATATTGCAAAATTGCTTTTCCTTAAAAAAATTCCTGTAAGTTAGGTATTGCTGTTACCATTTAATAATGACCAAATAAATTATGATTAGGCCAAAATGATTAGATATATTTTAAATGATCCTATTGGTTATAAGACCAACCATCTCTCTTCCTCTAGCCAGTCTACAGCATATGGGGTGGCAGTAGGGATAGAGGTCCCTGTGGGGAAGAACATTCCTAAAGTGGCTGAAGTGGCCCAACATGTATCACTTCACACCTCACAAGTACTTTGTTCAAAGTAGGCGCCCATGAAATGTTAGGGTTACTTCTGTTGCTTAATATGTATGTGAACTTTTGGTAATTTGCAAAATAAAAAACCAAGGAGAACGTGCTTTTAACTGCAAAAAGAAAGGGGGGCTTCAGGTTTTGAGAAAAGTAAAACAAGACATGAAAGATGATGTCTTCAGAAGTTCATGTTGCACATTCACTGGCCTTACATTTCCACACTCTCAGAGGAGGCTGTGAACACCTGAGCATCTCTGTTGTCTGTACTTCCTACACTGTCTTTCTAAGAATGTGGGAAGAAAGAAGAGGTACGACACTAACTTCACTCATCATCATTTGAAATTGTTGGGATATAGGAAGAGGGATGATATAATGAAGGTTTTATGCTTTTGTTTTGTTTTGTTTTAATGGAACTCTCCTGGTGTTTAGGACTTACTCTCTTCTGGGATTTCTGTATCTGGGTATGACTGGCAGCAGGGAGAGAGGCAGGTAGTGGGGAAGACTCAGATCCTATCAAGGTACTGGAAGCACAATAGAGAATGTATTTTCAGTTTTCAGGATTTGGGAGTCACAGTTTCAATGCATGTTATAAACCTCCCCCCCATGATCCATTATGGTGTGTAATAAAGTGGGTCTTAAAACTACCACATACCAGCAGGTTTCTGTGGCTCCAGTTTTGGCTTTTGACATCTATGTGAATATTTTCTGTTACTTCTGTGGGTCTGTCCCACAGCCTGGGAAGTTCTCTTTAAAGTAAAGATCTATATAACAAAAGAGCTCATCATCAAATTATCAAATATTTAAGTTAGGACCTGATAGTGGTGCTTAAGGCAGATGTATCAATTTGGTAGAATCACATAAGATTATACATCTCCATTTACTCATCTGCAGGGATAGTATCACTTATAATACTGATGACCAACCCTGTTGTGAAGATTCAGTGGGAGAATATATAAAGATAGCTTTACAGCCTGTAAAAGAGCTATACAATATTTACTCCTTATTCTTAACTATTTTTAAAATTGAAATTTATAAAATCTAAAACAACGATAATAAAATCATTCACAAAAAGGGTCAAGTTTAACATTCATTTGGGAATTCGACATAAAACAATCCTTTTAAAATGTGCTTTTATGCCATGTGGACATTGATTTATCATAAATTATTCATTGTGTCTTTGAGGCTTGTTTAATCAGACAAAGATAATCAGAAAACGTGTAGGGCTAAGCGACTTGAGATACGAGCTCACAGGCTCACAGAGGATCTTTGTTGCCTAAGAAAAAATTCTGGCATAGAGCTGGGAGTCCTGGGCCAGCAGGATTTCTGTTTTCTTTCCTCTTCCTTCCTTCATCTTTTTCCCCCTGGGAGGTCTTGCAATACCACTTTCTCACAGTTTTCTAGGGCTCAATAGAGCTACGTGGCTCTTAGTTCATCAAATTTCAAAGGCATCAGTAAAGTTTCATGCAGATTTGCAAACACCAGGAAAAAAGAGAACAGATTCTGTCAAATTTGGAATCAAAATTAATTTTTCATAAACAAAGCATGATCTTATTAAAGTAGCACCTTAGATGGACAAGTCAATTTCCTCAATGCTGTATAAGAAACACTGTGCAGTGGATATATGCCCAGGGAAAAAGGATGCTAGAATAACCAAAATAATTTTAAGCAGTGAGGAAAAAGACAGCTCAGTGTTTCTAAATTTATTACTATAAGGGAGGAAGTTCAGAAAACTCTCACTATGATATCGAATGCCACTTTCCTATTGGCTTAGGGAGCCCCATATTGAACAAAATAACGCCAAGCTTAGAATGAAGGTAAGCTTGAACCTTGAGCAAGATGTAAACCATCATCACTCTTCTTTTGGAAGACTTAATGGGAATATAACAAAAGAAAAAAAATTGATTTCCATTAGGAATTTTGCCAAGCAACAATGCCATAGTCCTATTTACTGGGAAGTAATTGTAAAGTTTGACCAAGTATCATTATTTCAACTTTATTTCATATTGACAGGAATAAAAGTGATGCTCACATAGCTGACATTCTGAAAAATGCTTTCAAAGCATCATTACTGCAATGAGAATTTCAGAATGACTTTTTTCCTATCTTCTCTCACAATACAGCTTACATAGAATATTTTCCTTCTTTGCTTCTTTTTTGATTTTAAAATGATGCATCAAATTAAGTCAACCAAGACTTCAACTGGGGAGCACTCGTATTTCCTATATAGAGTTGGCAACAATGTAAACTGAGCCCAGTTTCCATTTCTTTAATATTCTGCAACTCCAAAAGCAAGTCTAGCTTTGTACTTTTGTTTAGTTGGAACTCACACAAACACTTCAGAAACTGATTCTGGCTGCAAAATGGGCTGAGAAAGAATGTTCCTTGACTGGTTGCAAGGGAAATGTAACCAAATGAACTAAGGAAGAAAAAAAGATGTAGTGTAAACAGCAGGAGTAGTAGGGCATATTGGAAGTTTGGTAAAACAAACAAACAAATAAACCCCATGGAATGTAAATATTCAAATTTATCACATCTCAAATTTATAAATGCAAATCAATATTCCATGGCCCAAGGGTCATTGATCTCAAGAGTTCTTAGTTCCACTGGTCACCATCGAGCAGAAAGGGGACTGGCTTCATTGCATTTCTTGTTTTATTGGTTTTGGAACTGCTGTCAATCTTTCTCCAAGAGGTTGACCCAATATTCCCATATACGTGTTTGCCATTATATGATGTTGGGACATGGAGTGTTTGCATTTACATGGCAAGAAGGAACTTAAACATAATTCTTAATTCCTATCAGGAAACCCCAAATGGAAATCTCAAAACTCCTCACCTAGTTTTGTCTTTAATCATATAGAAAACCTGAGGATCAGGGCACAAGGGCAATGCTGCTCTATATAAGTGTTTTGATCATATTGACTACAACACAAGCTCTTAAAGGCCAGTAAATATTAATCAGGGTTCATGTGTTCCCACACTTATGACATAGTACATCTCTTGAAAATCTGTAGCCCAGCTTCTCTTTTCTATTCATGTCAGAGGATGCCCATAAAAAAGATTGTGAACATTTCTTAGGAAAAAACAAACTTAAAAGCTAGTCTATCAATATATGAATTTCTGACTGTTGTGTAACTTGAGCTGCTAAATTCAATTTATTTTTATGCAAGACAGGTTAAAATCAAATAAAATTGACTTAATGTTTTGTCTTGAAGTGGTGTCCCAAGATTGAGACCATTTGACTTCTACCTCCATGTCTTAGCCCTACGACCTTAATATCAAGAGGAAGGGATAATGAGAAATGGCTTTATTTAAGGCTAAAGGAGGGAATTTCTTGGAGATTGTGGAAGTTAGGGAGAGCACAGATCCTTTGGACTATGGTTATGCTATACGTAAGTTCTTTCTTAGGAAAAGGTTTGATAATCTGAATGGAATGGTCAATGAACTCTGACTCAGTTTTCCAACTGTGCATTCCTTAATCATACCATAGGTTATAAATGGCAAATATTTTGGTAAGGAAAATTTTCTTCTGGTTTTGTTATGGACAGAATATTAGAATGCTGGTCACTTCAAAGACAAAGGTAAAGTTTCCAGAATCACCAGGACATTATTTCATGACTCAGGGCAGAAGGAAGCCAAGGAAGAAAGCTTTCTTCCCTCCTAGACAGAGAGGAAATGGAGGTTCCTCCAAGTGTAAAATAGCAGCTCTTGGCAGAAGGCTTCCCCATACACCTCAACTGTCTGTCCTTGATCATAGGTTTTACAGGAACAGACTAGTTGACAAAGAACATTGTTTGACTAACATTTTAACTTTTCATTTCTATTCATAGGGTAATTAGTAACTTCATCTTAGATGCATTTTGTCACTTATCTGCATCAGAAATTAATAACTGTCCATCTGGCATGAGGTGGGAGAGGGTAGAGAATTGAAGGAAACCAGTTTGCTGAAGAAGGTGATCACTAAATTTCACGGAGAAGACTGCACACCAGATTTCTCTGCTAGAAAAGTGACCAATATGATTCAGCCTTAAATAAAGCCATTTCTCATTATCCTCTCTCTTGATATGAAGGTGGTAGGTTTGAGACACGGAGATAGAAGTCAAATGGTCCCAATCTTGGGCCACCACTTCAAGACAAATATGAATAAGACATGACCAATATGATTCTGCAATATGTACACTCAGAAAAATGAGAAATTATATCCCATTGGTGTTTTCAAAAAATAAATAATTAATTAATATAGATACTAGTTTTAGAGCAGAAAGTTCCCATATATCCTCTTCCTCCTCCTAGTTTTCCCTCTTAAGAATGTGGGATAAATTGTTACAATTAATGAATCTCTATTGGTAAAGTTGCTGTTAATGAAAGACAGTTGTCAACCAGTGATCTTTTCTTTTATTAGAATTAGAATGAATGGAACAGACACTTCACAGAAGAAATACCATTGATCAATTGTATATGAAAAAGTATCCAAAATCTCCAGCAATTTGAGAAATGTAAAGCAAAACTACTCAAAGATTTTATTTCACTCTTGTCAAAATGGCAATCATCAACCATACAGGCAACAATAAATATTGGTGAGGATATGGTGAAAAAGGTACACTCATACATCGCTGGTGGGACTGCAAATTGGTGGAAACACTATGGAAAGAAACATGGAGGTTCCTTAGAAAACTGAAAATGGAACCACCATTTGACCCAGCTATCCCACTCCTTGGTTTTATAGCCAAAAGACTTAAAATCACCATATTATAGTGATGCAGCCACATCAATATTTATAGCAGCTCAATTCACAATAGCTATACTGTGGAACCAATCTAGGTGTCCCTCAATAGATGAACAGACAAAGAAAATGTGGTATATATACTCAATGGAATATTACTCAGCTTTAAAGAAGAGTGAAATTATGGTATTTTCCAGTAAATGGTTGAAGTTGGAGAATATCATGCTAAGCAAAATAAGGCAATCCCACAAAACCAAAGCCCGAATGTTTTCTCTAATATATGGATGCTAATTCACAATAAGGAAGAGGCACTAGGTAAGAATAGAGTTACCTTAGAGGGAAATGATGGGATAGGCGGGGATATGGGAATAGGAAAGATAGTAGAATGAAACAGACATTGTTACTGTCTGTATATATGTGACTACATGACCAATATGATTCTGCAATATGTACACTCAGAAAAATGAGAAATTATATCCCATTGATGTATAATATATCAAAGTACATAAATGCATTCTACTGTCATGTATAACTAATTAAAATAAATTAAAAAATAAAAAAGAATGTCTTTTTATGCTTGGTAGCTCATTTCTTTTCAGCACAGAGGAAGATTCTATTGTATGGATGTATCACATTTATTTATCCATTCACCTTTTGAAGGACATTTTGGTGGTTTCCATGTTTTGGTAATTATGAATAAAGCAGCTGAAAACATTTGTGCAAGGTTCTGCATAGCCATGAATTTGCAACTCATTTGGGTAAATACCAAAGGACACAAATGCTGGATTGTATAGTAAACTTAGTTTATCTTTTTAAGAAATTACCAAACTGTCTTCTAAATTCACTCTATCATTTTGTATTCCCATTGACAATAAAGTTTCTGTTGCTCTACATCCTTACCAGTATTTGATATTGTCAATGTTTTGAATTTAGCCATTATAATAGAATCTCACTGTCATTTTAACTTGAAATTCCCTAACAACATATGATGCTGAACATCTTTCTTTATGCTTGTTTGCCATCCTTATCTCCTTTGGTAGGTGTCTGTTCAGTTATTTTATCCATTTTAAGTGGATTATTTGTTTTCTTATTGTAGAGTTTTATCTAAGTTATATAATAACTTTGATACAAACTCTTTATTAGTTTAAAAAGTATTTTTCTCCAATGTAGCTTCTCCCTTCATTCTTTCTTTCAATTATAGTACCTTTTATAAAACAGACTTTTTAAAATTTGATGAATTCTAACTTAATATTTTTAATGGATCATGCCTTTAGTGTTATTACCATGCTCTTTGCCTATATTACCTTCTAGATATTTTCAATGAGCTTTTTCTAGTATTATATTTTACATTTTGGCCTGCAATTCAATTTGAAAATATTTTATGTGTGTAAAAGATGGGCATGCAGATCTTCCTCCTACTTCTTCTGCTCTTCCTCCTCCTTCTTCCTTATCCACCACTTTCCCCTTCTTCCACCTGGGAACATCCACTTATTTAGCACCATTTGTTGAAAAGACTATCATTTCTCCATTGCATCACATTTGCTATCTTGTCAAAGATCAGTTGATTATGTTTGTGTGGTCTATTTTTGGGCTTTCTACTCTATTCCATAGATCTACTTGTCTATTCTTTTACCAATATCACACTGTCTTAATTATTGTAGCTTCATAGTACCTCTTGACATTACAAAGGCTCAATACTACAACTTTCTTCTTCTTCAACATTATATTGTATATTCTTTTTTTAAAAGAGAGAGGTGAGAGAGAGAGAGAGAGACAGAGAGAATTTTTTAATATTTATTTTTCAGTTTTTGGCGGACACAACATCTTTGTTTGTATGTGGTGCTGAGGATGGAACCCGGGCCACACGCATGCCAGGCGAGCGCGCTACCTCTTGAGCCACATCCCCAGCCCTTATATTGTATATTCTAAGTATTTTGCCTTTTCAGATAAGCTTGTCAAAAACATTTTATGCAAATTCAGGATATGCTCAACATAAGAATCTAAGGATTACTAATCAATATGAAAACATCTATTGCTACTTGTATATTTAAAAAAGCAATGTGGTGATCATTTAAAAAATAAAACAGATTTGTCTTAACCTCAAATCACCTTTTGCACTATCCTTGTCTTCTCAGCCATGTTGCTAGGAAAAGTCTTTCTTGCTACTTGAAAGACCCAAGCTGGTTAAAGAAGATCAGAAATATTTTATAATTTGCATACTGTAGAATGTATGGTTGGCCCTATTATGGTTCTTGCATGTTTCTTAAGTGTCATTGAAAATAGTATATTCTAAAGGCTACTAACTAGTAATAAAATACTTTTTTCTCCTACAAATTTGTCCCAAGGAATTTTGAGATATCACTTTCTTTAAAATTCTCTGCTTGGGCATCTTTTTCTTCACTTGATATCTGTAAATTTTCAAGTAAAAACTCAAGATCCATTGTAGATTGGTGGTGATTTGTTCAATATTAGAGAACAAACATATTATGTGGACTATCTGTATTAGAACCAAAAACATGATCAAATTCATGGAAAAGTTCATATACAGAGTGGACTAAATCACTCTCCAAAATCTTCCAAAATCTTCTACCCATTTTTAAAACCTTGTCTGCTATCATAGTACCCTGTCATAATTCATAGAACTGCCTCCTTCCTTTTCTCAGAGCACATCCTTAAAAATCTTATTTTGTTCTAAAGACATTTTATGAGCAACCCTTCATTAAGAAGCATGTTACGAATTTCTTTGTCTGCTCTTTACGTGCTTCTCTCCTTCACAACTGTATAAATAGTGTTGATTGTTAAACTTCGTAATGTAAGGGTGGATGTATTGACTAACTCCATACAATGCAATCTTTAAACAACGAACAGTGTAATAATATTTAATAGAGGTGAGCTCTACCAGCATGTTTTCAATGGAGCCCATCATATTTGGTCATGTTATTAGTGTTTTATATTGTATGATATTCTTAGCATTGGACCTTTCATGATAATCAACAGAATCACCAGAACTTTACACCCAAGCACACGTGCACGAGCACGTGCACACACACACACACACACACACACACACACACACACGCATGCACAGAGTGGAAAATCAGATCTTCCCTCATCATCCCATCAGTGGAAACTCTTTGTGGTCCATTTTCCCTTATTTTTCCAAAGAATGTGAGTTCCGCCCAACGGGAATTATTCTGTTTTGGAGTTACTCATCTCTTTCAGGAACACCACCAGCCTTTCTATTTTGTTCTAGCTACAGATGTGGTCACCAAAATAATTTAATGCCACCCTGATAATTGGCAGGGCTAATAGAGAAACTACCACTACTCTTCAAATGGTTTTCATTTACATATTGATTTCTCACTTCCCACTTGGGAAAAAGGTATGTTTGGTTCTAAATGCTTTTGATCTAATGGTTCTGTAGCCTGACCTACTTTCATTTTTCTTACTGCTGACATTTATTTTATTTTCTTTATTTAAGGGCAAAAAATAACAGAAAATGGTAATCAGCATGCATTTAGGTCATCGTAAGTGTCCCAGTTACATTTGCATTTTTCTGTTAAAAGTCTAATGCTGCCTTTGAATGATTTAAGATAGTTGGACAAGGCAAAATAACCCTTCCCTTTCATAAATCCAGAATGAAAACAAAAAGAATACATAATCCACCTGCCTTGATTTGGGACCATGTAAATTATATCAGCTGTAGTCATAGAATTTGTCAGGCTACCAGAAATCATCCCTCAGGACCATAATCCAGGTAAGGCAGAGGGCTTCCATTTTCCCATAGCAGAAGAGGCTTTGCAGCACCCAGAGGACAGAATCCTACCTTTTGATTACTGGGTTCAAAAGTGTGATCTCTGCTCCACTCAGGGGAAGTAATTCTGGAAGAATTCCAGAGCTCTATCTCTCTTACTATGGGGAATAACACTAGAATTGTGCTTCAAGGGTCATTTACTTATTTCAAGAACCAGAATGAAGTTGGTACAGAACTGCAAAATGATTAAGTAGCAGAAAGAACACCATATTTAAGAAGGCAAAAGTGAACCATATTGTTATGTTGTTTGGGACAGACAGAGGAAACCACGGTGAGGGGTTTAGTAATGAAAGGGCTCTGGAGAGTGGTAGAAGTTCATCAGTGCCACCAGCGAGAGGGACCTTGTATCAGTATCTCGGTAGTGGTTTTCTTTTACTCTTTAAAGGTTCAGAGCACAAATTTCTCAAACTGCAGTCTACTTTGTGCTAGTTGCTCAGAAGGCTAATACAATACCTATTTCTGAGGTCAAATAAGTTTGGGGAATGCTGATTTACAGAAAGTTTGCATACTTTTTTGCTTTGTTTTTACTTTGCAGTTTCTGAGGTTTTCAGTAAGAAAATATGTGTTTTAAATATCCAGGTAAGGTCATGCATAGAAATAAGACATTAATATGGAATTTGTCACCATGCCACCCCTACCTCTGCCCCACATGGTGTTCCTTATCCTGGATTGGAAAGACTGAGAAGAAAATCTTTTATAGACATTCATAAGATGTCTAGAAATCAATAATAAATTTATAATCTTCCAGTCTCCTCTGGTCTTCTGTCTCCATCTCTGTCCCTCATATCTCCAGCCCCAGTCTTGCTGCTCTGCAATGCATTCTCTTCATGCTGTGGTACTTCTAAATCACTAGTCTGACTTGGCTCTCTCATGCTTACGACTCTCAGTGGTTCTTCATTGCCTCAGACAAAATGATAGAATACAAATTTCTTGACAAAACCCAGAAGGTAATTGACATTCTGCCTCAGTTTCCCTCTCTAAAACTAAGAAAAATTGAGTTAGCAACCAGTTAGTTGCACGCTTCTTAAAAGCAGAAATTATAACAAATTTATTCACCTTACTACCTTGCAATGGTTGACACTCATAAAAACTATATACTCTTTTTCTCAACTCCAGACCTTTAAATATACAGCTCTTTCTCCAAGAAATCTTCCATTACTTTTTTGCCCACTCTCTTCTCTTCCTAAAAATAACCTTTACCATTTCTGTGAAAGATATGCCAACAAAATGGAGACAGAGAATATATTTTGATTCACATATAAGGATATTTAAAAATATTATTTCTATCACAAAGACCTTGGAAATAATAGAATCCAATGGGAAAAATTCAAATCTAATGTAAATTCATTAAATGAATCTTCCCAAAACTCATTATTGCCATATGGATTTATATCAACTGATTTGTCTTACTGTGTGATTTTTAAATTTAGGCTAATTCTATAGACTCAATGTAAATGAAGGACTTCAGCAATCATCTGATTATTTCAGGAAAAATAGTTATTTCTTGAAAACATCTAGTTAATTATGGCAAAAATATTGGGTTTATTTCTTGCATTAAGTAATTGCCTTACTTCCTTTTCTTATTTAATATCTGTAGATATAGGCTCATAGTCCTTCATAAAGCTCAAAAGTTTTCTATCTTAAATATGAGGACACTGAGGCACCCCATATCTGACTAATGGATGACCTATTTGGCAAGGCTTCTGAAATATTCAAGGCTTTTGACTCTGTGAGGTGAGTCAAGGGGGTTCATGTGTCTATAATGAAGGAGGCAAGGGAGGAGGCAGGTAGAATGAGAGAAGAGAGCCAGATATTAGCTAGTAAGTCGTATTGATTCAAAGGTTCAAAGTCAAAGCAATAAAACATGGGCTACTATGCTCTGCAGGAAAACACATATGCATGTAGAGATCCCAGAGTATATTGAAACAAGTCCTTGACAAAAACCGGTTCTGCATGTGTAGGACATAAGTGTGAGGATTTATAGGAAATTTCAAGAACAGACAAATCCATAGAGATAAAAAATTAAGTTAGTGGTTGTCAGAGGAGGGGGAGGAGGAGGACTGGGAACTGATTGCTAACAGGGATTAGCTTTTCAAGTTTTTTTTTTTTCTTTCCAGGGTTGGGGTAATAAAAATCTTCTGGAATTTATCATGATAATTGCATAACTTTGTCAATATAAATATAAATACCACAGAATTGTACAGTTATAAAGATGAATTTTATGGCTTGTGAATTACATCTCAATATAAAATAAAAAGGTATTGATTTAGGGAAGCGGTGGTGGGGAATGCTGGGGAGTGATACTGGCCAGATTATATTGTTATATTGTGTGGATGTATGAATATGTAACAACAAATTCCATCATTATGTACAACTATAATGCACCAATAAATATGTGTAAAAATGGAGAAAACTATGTTATATGCATTTATGAATGACAAAATATACTCCAATATTATGCATAGCTACAATGCACTAAAAACAAAAATAAATAAGTAAATAACTATTGATGCAGAAGGTAGTCAGTTGTAAATAAATAATCTAAATGGTTACTGTTATTATAAACATTTTATAGTTTTGTACTGTAAAAATGAAAATATCTGAGTTAATACTAAAAATGAAAATGCTCTCTGGCAACAACTTTAGTAGTTACATTTCAGCAGGCTCTGTATTATTTGCTATAATATTATAATCTATTTTCAAGTTTGGATTTTTAAATTATATCTGGTCTTCAAAAATGGATACTGAAAGGAAAAGTTCGCACAAAACCTTATCATAACTGTTTTTTTTTCCTCATAGATAGATATTAGCCAGTCCTCCTTATCCTAAACTTTTTCTCTTATCCTGCCTTTCAACCATTGAGAATTGCTTATTTGAAAAGAAAAGGATTTTGTGCTATCTCCCTTAATTTTCTCTTCTCTTTGGAATATTAAATTTTTAAAAATGTATTTTTTTGCTACACAATGTTGAGCACACTCATTTCTGCTATATTTCAAAGCCGCATGAAATCTCCAGTCACTTACAAAAGACAAAGGGCCTTTGGCTGTGACTCTGTGTTAAGCACCCCTACTGTCACCAGGAAAAACTTAGTCCTCCTTATCCTTTAGAGTAATGCCTTTGGAGGGTGGAGCCAAAAATATGAATTCTATTAAATAACATTTTTTGCTTTCATAACATGGCATTGAACTTAAAATACACAGAACAAGGAAGATGACAGTATTTTTGAAACTCAACAAATATTCTCATTGTGAAATCAAGGAATTAGGATAGAAAAACAAATAAAAGCACGCAAACAAAATCCAACAACAACACTGACTACATCCCAAACAAAACTAAGTGGCAAAGTGCCGTCTTGCACCCCTATCCCCTAAACCTACTGCAGAGCATCCTTTGTTGATCCTGGAGACCATGTAGCTGACTGGGTGCTGTAGCTCATGGCAGCTACAGCCTTCTGGGTTTGTGTTTGAAGTTTTCCATGATGTAAAAGTTTAAAATAATATAAAATATACTAAAATACTTTAAGGAAAAAATGGAATATGAAAGAGAAATTAATAAATATCTTGTTTCTGAGTGCTGTAATAAGACTTTGCTTTATGTAAATTGCTGCTAAAGATATGCGATATATAAATTCACTAAAATGAGTAGTTGGAACACTCATTTATGAATAAGTGAAAGTTCGTTTATCCATTGTTTTACACAAATATTGCTGGTGTTTGCTTGGAGTGTGGAAAACTGGATTCTATTGTTTTATCTCCCCTGAATATCTATACAAACCTGGGTGAACTACCAACTGCTGTGTGCTATTAATATGACTGGGAGGAGGGGGGCGGCTAGAAAACCATCAGACCTCTGGTTTAGAGCAAATAGTCTTATTTTTATTCCATCCCACTTAAAAAAAAAACCTGAAGGAAAACTAAGAAAAATTGAGTTAGCAACCAGTTAGTTGCACACTTCTTAAAAGCAGAAATTATAACAAATTTATTCCATACTTTGTTCTCAGTTCATTTTTTATAATTAATTATGCAAACTTAAGGGATATGGTGTCATAATTTTATTCATGTATACAACTTGTAAAAATCAAATCAGGGTATTAACATTTCCCTTTCCTTAAACATTTAAGCAAATTTTAACAGGTAATAATTGTACATATTTGTATGATACAGTGTGATATTTCAATACATGGATACAATAGGTACTGATAAAATCAGGGTAATTAACATTCTCATCTCTTTATCATTTCTTTGTGTTTGGAGACTTCAAGCTCTTCTAGTTATTTATAAAATATATTATATTCCCAATTCTTATTACAATGCTTGGTACCTGAAAATGTGGAAGGATAATGGATAGGAGGATGGATGAGATAAATGAATGAATTTTATGTAAGCAAATTCGATGTATGTATAAGTTAATTTCAATATTGTCATTTTAGACTAAAAATATTTATATCTAAATTTTGGTAATTTGCAGGGGGGCTACAGTTCTATTTCTTTTCTGTCTAGACTAGTGGTTTTCAAATGCAGCATACATAGAATTGCCTGGAAGTTTCCTTGATGGATTGCTGAATGCCATCCCCAATTCTTGAATTTCCTTTTCAAATAAGCTCCCAGTTTGTCCTTAATGCTGTTGATCTGAGGAACAAAGTTTAAATTGTATTAATAAAGCCAGATATTCTCACAAACCATTCCATTAAAATTAATGGGAAACTTTTAAAATATTAAGATTTCCGTAACTCCTCTTACACCTGCATCACAATTTCTGAAGGTGAATCTCAGAAATGTAAATTTTAAGATACTCCTTGAGTTATTTTTAAGTACACACAATAAAGTTCGAGAATACCTGGATTAGTTGCTGTCCAATAGAACTCTGCAGTAATGGACGTGGTCCATAATTGCATGGTCTACCATGGAAGCAATTATCCACAGTGACTATGAAGACACGAAATGAAGTAGCTATTGTGACTGGGGAACTGATTTTTTTTTCATGCAATTGGCAAAAGGGGATTTATTGATTCAGCATGCTGAGGTTCCAGGCTCACTCAGGAAGATAGAGCAGCCCAGAGCCCAGAGCAGTGGTCAAGCAGAGCTTAAGTACACTTTTTGGGGAGGGCGGGGGGCTTTGCATACATCAGAACAAATCATCATGAGGCGCAGGAAAATTGAACAACAACTCTGAGACATGATTAGTACATTCATTGGCGGGAACAGATTGAGCAGGGGTGATTGGTCACTCCCAAGCGGGGTACACATTCAAACTGATTGGTTTGGGGCCTAAATAACTACATGACAAACTACACAGTATCCCAGGTTATTAGACAACCAGTGGAAACAGTGGGGATATTTACTGGGCAGTTCAAGTATTGTCCTAACAGCTACAGGGATTACAGGTTCTGGGGGTAGCAGAGGAATTTTAACAATACCTAGTCTTTTACTTTTTAACCCGGGCCTTGCAGTTTAGAAACTTTACAATGCCCGGTCTTCTACACTTTAACTCAGGCTTTACAGCTTAGAAACAGCTTAGAAATTTTACCTTTACAACATTTCATTGGCTGTAAGTAGATCACATGTCTAACCCTAGATCAATCACCAAGAAAGGCGAGTGAGGTTAAAATTACTTGCCTGGACAGATTTTACTCTTCCCTAGAGCTGTGGAAAGCTTCTCCATTCCAGAATATAATGCCTGAATGAATTAGGCTTCTGTGAACCAGGAAGTGGGCTGCTAATGGCTGCTGGGAAGTCAACCAACAGCAGTCTATCATACTTTAAACTTTTTTGACTGAAAGGAATAAAGTATGACCTGTCCCTTCTTTCTTTGTTGTCCATGGGCATCTGATAATTCTTTGTGAAATGTCCCCTGATTTCCATCCAAAGAATTACTGTTAAAGCAAGGACCCTGCAGGGCAGTTCTTTAGTAATACTGTATGTGTTTGTGTTGTTTTAAGTTTTGAGGTCAGCTAGTCATATTTCACAAGCACAGTCAATAGGAAAAGAACATTTGACCAATTCAGATAAGGGAAACTTTTGCTACTCCTAATCAAAAAGAGATGGAACATTTGTAACTATGTGGGTTTAGGAAAATGATGGGATTTAGAATTAGTGTCCCTCAATACAGGTTAATGAGCAAAAGCCATCGTAAGTCCAGGGTTTTCAACATGAGGATAGGGGATAATGACTGATATCTTTAAGCCACTGTACAGAAAACAAAGACATCTGCAAAGAACTAAGTGATCCCTTCTCCTTCTCCCTTCCCCTTTCCTCTCTCTTCCCCTCGCCCTCTGTCTCTCTTTTCCCTTCTTTTTTCCTCTCCCTCTTTGTCATATCTCAACCATAGACCACAGTGTGTCTGTATTATGGATTTTAAATTGCGTTTATTTTATGTATCATTATCTTTGATTGATGAGATGTTCACCAAAATAAAGAACTGCATTTCAGTGACATAAAGTGTAAAAGGGACAGTATAATTGATACTTATGTATATAGCTTTAGGTTACTATCTGTCTGCAGGAACTGGTCTAAGCCTTGGGAAATATCTAAGCCATTAGACTTATTGACTCTGGTCAAGAATAATAAATGCCTGTTCTAGTAGATACTAGTTCTTGAATTTTTCTTTCTACCTCTTGTCCTAAGTCATAAAAGCTGAGTTTTCTAAGTCTTCACTTCTCAAATCCCCTATGAGGAACTGAATTTTAATTTTACTTTTATTTTATGTAACTTAAACATAGAAACTTTCATTTAAATTACCACTTGGTGCAAATGTTAGAAAAAGACTTAGATTTTCAAACTTTTCTTTTTGAAAGTAGAGTTTTCTTCAATGGTAGCAGAAGGGCAGACCAAGAGTATGGTGTTCTTAGTATCCCACTCCCCAGTCAAAGAAACCCCTTTCTGATTTCTTGGGGCTTTCAGTTGTTATATTTTTTGGGCTTTCGGTCCTGATAATTGAAGTCCATGTCCATTCTGAATAGCCATAAATCTGTGAAAGAATCAAGTGCTCTGACACATTTTCAAATAAATGGCACATACTTAGCTTGACGAAGTTATTATTTGTCTGCCAAGCAGTCATAGTTTGAGTGTACCTTAATGTCATCTTCTCAATGGATTCCCAACATACTCACCAAGTTACTACCTCATTAATTGTCATAATGACTTCATAAACAGAAAAAAGGCTTTGGGTCATTATCCCCATTTCACTCGCAGGAATACTGACTTGAAGGAAGTAGGTGCTTGACAAACCCTCCCCAAGCAACTCCCCAATGGAATGTTATTTTTCACATACTTGTCATTCTCCATGAATAAGTACTTAAGGTTCTTATACTTGAGGATACCTTGATGCTATTTTAAAAAGCAATTTGCAGGCTGGGATTGTTGCTCAGTGATAGAGTGCTTGCCTAGCATGTGTGAGGCACTGGGTTTGATCCTCAGTACCACATAAAAATGAAAAATAAAATAAAGGCATTATGTTTATCTACAATTCAAAAAAGATTTTTAAAAAAAAAAGCAATTTGCTCTCTGTAGCACCTAACTACCCAGAAGGATGGCAATTGGGCCCTGGAAGAAATGGGGCAAACCCAAACTAGACTCAGACATCTTATAGGCTGTATTCCTAGGCCTCTGAGGTTTCATGGCACAGCCCATGGGCTACAAAAATAAATTAGCATGGAGAGATGTCTGAACTAATTACATTTCTTTTTTCTCCAAATCACAGTAGGAGTAGGAAGAATATTTTGGGGTGGAGTAAGAAACAGGAGATTGGAGATAGGGTAATAAGAATCTCTCTACAAATGACAAATTTCAGGTCTTCCCCAGATGATTTAATTTTATAGCAAGATTTATGCCCGGGGCACCATCCTCAACTAGATAGATTGAGACAAGACCATAGGCCATGGCAAAATCAAAGGCATGAAATAGTAATTAGCTACAAGTAGCCCAAGGAGACTCTAAAATGCTGTCAAAGTCCAAAATTTGCAAATCCAGCTGTAACTTCACTTTGCTTTACACAATGTAATTTGAGTTACCTACACGAAGCCTAAAGGAATGTAAAGCAAACATCTCCCGGATGGGTTTACTCTGCTAGGAGGTGGGAAACCCATGCTGGCCCCTTAGTTTTCTCCAAACCAGAGCTTTCTCTCTTTAAGAGGTGAGGTGAAGGGATTCTGGTGGATATAGGGGGAATGGAAAAGGAAGGAGAGGGAGTTGAGTGCATAAAATTGGGATAGCACTTGCTGTGTTTAAAATAGAGAACACCTCCAGAAAAGAGGCCCTGGGTAGACTTTATTCACTTAATAGACTTTAAGTGCCTGAGGACACGGTACAAACTTGTATCACGTTATCAGACAGGCCCCCTCACGGCATCAGTGTCGGCAGAGGCTCATGAATATGTAAATATTATATGTATCTTGGAAACATGCTTGACAAGAGAATAGCTAAAATGAACTGATTCTAGTTATAAGCCCATCAGCCTGCCATTCTTTATGTTTGAACAGGCAGGCTATTGCTAGGTGACAGATCATTAAGGCTATCTACTCAGTCAGCGGAAATGAAGAAATAATTTGTTCCTAATAACCTTCAGATGACCTCCCAGGCAAAAGGGAGTCTTTAAAGTGCTGTCTCTGCTGATACATGTCAGGCGGGCGGGTGGGGTTCTCCTGGCCCCACAGTCAGAGCAGGGTGGCTGGTGAAACAGATTAATAAACACCTACTGACAGGGACATATCGGGGAAAGATCTCATCACCTGCCATTATCGGGCTGATGAATAATTCAGAGCTCTCCATCAGAGCCGGGAATTTCAGGCTGCACTGCGCTCTACACTGGCAGGGAGGAGGAAGCATGAAGGTGCTGATTGCCAGGATTAAATGGGAGCCAGGGAGATAATGCTTCTGTTCCAGACTGTGGGGGCATCGGGAGGGGGTGGGAAGAGCGAGCATGATGGAAGATTTGCTTCTTTCAGCAGTTACCAGCAGGTTGAGGAGCCAAGAAGCAGCTGGAAGCTCCTCTTTAAAGACTGCCAACTAGTTTGGCACCTAGTGTGGCCCCCAGCAGTTATTCGTCCACCATCATCTTGGTGAGAGAGGTCTTGTTTCTTTGCAATGATGATGGGTTCAAGAGGAACAGATAGGCCAATCTCCCTACAATTCTCTCACTCCTTGAGTACTTAATCTTGCTCCTATTTCTATTTTCTCTCCATCTGTGATGAGATATTTGCACTGCAGATGCAATCATTACATAACAGTTTAGGGTCAGATGGGGTCCTATGGGGAAATCAGGACAATGGCTAAGCACCAACTCTATGATCCTAACAATGCTATATGACCTGTCTGAGACAGTTTCCCAACCTGGAAAAGGGGCGAAATCATACCCAATTCAGATGGTTATTGTAAGGATTTAAAAGAATATCTTCAGAAAGTTTCAGGCAGATAGCCTGGACCACACAATGCTCCCTTTATGCTGGAGATAAATGGCTGCTTCCACCTTCCTGTCTGCATTTTGACCAGGGACAAGGCAAGTAACAGACAGCATCTCCAAATGTGGCAATTCAAAAAGAGGTAAATAAAGGGATATTTCCATAGGTGCTGTGATGGCTTAGAAAGCCAATAAGGGATGGTGACATGCCTCCAGGATAGATAACAGCATGCCTCTCTTATCCCCTCTAGGCCTCAAGGGAAGATGTGCTGCTGAACAGAAGTCTTTCACAGAAGTGATGCCCAACCATGGCGACCTGGTAGGGAGGGAACACAGGGCAAGCAAAGCATCCCCACTACATTCTCCTCTTGCCCTACAATCTCCTGCCAAGACTTCTCTTTGGTTGAACTAAATGGCAAGAGGTCTACTGATGGCCCTATGTAGATAAGCTCCTTCTGAACAGAGCAAGGGAGAGAAAGGAAGAAATTAAATCTGGAGGGACAAGATGGGGAGATCTGATGCACCATCTGACTATCAGCACTTCTTCATCTCTGGTGCCTTTCCATTTGTGTGTCGAATAAATTGAAAACAAAGAATGAAAGACATGGTGCATTCACTTTAGGAGCATATAGAGTAGCTGAGGTCAGTAGGAGAGGGAAGAGGAGGAAGGAGAGAAAACAAGAGAGAAAACTACAAAAGAGAAAGAATTTGAATATTACAATAGGAAAATAACTGATTGTAGGAATAAAAAAATATGCTATCCATTAAATTATTGCACATTCTTTACTAAGTTACTTCTACACCTCTCTAGTTCCATCACCTATAAAATAAAAACTCCAGACTACCTGGTGTCATGGACCTATCCTCACCTGGACTCCATGACTTTAAGCATGGTAATAGGGCAACCCCATTGAGCCGAGGCTTTCCCCTCCTAGGCACCTGCAGTAGGTAATGGTATGGAAGACAAAGATTGTCATTCTTGAAACTCAGAGACACACAACATCTCTTCCTAAGTTCAAAATCAATTTAGAGCTCAGCATAAATGACGTGAAATGTGCATATCCTGAAAACCTAACCATTGCATGTGTTCAACCCCAGTTAAACTTTACTACTTTGGTCAATAGGTAGCAGGAAAATATGATGTCACACTTCTAAGAGATAATTTTGGAAAAACCTCTGGCTAAAAAGCTGCAAAAACTATAATTTTTTTTTGAGAGTCAATCAAGTTTTATAAAACACTGTTTTAAAGAATTCTGTTAAGTGAATTGGAGATCAAGTACCTTTTCAAAAGCAGTAGGTTTAAGACAGAAAGTGAAAGGAGACATTTGATAATTGTGGGGCTGAGAACCAGTAGAGAAGTGAGCAACAGAAGGAAGGAGACACCCTTATTGGAGACAGACCAAGTACAGTAGACCCAAGTAGGATGCAATAGAAAATCTGGATCGTCCAAATTCCACCATCCAGATTATTCTTTTTCCAAAGCATTTTGAATACTTTTGGTGCTACTCTACTTAGTATTGCACCCTTAGTTACAAGGAATATAGCTTTCTGGAGAAAGAAGATTCCCAACAGCTCTCAGAAAGCCTTAAAGCACAATCTCTTCAGTCGTTTGATTCCAGAATCAGCATGAAACTCATTCATTCATTCATTCATTCTTTCATTCATATTTTCAAGAAATATTTACTGAGAACCTGTTGGCTTTCAGGAAGTCTTCTGGAAATATATTCATGACCTACATAGATACCATGTTCAGGGAAGTCTCTAGTCATAAATGGTAAAGAAAAGCCAATCCTGACAAGGTTCACAGAAAGAACATCCCAGGCAGAGCAAGAAACAATTACAAATGCCCTGGAAACATGATCAGACTTGATCGATATGAGGAATATGAGGAAGGGCCATGTGGCTGGAGGGTGGTGAGCCTGAGACTGTGGAGGGAAGAGGAGGGCAGACTAGGGATTTGTGAAAGTACTAATTATCGTATCTCCAGACTCCACATAAAGAAAGCAACATTGAAATGAAAAGTTCAAAGTCTTCTTAAGTTCAGCCTTCTCGTGTTAATTTTGCATCATAATTCAACAGATGGAAAGAATGAGACAGGCACATTCAGTCAAAGCCAGGTGCCTCAGGGATGCAGTTAGACCATAGTGTCACTTTCCAGGACTCAAAAGACATCATTTTTTGTCATTTAATATAATTTCTTATAGTTTTGATAGGAAAATGTGACCTTTTTTTTTCTTTTCCGTTTTCTTTTTTTTTTTTTAACTAGCCTATTCTTTTTAGGCTCCACAATACATGGGCATTTCTAATTTCAAAAGCAATTAAACAGTCACAGCACCCAGCCCATTTGTTCATGAGGGACCTGGAGGAATACCTTGTTCAGCAATGAAGAAGGATCTCTAGCATGTAATTTCTGCTCACCTGGCCTTTGTCTCCTCTGTGTTCTATTTTCATACTTGGGTTGCAACTTGGAGAGAATACCGGAATATGTTTTCTGGGTCTTTTCTATTTCTCATGAGTTAATTTCTGCTATGTTCAAAAAAATTATAATCTTTTCTGAATATAGATAAGAGGAGAGCCAGGTCCCCTTAAGAACCCATCTGAGTATGGATGACTGTATGTATCTCTTGAGAGTTTCCACTATCATTTCTGTCCCTGCCAGTGCTATGCAATCTTCTTTATGTGTCCTGTTTTCTGAAAGTAGCTGTGTTCTCTTTTTGGTAAATCTTGCCTTTGAGTTTACCCATGCTGTTGCAACATTTTTTTTCAGGTACAAATTCATCCATCGGTACAGTGAGTAACCATAACTGTGTTGAGCAAGGCAGTTGCTCAAGGTAAATAGTTAAACTTGAAAGTGATAAGCAAAGAACCTAAGTCAAAGAAAGCAGGGAGGGAAAAGAATAAAAGTGAAGATGATTTATAAAGAATTTCAAAAAAGAAAGCAATGCTCTTGGTTCTTTTATTCCCTAGTGAGAAAGCTATGTCATAAGCATAAATGGCAAAGAGTTTCTTACATCAAGAGTGTGAAGATGTATGATGCAAAGGAAAGTGACATGGGGCACAGCCACAGGGAAAGTAGGTCCTAATTAGGGTGACCATATGTTCTATTCTGCCAGAGAAAATCTTACTTTCCACCTGTTGTTCTGGAATGATTACTAACAATGTTCTTCATTCATTTTCAAAAGTGTTCTTTTGGATGATAAAATTATGTGGTTTCCTTTGCTCTCCTGCTGCCTCTCTTCCTAAGCGGGTGTCTCTGGACAAATCCCTCCACCTCTGGACCTGTTTCTCAAGCATTTGGATGATACTGTAACTATTTGCATCTTAGCCTAGTATTCTATGGCTCCATGAAAAACAAGAGAAAGAGGGGGAAAAAAATCAAGAGTTTGGGAGGTTTTATGGAAAAATATGCCTTAAGTTAAGGGCTATCAATTATTTCTGAAGGGCGTGTTTACCTCCTTGTTTAGTACAGCTGCATCTGGCTTAGCTAATAATGTTAGTTAATTATGATTAGAAAACTTATGCAAGTACTACACTAAAGATCTTGAATGCATTATCTTAATTTTCACCAAACAGTTCTGGTTTCTATTTTATATGAACCTATAGTCATCTCAAAGAATCCTTCAAACTTAATTCCAACTAACCATAAAATACAATTCTCTAAACTACCATATGATACCTAGGGTGGTCTGAGCAAAAATAAATAAATAAAATAAATTAATAAGCAAGAAGGTACTTAGTGAATTAGGCAGGATATTTTGCAGCAGCAAACAACTGACAGTCTTATAAGAGCTTGAACTATTTATTTCCTGGTCCGGTTGCATGCCCGTCAGGGTTACCTAGGGGTCAGTGCTCGGTATTTTCCAGAACCCAGGCTGATGGAGTGGCCCCCATGTGGACTGGCACTCCAGTGAATTGGTGGAAACAATGTCAGATTGCACACTGGCTCTTAAACCTTCATTCCCAAAAGACCACTTCACTTCTGCTCATAGTTCATAGGCCAACTCAAGTCATGATATGATAGTTAGTACCTTCACAAGATGACAGGATGTAAAATCCTACAATAAGACCCAGAAAGAGAACAGGAACATTTTTTTTAAAAATATATAATTTCTAAGACAAAAAACCTGAAGTTCCTGTCACCATTTTTAAATTCTCTGAGTTCTAATTATTTTGCAGTGAAATTTCATAGAATTACATGTTCACTGATTATATTTATCTAATGCTTCATTAGGCTCTTTGTTAGCCATAGACTTACTAGCTTATCTCTGCTAAAAACTGTTTCTTTCTGTTGCCATGAGCAGATAGAATGATGCGATATAAGTACTCTTAATCCAGGTCTGTCCCTTGTCTCTCAGAAGGTCTTTGCTGTATCTACCATACAACTAAGAGACGACAGTTCAGTGAAGGGAAAGGTGTGTTTGCCCCAGGAGAGAGTGTCTTTATGACACTGATCTGCTCCGATGAATCCACTAATGTGAAATTTCTGACCCAATAGGCAGTGATTGCACAGCTCTGAGACTCCTCTCATTATTCATGAAATATGTGCTGCACGACATCAGCCCTCTCCCTGCAGACTCGCTGCCAAGCAATTACTCATTTCCATCACTTAGCTTTTTTATTATTATTATTTTTCAGTGGGTGTCTATATATTCAGCACACTTCAAGAAGCAAAGCACAGTCCCAGAATGAAAATGATGCTTGTCTTGTTTGATTTTAAATAGAAAAGCACTTTCAAGTCCTTAAAAATTGATGTTGTTTTAAACTTTACAACAAGCAATAGGGAAAACTGGTAGCTGCAGAAATAAATGGAAAGCAATCAGGAGCATTTCCACCGTTATACATATTTGCTACCCAAGAGCTGCTGGAGGGACTATCCTATATGTCCTGATTTATTTCTCTGACTCTCCCCAGGAGCCCTTAAGAGGAACAATGAACCAGAAATGGCGACAAAGCTCTGGTTGCAGTCCTTTGCCAGAGGCAGGGGTATTCATGTGCACTGGCCCATGCTTGGAAAAGGGACAGGCTCCAGGAACCATGTCCTTTTCTTATCATAATGTTTACTTGTTAAGACCTTGCAGATATAAAGTCCAATGAAGAAGAATGGCTGCCCTCGTGCTGCTATGTGATCTAATCTGTGCAGAGTGCTTGTATCCCTGTGGACATCCCAATGGAGAAATATTCTGACCCTAGATATTGTGCTGGAAGAATTTTTAAAGCCAAGTAGCTGTGCTAAACAAAGAACCCTCGGTCCTGTGCTCCAATTCTCCTGTGTGGTCAAAGCTTCTTATACTCTATGATGAGTTACAGTGGTGGCTCCTGCTCCTCCTAGTTCCGACAGCAACCCTTTCCCACAGCAGTATGCAGTTCCTTGTTGAAAATCTTCGCCATCTCTTGAATTTTAGCTGGCTGGATGGCTTGCTTGCCTAATAGAAAGTGCAGAAGAGATGGCAGGCTGTTTTTGAGCAAAGTCCATATATGTTATCACCTGACCTGCCTTATACCCTTGCTCTGACCATGAGAATGTGCCCACAAGAGCTCACTAGGAGATGAGAAACACGGAACAACTCAAAGCCTCCCTAGTTGTCCCAACCAAGTCCAACAGAGCAGCTGATCGCCAGTTGTGCCCCCATCCCAGACGTGAATGAGCCCATCCAAGACAGGTGAGCTGCCTAGCTGACCCCAGCTAAACCTATCTTGTATTTATTATTACAAGATTTTGTGACTACTTGTTATAAAGTGCTATGTAAACAACTGATTTTCGTCCTACCAAGAGATCACATTTCCTTTATTTGACCTTCCCATATGTGGACATGTTTTGTTAACTTTGTTTTTTTTTTTTTTAATTTTTCTTCAGTTTCAATGTATTCCATTACTAAGTGCATATTACCGTTTCAGACAACACTGTTAACAGACTGGTGAATCAGAGAACTTCCTCTCAAGGAGCTCTCATTCTAACACAGAAGTTCTCAGTATTTGTTACCTTGACACTTAATGGATGGCATTAATATGTGCAACACAATCTCAAGAGCAAAGTCGGAGTTATATAACAATATCTGGTGCATTTGCTCTTTCTAAGCCTGTGTCTCCTGTGCTTAAGAAATCGCTATTGAATACTACTGAGTGAAAGTGGCATTAAAGAGTTGGAAACACATCATAGATGTCACCCTGAATCATCTGTATGTTGTTATTTTACCTACTATTAGTTACAAATTACAACACACTTCACTGCTCATTGCTACATCCTGGGTTTTGATATCCCAGATGAGAACAAAGGACCTAGTGGAAGGAGAATGCAGACATTGAAGGCATTAACTGCAGTCCAAAATAGCTTGAAAGAAAGTTTAGCTACAGACTTTGGGGAGACTCAGAAAGAGGAACAACACATTCTGACTTGGGCACACGGGGAGGCTTCCAAGAGGAGTTGACATCTGACCTAAACCTGAGGTTTTGGCAGAGACTGAATCACATCATTAGAAAGATGTACTCTTTATTGAATTTCCTTCAAACCAAGATGTTCCCCAGTCCTTTTGACTGGACTCAGTGGAGGTTGAAAGAGAGGAAAGAAATTGTATGTGGTTGCCACACATACTCTGAGCCCAGCTTCTTTGACTCTGTTACTGTATCTCCCCAAAAAGGATATTCAAGGAGTTGGCCTCCCTCATTGGCATTTTTGGACAAAAGATTAAGTCAGGTTGGGCACAAGTACCTCTGTTACCTGGTAAATGAGAGACCTGGGGCAAATGTGGGCTGCTGCTTCTTGGGCTAACATTCTTTTCATTTTATTGAACGTTCAATGACCTTTAACAGTCCTTCTAACCTTGGCTTCTGAGCTGTGTTTTCTTTTTAGTCTTTTCCTACCAACCTAAAGGAAAGTTTAATAGATACCATCCCTCCCACTCCAGCTTCTCTTCTGGGGACCCATCAGAGCCGTCATAGCTCCTTAAGAGGGAGGACTTTGGGACTTGGGGAGACTATTTTAAGCAAAACTCTTTCCCTGTTACTTCTTCCTTGTCTATCCCAGCAAAGTGTGACTGCTGGGTTTCACTCTACAGATGGATTCTCAAGAGTCTTTTATGTTATGTGATGGCATGGGAATGGGAGACAGCTTCCCCTGGACAACGAGAACAATAAAGTGGTGATGGTTCTGCATGAGGAGCTGGTAGCATCTAAAAGTAGATGCCTGTTACACTCTAGCTTCAGTCAGGGATGCCTGAAGGACAGTAGTGAGGGAAGGGCTGACAACAGGCAGAACTTTCAAGCAGTGCACCTGGTTATCCACATTGCCTGGAAGGACAGATACGAAGGTGTAGAACTGTACTGATTCATGGACAGTGAGTGATGATTCATTGGATGGCCAGGGATTCAGAGGAATATCACATATAAGTTGGTGACAGGAAAGTCTGGAGAGAAGCTTGCAGATAGACCTTTCACAATAGGCAAAATACAAAAAGATGTTTGTATCCCACAAAAGAGAAACCTCAAAGAAGAGGAACTGGATGATCAGGTGGTCATGATGACCTCAGTAATGGTAGATATTGGTCGACCTCTTTTCTGAGCCACCCTGCCCTTGCCCACTGGCCTAATAATCAGAGCGATTACGTCAGCAGAAACAGAAGTTAAACATGGACTCAGCATCACGAACTTCCACTGACAAGTCTCCAGGCCTGCTCCAGGCTCACCTCCTGTTGTAGGCTGTGCACCTGCAGAGGCAGTAGTAGCCAGGCAGAGAGACAGCTTTCCCTGCACGTTTCCAGACCTCCCACTTTTCCTGTTTCACTATGCTGCTGGGATGTGCTGGGCTCCTTGAATATCTATTCAAGCCCTGGCTTCTGGAGCTTGTCAGTGTGCATCCAATATATTAGTAACCCTTCCTCTTTTTTCTTCTGCTTCCCTTTCAGACCTTCACATCCCCAACAGAGCCCCCACAATTTTATAATGTCTAATTCCTATAATAAATCCCCTTTCCCCCTGATGGAGGCTTTGATTCCCTGCCTGAACCCTGGCTGATCAAAGGGAATCAAGGATGGGAGTGTATGCTACACACATTTCATCCTAGTTAGGTTGCTAGCTTTTCAGGATACAGCTTATGTGAGCAGTTTGTTTATGGTCTGGGAAGTGAGGAACATTATGGAATGGGATTCCTGTGCAAGCAAAGACACCAAAAGACTAGGAGGAAATACCCCACATCCAGGATGGTAACAAAGGCTTTCTTTTTGATATTGAGATTGGATTATTTATTATTTTCCTTTTTCCCACTGTTATATAATTTCCAAACTTTTCATAATATGTGTTACATTCTTTAGATTAGGTAGAAGGGAGTGGAGGGAGGGGAGGGGGTATGAGGGTAGGAAGGATAGTAGAATGAATCAGACATTATTACCCTGAGTGCATATATATGACCAGTGGGATTCCACATCGTGTACAACCAGAAGAATGAGAAATTACACTCTATCTATGTATGATGCATCAAAGTGCATTCTACTGTCATGTATAACTAATTAGAACAAATAAAAAAAGAAAAAACATAATAACTTTATTTTGGAAAAAAAATCAGGGAATTTTTAAAGTACAGACCACTTGGAAATTTATATACACATCCTAGAGCATAACACAAAATCTATTTGCTTAATAGAGTTGGATTAATCAGTCTGCATCCATAACAAGATTTTGAGTTTTATAAAATGCTCTAGCTTTCAGTATCTTAAACAGTATGTAAGAGTAAATAGATGTGCTAGTGAGGCTCCATCAGGTGCAAGACAGGCTTTCTAAAGCTCAAGGTGTAGTGGTTTATTGTAAGGACATGCATAACATTAAAATTGATGGAATTTTAAATTGCTCTAAATTGAATGGAGGAACAGAACACAGTGGGGTTCCTTAGAGACTGGCCCTGGCTTGCGGGTGATTCTGGCCCTGAAGTATTTCTTGCGAACTTGATAGACAGTCATGAGTCATTTGAGTAAAGACTCAAATAATGTGCTAATAGGAAATTCAGGTTTTTTTCCTCCTGCATTTCTGTGGTGTGTGTGAAGAGGCATGCACACGTGTTTGCTAAGAAGGTAAATTAAATAATTTATAAGAAAAAAATTAAAATGTACCTTAACACTTTCGTGTATCCTATGTATTTAATGTTATAGGCAATGGGGAGCTATGATTGGGTTTGAAGTGGGAAAGTTTTCTGTTCAAGTTTGAGATAAGAATTAATAATAAAACACCCTGGTAACTGTGTGTAAAAAGAAAACACCAGAGGCAGAAAGTTCAACTAGGAAGCCATTGTAACAATTTAGGCAGGGAATATTGGTAGACTGATGCAAGAAACCAGCAAAAAGGAATAAGAATTATGTTGGAGAAACTAATGAAAGCATCATATTATCATTGTTAGAAATGTGTTTCTTTTGGGGCTGGGGATGTGGCTCAAGGGTAGCGCGCTCGCCTGGCATGCGTGCGGCCCGGGTTCAATCCTCAGCACCGCATACAAACAAAGATGTTGTGTCCTCCGAAAACTAAAAAATAAATATTAAAAAAATTATCTCTCTCTCTCTTTAAAAAAAATAAAAAAAATATTAAAAAAAGAGATGTGTTTGTTTAAAGAAAGGCTACAATTTCATGGTGAAAGCAAATAAAGGTTTGCCTTGCTTTTTGCCCATCATAACAACAGTTTTTTCCCCTATCTGCCTGAAAAAGCAGCCTAATGATACATGCTAATATGATTGCTATATCTGGATGGGGAAAAAGCATTGATTTTGTTGAATGCATTAGTCATCATAGACTGGGTTGTGCTACAGTAACAAGCAACCACAAAATCTCAATGGTGTAAAACATAAGGTTAATTTCTCATTCACCTTGCATTTCTGTTATGAGTCAGCTAGAGGCACTGTTCTCCAGCAGCCTTGCTCCAGGATCAGTTTGAAAGAGCACCCGTCCTCTGCCTCCATTTGTCTTTCAGTGTGTTGGATGGAAAGAGAAAGTGACCTGTCATGTACCAGCTTTTAAAACATCTGTCTAAAGTGGAACATACTTCCATTGACCAAAGAAAATCATGGAAACACCCACCTTCAAAGGAAGAGAGAAGTGCAATACTGCAGCATGCCTAGGTGAAACCAGAAATATTTCTGAGAACCAATTATTAAACCAATTATTAAATTCTATTTCCATTGTACGGCTTTATCATTAGCAGTGTTTTATGGCTGCCTTGAATCTCATGAACTATGCAGAGATCAGGAGAAAGAGTTTAAAGCAGGAACTCACCCACAGAAGCAAGCAATGATGCTCTTAATTCCCACAAGCTTAGTTAGGAAGCCCCAAGATCTTAGCTATTCATAGTTGCAGACACCCAAGACATTTCCTGACAGATTATGGATGTGCAGTACACTAATGGCCTTAGTAGAATTTCCGTTCTGGTTTCTGTCTTGTCAGGAATCTTCCCAGCGGTCTACCTAGTGCCTCCCAAACCATACCCAGGGCTTGTTCTTCACCTTCTGCCCTGCTGTGCACAGTGACTGTTAAGCAGCTGTCCTCTCCCACCTTGGGGAGGTTTGTGCATCCACAAGGCATTGTTAGTGCAGCAGCATATGCTAGTGGAGCACTTGGGAAGCAGGCTGGATGGAAAACAGAGGCGCTTAATTGAATTAGAAGCACACACTCTGGATGTTTTGGTCTGCAATCTCTGCAGCCCTTTCTCTATTTGCCAGAGAAACGCTATCAACGTTCACATGATCTATTAGCTTGGGGGACTTTATTCTCTGTACTTTCCACTAAATCCAGTAGTCATCTCTTATGCCCTTAAATTCTCACATTCTGTAAACCAAAAAAAAAAAAAAAAAAAAAAGAAGGTCTCCCACAATAGTCTGAAAGAAGCAGCACTAAGGACCAGTAAGGGCTGAGGACATCCTGCATTGCTGAGCTCTAGACAAGGGTCCCACACTTTTCTGGTGGTAAGGAGTAGTCAGCCTGTTGGTTAAAATAAAGATGACCTACTCTATCCTGTGAAAAATATGAACCAGCAGGTCTGCTTTAGGCCTATGAATCTAATGCTAGAAACACTTAAAATGGACTGGAGATATGGCTCAGTGGTACAATGTTTTGCCTGATGTGTATGAGGCCCTGGGTTTGATCCCAGCACTGTAAAACAAACAAACAAAAATACTCAAGTTGACTCTTATGTCATATAATTTTGGGAAAACTGGCTAGAGTTCCTTCCTTTCTCCTTGTAATACTTGGATGTCTTTCAGCTTCATAGCTGGAGAACAATACATGAAACCTTTTTTAATATTCTCAACTCAATTTCCCATCTTCTAATAAATGATTTTTCTTCTGGGTATGCACATCTAGAGTACTTTAATATGCTTCTGTGCAGTACTGGGGCATCATTATCTCCCTCTGTTTCACTATGTATGTTTAGTTTTTTTCCAAAAAGGTCAATTAAGGCTAAAGTTAGTACTTTTCTTTGATCCCTCTTCCTTCCCCTTCTCCCACATCTAGTGTAATATCTGTCTATCTGTATCTATGTCTATATCAGTATTCACGTCTCTAGCTGTATCTTTCCTTAGAATGTAAACTCCATAGGAGTCTGCAGCTTCCCTCCTTCAAACATCCAGAACTATGCACAGCATATATGAAGTGCTCCAAATAAGTGAGTCTTAACCCCTGGATTCAATTAAAAAGAAGATTTTGAACAAGTTGGAGGCATCTCAAGTATTGAAGATGTTGGATAACTGCCTACTGGGTGACCCATTAAAAAGTATGTGCTGCTGGCTAAGTTCCACCCAGTGTTCTTTATCAGTAAGTTGACCACCCTGCTCTTCCTTCTTTCCATCTGCTTTCAGCCCTGTTCTGTTTTGCTGTTCAGACTCCCTTGGAGAGTGTTTACCTAGTGTAATGGACAGAGAAACAGAAGACCAGAGCTTTGCACAAATAGTGTACAGCTTTGCTTTTTGTTTGCCAACAATCTAGGCCTTAAAATTTTGTCAATAGCAGCAGGAAACTATCCCAATGCCTATACTGAGGTGAGAATGATCCAGACACAGCCAACGAGCATATTCCTTTGTCTTAGAGTTATTTTAGAAATGACAGTTAGCTCCCCAGGTCTGAGTAGAGCTTGGGGGTTTTGCCAGGACTTTGGGAAACACTGGCTCTTCTATATACAGCTGAGGTTGCTAGCTGGAGGATATTAGAGTAGGCTAGAGTTTCTAGGGACTCTGCCCTGGAGATGCCCCACCTGGGAATGACAGAAACACAGAGAACAGGTTGAAGTGCTGGCCAGGAACGGAGCCAGGCATGGAGAGAGTCACAGCAACATTGCTGAACTACAGGACCCTGTCAAGGGATGCGTGTTCACCACAGCAGGCTGGAAAGGAAGAAGAGAGCTTTCTCTGCAGGGAGTGTGCAGGCTGGGAACTCCACACACATGGCCAGTCTAACCCCTTGTCATCCTTTACCCATGTCACTCACAGGCTTTCCTCAATGCTCCCCACCCCACACTCTTTCTGCTGCACTCTCATTACCACACTGTCTGCAAGAAAATTTTCTTCCACTCTGGTCCATGAGGTCTTCTAGGTACAAGGCCAGATTTTCCATGTTCATCTCCACACCTAGCACTGTGCCGGGAGATACTCAGTGCTGGGTATGTGTTGGTTACAGGATTAGAGAGGCACATGTAGTAGATTAGAGTGTTAAACTCACAGTTTCTTGACCCGAAAATCCAAGGCACATGGCTTCACTAAAAATTAGAGCTGCTCAGGGAAAAGCACTTCTTGCTTTCTTGACCTTGCCTGGGCAGGGAGAGTCAAATATGAGCTGAAGGTGTTGGCCCTCTTCCCTCTCTGCTCAGAAGGCAGCCTCTGGCCAATTTGTGAGAAGCCTCTCTGCTGAGGGGCAGCCAGCAGCCCGCGTGCTCCTGCCAGCTGGGCCGTTTCTCCGCAGGCCTCTTAGAGGCTGAGAGAGATGGGGCATGACAGAGCCAGGCCTGCTGCTCTGCTCACTGTAGGATGCCGGGGGCGGCTTGGCTGCCCCACTGCACGCTGTGGGAAACAGAAGGAGAGGGTTTCAGTCCCCAAAGGGAGAGGGCAAGGGGAGAGGAGAGAGAGAAATTGGGGGAGGCTTTTTAGCTTAGTTTTGTTTTTAACATCTACCCCCAAGGAAACTGACAGCAGCTATCCCTGTGTAAGAATGTGGAACTCACTGAAGGAGAATGCAGGCTGAGAGAGTAACACCTAGCTCTTTTTTCTTTTCCTCATATAACACTTCCCTCCAACCCTTAGTAAAGGTTGATAAAATAACTGTTTTCCTTTGAGAAGTATTTTGGAGCAACCAATCAAAAGGCCTGTTTCCACAATAACAGAAGCCTGTTGCCATCTAGGATTTCTACAGGTTTTTCCCCCTAAAGAGAGAGATTGATTTATGTTACTTCCCCTAAATCCTGTTGGCTCCTATCAAATCACTGCATGGCTACACATCTCCTTTTTACCTGGGCTACCTTTGTTTTGATTGAACTCCTGTTGCAATTGTGTCCAAGCGCAGATAAAGTGTTGCTAGCAGGAAACAATGATTGCACCCAAAGGTAAATGTCAATGAACACAATTTGGGCAATTGGATGTCAGTTTCTTTCCTTCTGGCAAATATTTTGATGAATAAGATCTCTCTGTGGGCAAACATCACTCCAAGATTCCTTGTGTCAGCGTCTCAACTCTGCTAAGGCTCCCTTCTTACTTCCTACCTTCAGGGTAAAGTTTAACCAAAGTTTATACGCAGCCAATTGAGATGAACAGAAGTTCATAGGATATGGATAAAGCCAATCTTGAAAGCACTAGAGAAAGAGGTAACATCGCACACACAACTCATGTTCAAGGACTCAGATTCAGCTTCTGAGGAAGAGAAAATGAGTAGAATTCCTATCCAGGTGTGCCCAGTTGTTAAAGGCCTAGTGTTTTATTCTATTCTCTAGAATATATACTTACAAAATGCAAGCAAAGTTCCAAGGTACACTCACATGCACATTATGAATGCTAATAGCTTTCTAATCACTGCTATGATGTTCATGTAATGGCTTCTATTAACACAACAAGTTTTGCAACAGTGCCCTAAAATTTGTTGGATGACTTTTGGTATTTCTATCACATGACAATGATGAAACAAGGTCCCACACATTGCTTAATGGGTTAAAGAAGGTATTCTCAGTTGCTATAATACAACCTGAGTTGGCTTCAATGGAGACCCCATTAATAGTGACAGCCTGATACTTGCTCCCATTGATCTCAGAAATAAGAATGCTGCTTCATGTATCTAGGTTAATGCCAGCTATACAAAGTGGCATTGATAGTTGTTAGGTTAGGTATTTTAGAGACATGTAGGATTAAGATAGGTTGGATTCCTCAAACAAATGGTCAGTTTAGGAAATACCTTAGTTCTATCAATTGAGTGGAAATAAGGGAAAGTGTTGCTATTGTTGATGGTCATTCTCTCATTTTGTAGGTATTTTCCTCAAAGATTTTTTTCAGGTAACTGTAGCTAAAATTATACTTCACAATATAAAAAATATGGTTATCAATGGTAAACTATAAACACCTACTTTATACCCTTTTCCATTTTTAACTTTTCTTGGCATTGATGATGACAATCAAAACAAGTTTTATTCAATTATATATCATAACATTAGCGTTTTCCATGAAACACTACTAAGTATAACTATGTCAATGTAAAAAATAGATAAGGAAAGGGGAGGAAAAGACGTTTAGAAAGAGATTTCAGACAAGGATGAGCTAGAGCTGATTATCACCAGCCAGTGAGAGTTAACTCTGTACATCACTTTCAACTGTGTATTCAGTGATGTCATCCTGGCAGCTTCAAATAGACCACCATAAAAGAATTGATAACACCGACAAAGGCAGCCACATTCAGTGTGTTCCCCTTTCTGCAAAGACCGGTTGTTAGACATTTACCAGTGCATCACTGTTACCAAACTAAGTTGCTGAGTTGAGATTTAAAGTATTTTGTTTGACTCCAAGCTGGTGGAAACTACTGGCCAAAGAGTCATGAGACTTTTGTTCTAGTTCTAACTTAACCCTGGAGTCTTATCATCATCTGTAGTTTGCAGCCCTTGAATTTCTAAATCGTGTATAAAAGCGCAAAGCATTATTTTATTTAAAGATGCACAATCAATATATTCTTATCTAGTAAGAGCAAGTTTCTGAACTTTGAGGATTATGACCCTTTCTTCCACCTTGGTCACTTAGTAGAACTGAAGAGAAAGCATTCTGCTTCCCCATCTTTCCTTCTCTAAACCTCCTTGCCCTAGCCCGTTTGGGAAGACTCTCCCAGAAACAGACTGAGATAAGGATTAGGATGCATGTAAGTTTTTAAAAATTTATTTATTTATTCTAATTTGTTATACATGACAGCAGAATGCATGTCAGTTAACAGTACACATATGAAGCACAATTTTTATGTATCTGTATACAAAATAGAGTCACACCATTTGTGTTGTCATACATGTACTCAGGGGAATGATGTCCATATCATTCCATGCTCTTTCCTATCCCCATGCCCTCGCCCTTCCCCTTCTTCCACTTTGCTTTATCTGAAATCCCTCCTTTTCTACCATGTTCTGCCCCACCCCCATTATGGATCAGCATCCACATATCAGAGAAAACATTCAGCCTTTGGTTTTATGGGATTGGCTTACTTCACTTAGCATGATATTCTCCAACTCCATTCATTTACCTGCAAATGCCATGACTTTAATGTACAACACAGTTTCTTTATCCATTCACCTATTGAAAGACATCTAGGTTGGTTCTACAATTCAGCTATTTCGAATTGTGCTGCTATAAACATTTATGTGGCTGTGTCACAGTAGTATGCTATTTTTAAGTCCTTTGGGTATAGACCTGAGGAGAGGAATAGCTAGGTCAAATGGTGGTTCCATTCCAAGATTTCCAAAGAATCTCCATACTGCTTTCCATATTGGCTACACCAATTTGCAGTCCCATCAGCAATGTATGAGTGTGCCTTTTCCCCCACATCCTCGCCAACACTTATTATTTTTTGTCTTCATAATAGCTGCCATTCTGACTGGAGTGAGATGAAATCTTAGAGTAGTTTTGATTTGCATTTCTCTAATTGCTAGAAATGTAGAACATTTTTTCATATATTTGTTGATTGATTGTATATCCTCTTCTGAGAATTGTCTGTCCTTTTCTTTGGCCCATTTATTGATAGGGCTATTTGTTTGTTTGTTTTTTTGGTGTTAAGCTTTTAAGTTCTCAATATATCCTAGAGATTAGAGCTCTGTCTGATGTGCATATGGTAAAAATTTGCTCTGGTTTGGTAGGCTTTCTTTTCACCTCACTGATTGCTGCTTTTGCTGAGAATAAGCTTTGTAGTTTGAATTCATCCCATTTATTGATTCTTGGTTTTGATTGTTGCGCTAAAGGAGTCTTATTAAGGAAGCTGGGGAATAATGCACATGATGAAGATTTGGTCCTACTTATTTTTCTATTAGGGACAGGGTCTCTGGCTCAATTCCTGGGTCTTTGATCCACTTCAAGTTGAGTTTTGTACATGATGAGAAACAGGGGCATAATTTCATTTTGCTGCATATGGATTTCCAGTTTTCCCAGCACCATTTGTTGAAGAGGCTATCTTTTCTCCAATATATGTTTTTGGTGCCTTTGTCTAGTATGAGATAACTGTATTTATGTGGGTTAGTCTCTGTGTCCTCTATTCTGTACCATTGGTCTACCAGTCTATTTGGGTGACAATACCATGCCATTTTTGGTCACTATTTCTCTGTAGTATAGTTTAAATTCTGGTATAGTGATGTCACCTGCTTCACTCTTCTTGCTAAAGATTGCTTTGTCTATTCTGGGTCTCGTATTTTTCAGGATGAATTTCATGATTGATTTTTCTATTTCTGTGAGGATTGTCATTGGTATTTTGATTGGAATTGCATTAAATCTATATAATGCTTTTGATAGTATGTTCATTTTGACAATATTAATTCTGCCTATCCAAGAACAAGAGAGATCTTTCTATCTTCTAAGGTCTTCTTTAATTTCTTTCTTTACCATTCTGTAGTTTTCATTGTAGAATACTTTCACCTCTTTTGTTGATTCCCACATATTTTATTTTTTTGAGGCTACAGGCTATTGTAAATGGGGTAGTTTTCCTGGCTTCTATTTCAGAGAGTTTGTCATTGATGTACAGAAATGCATTTGATTTATGGGTGTTGATTTTATATAATGCTACTTTTTCCAAAATCATTTGTTAGTTCTGGAAGTTTTCTGGTGGAATTTTTTGGATCCTCTAGGTATAGAATCATTTCATCAGCAAATAGTGATAGTTTGAGTTCGTCTTTTCCTATCCATATCCCTTTAATTAACTTTTTCTGTCTAATTACTCTGGCTAGAGTTTCAAGAACTATGTTAAATAAAAGTGGTGAAAGAGGGCATCCCTGTCTTCTTCCACTTTTTAGAGAGAATTCTTTCAATTTTTTCTCCATTTAGAATGATTCTTACCTTTAAGTCTATTGATGTGATGAATTACATTTATGATTTCCATATGTTGAGCCAACCTTACATCCCTAGGATGAACCCCACTTGATCATTCCATTTACCAGAATTTTATAGAGAATTTTTGTTTTGTCAATTTTTTCAATTGTTCCTTTTGTTTCAATTTCATTGATTTCAGCTCTGATTTTAATTATTTCCTGCCTTCTATTGCTTTTGGTGTTGATTTGTTCTTCTTTTTTTATAGGGCTTTGAGATATAATGTTAGGTCATTTATTTGTTGAATTTTTCTTTTTTAAAGGATGAACTGCATGCAATGAACTTTCCTCTTAAGGCTGCCTTCATAGTGTCCCAGAGATTTTGATATGTCATATCAGTGTTCTCATTTACATCTAAGAATTTTTTAATCTCCTCTTTGATGTCTTTTGCAACCCATTATTCATTCAATAGCATATTATTTAATCTCCAGGTGTTGGAGTAGCTTCTATTTTTTATTTTATCATTGATTTCTAATTTCATTCCATTATGATAGAATGCAATGTAGTATCTCTACCTTTTTGTATTTGCTAAAAGTTGCTTTGTGGCATAATGTATGGTCTGTTTTAGAGAAGCATCTATGTGCTACTGAGAATAAAGTGTATTCACTCATCTATGGATGAAATATTCTATATATGTCTGTTAAATCTAAGTTATTGATTGTATTATTCAGTTCCATAGTTTCTTTGTTTAGTTTTTGTTTTGAAGATCTATCCAGTGGTGAAAGAGGCATGTTAAATACACCCAAAATTATTGTGTTGTGGTCTATTTGACTCTTGAACTTGAAAAGAGTTTGTTTGATGCCCCATTCTTTGGGGCATATATATTTATAATTGTTATGTCTTGTTGATGAATTGTTCCCTTAAGCAATATGTAATATCCTTCTTTATCCCTTTTGATTAACTTTGTCCTGAAGTCTACTCTATTTGATATGAAGATGGAAACCCCTGCTTATTTCCACAGTCCATGTGTGTGGTATGTTTTTTCCCGAGTGGTATGTTTTTTCATCTTCAGTCTATGTATGTTGTTCCAGGATCTCCTAGCTTTCAGGGTCTGGGTTGAAAAATTTGTAGAGATCCTACTTGGTCTCCCCCTATATATAATCTGATTCCCTTCTCTTGTGGCTTTTAAAATTCTTTTCTTATTCTGTATGCTGGACATTTTCCCATTAAAATGTGACTTGGTGTAAATCTGTTGTAATTTTGTACATTTGGTGTCCTCTAAGCCTCTTGTATTTTATTAGCCAATTCATTCTTCATGGTTGAAATTTTTAAGATATTGTTTTATTAAAATAATTGATTGTTAATTCCTTTGGTTTATAATTCTCTGTCTTCGCTTATCCCAATAATTCTTAAATTTTGTCTTTTTATATTATCCCACAATTCTTGAATGATCTGCTCATGATTTCTTACCATCTTCACTGAGTGGTCAACTTTATTATATATTTTGTCTTCATTGTCTGAGGTTCTGTCTTCCAAGTGATCTAATCTGTTGGCGGAGATTTCTATTGAGCTTTTTTTTTTAATAATACTTTTTTATTGGTTTTATTTTTTAAATACATGACAGTGGAATGCATCACAATTCTTATTATACACATAGAACAATTTTCATACCTCTGTTTGTATATAAAGTATGTTGGCAGCAATTCGTGTCTTCATACATGTACTTTGGATAATGATGTTATCACATTCCACCATCTTGCTAATCCCCTGCCCCCTCCCTTTCCTTCCCATACCTCTGCCCTATCTAGAATAGAGTTTTTAATTTGATTTATTGTTCCCTTCATTTCAAGAATTTCTGTTTGTTTTTAACCAGAAACTCTATCTCCTTATTGAAATAATCTTTGCTTCCTTTATTTGTTTATGTAGCTCTTTGTCAAAATAATCTTTTGATGCCTGTATTTGCTCTCTTATATCATCCTTTAATTCACAGAACATTTTAATTATGTACATCCTGAACTCCTTCTCTGTCATTTCTTCTGCTGTTTTGGCTATGGAGTCTAATAATATAGCATCTGGGTTTGTTTGGGGCACTTTCTTTCCTTGTTTTTTTTTTTAATGTTGTTTGTGTGTCTTCCCTTCTAGCACTGCATATCTGAGGTGTTATAGTTTTTACTCTATAGGCTTATAGTGTCTCTGAAGGGTTCCAATACCTCTTCTTTATGGGGGAGAATAATATTAATAATATTTTGTATTGGGCAGTTCAGGATCAGGCTTTGTGAGCTACAGACCAGCTGCATAGCTTCAAGCACTGTGACAGTTTAGTTGCTGTAAGGGAGAGAGGGGAGTTTGGAACTATAGGTACCTTGATATTGCTTTTAGACCCCAGCCAGTGTCCCAAGCTGGGAGTTATCCCAACTAAAGATGAGGACAAACGTGTCCCAAGATGGAGGCAGCTGCTTTCAGAGATGGGGTGCGGCCAGGTGGTGGTGGGGTGTGTGTGTTCAGAGATGCAGCTCTGTGGTGTGCAGTGTTGTGGCTGGTGGCTTTCTCCAGACCCTATCCTGTGTCTACAGGTCCAAGCTACCACATGTAGGGGACTATGGCAGTAGTTGCAGTGTCCCAAGATGGAGGTGGCCAGGGGAAGCCCCACATTGATAGATGGGGGTTCACTTGGGAGTGGCGTCTAAAAGTCTTGAGTGGGTGGGTGGCCAGAGGTCCTATGTGAGTTCTGAGGCCTGGGGACCTGTGCAGACACTGTGTCAGGGATTCCTGCACAGGAGCAGCTGTGGGGGTCCTCTAACAACTGGCAGAGAAACACTATTCACACTACTTGAATCCCAGGTCACAGAGTGACACAGAATGCAGCCTCCCTCTAGCCCACCATCTTAGGTATCCTCATGTAAGTTTTGATGGATGGCTTCCTGAGACTCCATGGGAAACTGGATAGGGATCAGAGAGAAGCTAAGCAAGGATATGATTTCAGAAAACAAAATGCCTAAGAGCTCAGGACTCAAATCAAGGAAGCTGGAGCTTTTATCCCCCAAAACACATTCATTGCTCTGGGAAAGGGGAGTTAAGAAACTCCTAGACCCCCTTGGTCTCTGAATATAGAGGTTGGCTCCAGTGCCCACTGTAAAAGTCATAGAAGTCAGTCTTTCAGTAAAGCCTGAGGAAGAGGGGAGTTGAATGCCCAGAGCTGGGGAAAAGGATTCATCAGCACTGTCCTTTTTACTTCCACAAATTATATTTTACTAAGGAATTTGCTTCATCTAGGTTGGCCAAAGCTTTTTTTTTTTTTTCCCAGAAAAACCAACATGATTTGTCTGTTTACTTTCTGGCATAATAACATATTAGGGAACTTCAGCAATCTGGAAACCTGGAAAGAAAAAAAAATAGACTCCTTTGATAGACCCTGCTTGATTTGAGAGAAATACAGAGAGAAAAAAAGGAGCTTGAAAGAAAGAGAGGAATCATTTCTAAGGAAAAGCATATATTCCCCCAACCCAGTGAGCCTATGCACATGGAGCTTGTCATGTTAGAAGATGTCTTGTTCAGCTAATAGTAGTCTTTACCCACTCTTTCCCATATCAAGTAAGAACAAACTGTACATAGCCAGTACATTTGAATACAAGGATATTTTTTTCTAAGTTTGCTCAAAATCGTAACAGGCTTATGGATGGGCATTCAGGATAAATATAATGCAAAACAATCTATATAACCATATGTTATTCTTGCCACATGCACAATCTCTTTATAATCCCACATTATTTACATGGAATTGTAAATACAGAACTCACAGTATTTCCCTTTATTAAAAATATCTACTTACAAAGTAGAAATTATTACCCCATTGTATCTACTTGGAAACTGAGCATCAGATAAGTTACAGGTTCATTACAGTAGCCATACCACGTTGTTTTAGTACCTTATTGCATGGAGATATGGGTTCAACATGAATAGACTGAAATGTCATATCTAAGCAGTCATATCCCATGTGGTGCTTGGAAAGTTTTTGACTTTGCTATTTTTGCATGCCCATATGATTAAAATGATCAAAAATCATTTTTGTATTTGCTCCTTTTATCTTAAAATGTAATCTCAGTTTTCTCAATGAGCAAAAACTCCTAATATAAAATATTTAAAAACAATTTTTAATAACCATTACTCATGAAGTCCCAAGTGACTTTGGTGGGCATCTGGTTGTCATTAAGAGCTGAATTTATCAGACAAGTCATTTTGCTTAATTAGGTGGTTAACTGGCGGGGCCTTACTGAAAAAGCATTAAAATCAGCAGCAAAAGTTTCACGTCCTCAAATGGACTATTTCTTCTTTGTTCTCCTGGATCACAGTTAGTTCTCACTTATAACCCCTGGGAGTTAATTCAAGTTCCAGGACATTTTGCAAAGCTCACTTAACCAATTATTCAACTTAAACTGAGGCTAACCAAACTAAAAATGATAGAGTGAGTCAATATCTCAGATACTGCGGTACATAGGAGGATCTCATGCTGTGCTATGATGCTTTAAATATGGTCAATTCCTCATATCCATAAATCTTGGACCAAATATAGACTAAAAATGTAAGAACTCCTAAATAGTAAGCTCCAAGTCATCTTTAGGTAAAGGTGGGGGCTTTGTTGATTGCAAGTGACAGTTGAATTTTATAAACACAATCTGATCTTTCAGACAGAAACTAGTGAGCAGTGATATGTTCATTTTTAAAATATTATACAAAAAGGAAAAAGGTAAGAAGTAACAACATAATTTCAAAGATAAAAGAAAGACTCATTCAAATTATTTAAAAAGTAATTAGCCATAGAGTAAATGAGTAAGACAAATGAATGATTTAGATGAAAACTGCTAGAGCAAAACTCTAGAATGCAATATCTCACTCTACTAATACTAGAGGCTTTGACACTTTAATAGGAAGTTCAAGCCTTTGGGGGCAGCAGGTAATGTCCTCTTACCTTATCCCTGGATAGGAAGCTGAATTCTATTCTTTGAATTCAAATATTCCTCAAGAATCCTGTAGTGGCTGCCCACAGCTCATAGGTCTAACAACTCTATCAGGGAGGAAGAAGTAGCAATAATTGGCTCCCATGAGCTTCTCCTTGAAATAGTCAAGGAATGGAAGATAAACTGATTGAGCTATGTGGTCAGGCAACTAGGCTTGGGAACACCATTTGGCAGAAAACAACCAGGGAAACAAGAAGCAGAGTCAGCCCCAGGGGCTTCTAATGTGCAGAAATGGCTGAGAATGTTTGCACACATACATCCAGGATGGAGAAATCTCAAGCAGAGTTTTTTCAGCATGCTAACACTTGCTTACAGTGAAGACAGATGCTATAACCTATACCTTACACAGACACCTTCTTGAAGTCTGTGCCCTGCTGAATCACAAACCCGCTGCCCTCTCCTCTCATTTAACTGTCTTACATGAGCTATACACAATTATTTTTTAGTCTCAGTATTTTCCTCATCATTTTTGTTCTTCTCATAAATAAATGAAGTTGACTAGAATCTTGTATGCACCAAATTTCAAAGCCATCCTAAATAATTAATTTATATGTAAAAGTAACACAATCCTAGCAAAATGAGAAATTTTTGTGGATTTTACTAAGTCCGAGTACTTGATTAAGTTTTAAATAGAAGATAGATTAGATAACAGGAGACAGGCTTTTGACGAAGGAGAATATTATTAATAAAAAATAAATCACACAATTCATGGATCTTCATTCAAAATCCCTTCTATGTTTCATTAGTAGTTTGTCAGCAGACTTAAAGGTAATGGGCTGAGCTCAGTCTTTTCAATCCACCAGTAACTTTTTGTATGTTTGAGTTTCCTGAACTTCAAGTTTCCTAATCTCTGAAATATGGGGACTGGACTCCAGAGGAGTTCACTTTTGCTATAATACTTACTTGTTATTGATTGTAACTTGTCATAAATTAGAAAGTCCCCTGTAGCAGGAGGTGATTTTGTTTGAATAAAATTTGAAAAGAGAAAGTTGGTGGCAATATTAAATGCCAACCACAGAAGAAGGGTGGTTATGGAATGTGATAAATGGAAGGAGACCCTCATTGTTACACAAAATTACATATAAGAGTTTGTGAGGGGAAAGGGGAAAAAAAAAACAAGGGAGAGAATTAAACAACAGCAGATGGGGTAGAGAGGGAAAATGAGAGGGAAGGGGAGGGGGGATAGTAGGGGATAGGAAAGGTAGCAAAATACAACAGTAATTAATATGGTATTATGTAAAAATGTGGATGTGTAACCGATGTGATTCTGCAACTTGTATTTGGGGTAAAAAATGGGAGTTCATAACCCACTTGAATCAAATGTATGGAAGATGATATGTCATGAGCTTTGTAATGTTTTGAACAACCAATAAAAAAAAAAAGAAAGAAAACTAATCATTAAAAACAACATTACTGAGTACTTCCCACAGGTCATAGAGTCCAACATGGGCCTCCATGGAGTTTATTGGTGTTACATAACAACAAATTACTATTTATGACCTGTATTGACTTTTACCATTTCCGCCTTCTCAAATGGGTGGGTTAATTCAAATTGTGGGAAGGTGAATCATGCGCTTTTTTCTTTCATCTTTCAGAGACTAGTAGAAAAGAGACATGGGAAGATTGACATGTCAGTCTTTCCTTAGGGCTGAAAAAGTAAGACTAGTTTAGAGGCATTAATGAATCCTCAGTTAAGTTTCTAATAGGACTTCAATTCAATGGAAGGAAAGACAACAAACTAAGGTTTAGTGTATTGCCAGAGAGTTCCAGCTTGAGGGACTCAGAACAGTATGGTGGGAGGCTGGATCACGTAAAACTGGACAGTTTACCAAGCCATATAGATATATAAAGCCCCTCATCTTGCCACTCTTGTAGTAAATTTTCCCACATATACATGTGCAGAATACCTCAGATTCTTCAAATCACAATGATTGAGTAATTGTAGAGGACAGACACTGGACATGAGAAATTAGTAAGATTCAAAAGAAACTGAACCCCTGACTTAAAACTGTCATTGGATTGTAGAACTCCATGGAATTCACAGGAGTCATGAATCAGGCTTTGACTTTCCCTGATAACAAGGAATTGAAACATAGGACTTGTTTTTTTTTTTAATTCTGAAAGTACGACCTCTAACAACTTTGAGATACCTTATTCCCAAATCTAATAGCAGTCCTATAAAGTTCATATTACCATTTCCATTTTATATCTTTCTATTGACAATGGTTAAAGTAGGAGACTAGCATCATGGTTTAGGCAGAAAAGTCAAGAATGTTTGGAGCCTTCAATTCTACTTCATGTCATCAACCAAAAAGCCACAATCTTGATTTAAAATGTTCTAGGATTGTTATTTATAAAAACAAGTGACATGATGGTGGCACCCATCACTGATTTCTCAAATTGAGAGACATTAATAGAAATAAGATGATCTGTATTCATCTAGGTGGGAATGAGGCAGTAAAATTCCAGATTACCATGATCATATTATTCCTTGCTACCATGAATTTCTGGCCTGAATCATACAATTCTATCCATGGGCCTGGGACATAGAGTATCACTGAGGTATCTTTTGATCATGCCAAGTTTCCCACAAACATGTGGAGATGGCATTTGTTTGGTTGATTATAAAACACAACAATACTCACAAAAGACTTGCCCCTAAATTTCTTGAAGATTTATTTTTACTTACTCTGTTTTTATAAAAAGAATCAAAATAAAAAATCTGATTTCTCCTTTCAGCAGTTCCATGACCCCATCAGATAATTTTTTTCAAAGTATCAGTACTAAATGTCATCTTTGTGCTGTTAAATTTAGTATATTTCACGTGGAGGATCAAAGTGAAACTTCAAGTTATTTCTCACAGTGGTTCTACATAGTGTCAGTTCTAACAATGGAAGTATTTGTGCTTGCGCTTATAAAACTCTTCACCATGTATAGGGATGAGAGTGCTGACAAGATTTATGTGGACCCTCACACATTTATGCTTTCCCTCTTGTTTGGAATATATGTCAGAATTAAGGATGCATTCTGTGTCCTTGGGATGGAATAAAACTGACTAACAATTATGAACTCAAAACTGCCACTTAGCATTAGTGATCTTTATCTACTGAGTTGTCTGCTTTTTAAGACCTAACAACACATGATAAAGTGGAGTTAATGAATAAAACCTAAATATTCTTATGGAAATATGAGAAAATGAAACGAGTTTTATTTATGTTAGAGTCCAAGAATGATAGATTGATCTTTTTTTCAAAGTAGAAAAGTATTTTCCTCACTAGAGGAAATTTGAAACATTTTTAAAAATTTAAAGCCCACTGTTTTCCTTCCATTTTGATTTTTTTTTCATCTATTTGAGATCATGATTTATATACAGTTGAACACGCTGTTTTTTTTTTTTTTAAAGAGAGAGTGAGAGGGGGAGAGAGAGAGAGAGAGAGAGAGAGAGAGAGAGAGAGAGAGAGAGAGAGAGAGAATATTTAATATTTATTTCTTAGTTCTCGGCGGACACAACATCTTTGTTTGTATGTGGTGCTGAGGATCGAACCCGGGCCGCACGCATGCCAGGCGAGCGCGCTATCGCTTGAGCCACATCCCCAGCCCATACGCACTGTTTTTTAACATGTCATTTGAAAGAATCATCATGTTGCAGTTGTTTCTAAGGGTTGGAAGTGGGAGTGGTGAGGAGATGTTGGTCACTGGGTACATGTTGCAGTTATGGAGGAGAAATAAATTTCAGATAATGTATAGCAAGGAGACTACAGTTAATGATGATATATCAGATATTTGAAGTGTGTTAAGGAAGTAGACCTTAAATGTCTCAACATAAAAAAAATTAAAGCTATCTGATTTATGGATATATGAATTGGCTTGATTGTGATAATCATTTTATATTATATACATCTATCAAAACATCACAGTGTACAGCAAAAAAACATATTTTTCTTTGTCAAGTATACCTCAATAGAGCTTGAAAGAATATATTGTTAAAATAATTGTTGTAAGTTCTTCCTAAAAATAATTTTTGACAACAAAATAATTATTTCTTGTATAAGTAAACTATGGTTCCTATGGATTGTTTACATAGAATATTTGAACTATTTAATTAGTTTTAAAGGTAAAACTGTGGTAACATGGATGCTATTTAATAGTATCAAGTATTAAATCAATGTTTCTTCTTAACATGATGAGAAAAATTATCTAATATAATTATGTTGCTCTTTTCACAGAAATATTGGGAAGAAAGCAGATAAAATTGACACTTTGGAGGCACAGCTATGTATGTGATGAATATTTATGTCTGTGCTTTGCACATGACTCTGGTCAGAACAAGCAAAAACAAAACAAAACAAAACAAAAAATGTGTTCCTTATGCCATAAACAATTGAGGTGCCCCAGAGTTCAGAAGAAGAGCCAACTCCAACAACAAGCTGCTAGTATTGGCATCTGAGTTCATAAATATTCTCTTTTAATGCTGTGTCCACACTATGTTTTACTGTTTCCAACTAGATTCTAGTACAGTTATTATGGCTATGGCCCCTATATGGTGGTTTCTTTGGCCTGCCTTGTTCTTTATGAAAGATAATTGCAAATTCTTTGATTTCTTTGAGAAGAGTCTTCAGCCATCTTCCTACTTGGGGAACTACGGGTTGGTTGTTGAGTTTGTTCTTCTTATATAGTAAAAAATATTTTTCATGTTTCATTTTTTTTCTCCTTTACTTTGGAACTTAAATGTCTCCCAAAGACTCATGTCAAAACTTCACCCCCAACTAGACGGTATTGAGAGGTGGTGGAAACTGTAAGCAGTAGGGCCCAGTAAGTGGTCTTCAGGTCTTTGGGTGGGTGTTCTTGAAGGAAATAGTAGGACCCCAGCCCCTTCTTCTTCTTCTTCTTCTTCTTCTTCTTTCTCTCTCTCTCTCTCTCTCTCTCTCTCCATCCGGTCATGAGGTGAGCAGTTTTATTCTACATGTCCTGATGCCATAATGTGCTGCCTTGCCACTGGCCCAGAAGTAACAGAGTAAAATAATCATGGACTAAATCCTACAAATGTGTGGTCAAAAATAAACCTTTCCATTTCCATAAGATGATTTTTCTCAGGCATTTTCCTAGTGACAGAAAGCTGACCAACACATCATCTTGCTTTATTTTGTTTTTCATGAAACTTTCTGGTTGAGGTTTTTTTCCTACCACAGCCAGAAATAGAGTCTCACTGTTTTATTTTCTTTATTTCAAATCATTTTATCAGTATTTTAATAAATTAACTATAACAAAAAGTCTTTTCATTGCTACTGCCCCCACCAACCAGAATCTCAGAAGTCTCCCTGCATCACAGAAGAGGATACAGACACTTAGAAGGTTGGCAACTCAAGACATGAGGGCAGAAGCCTTGCTCCAGTGCTGAAATGTTGTTCTGTTAATGTGCATCTCATGCCCAGTATTTCTTATTAATAAGGCACTAAATAAGGGGCAATCCAGTGTTTCCATTGCCAAAAGAAAATGTCTCCCTTTTAATTAATCAATGTAAATGGGCTTTTACTGGAAAACAGAAGGGAAGTATTTCTAGAACTCAGGATATAATGTTACATCAGGGAATACCATGCCCTCTTTTTATTTTAAAGTAGAGAATTTTTAAAAAAATGCAGAGACACTAGGTCTGGAGTGACTGAGAAAGAGAGTTCATTCACAAATTATTGCAGACAGAACAGGTGCTTTTTTGTAAACTCAGGACTTTTGTTTCCTTGTTCTTTTCTGTTAACAACTTATTTGCATTCAATCTGGTAGAAGCTCAGATCAAGCAAATTATCTGGATGGAGCAATTTATGAAATAAGAAATAACTTATAGTCAAAATCCACTTCCTCCCAATTTCTATTTATCTTTTCCTCGTGGGCCGATGCAATTATCATTCAGCCAGGACTTACATAAATATTGATCAAAAAAGGAAGACCACAAGATTACTGCATGGCTTGGATTGACTTCAACTCGTTTCTCCTCAGTGCCTTTCCTGATGAAAACTTGACTCTTCTTCCATTTCTCAGTTTCTTTCTACTTCAGTTTTTCTCTCAAGATGATCTAATTTAAAATTGATCCAACTGGATTGATCCAAAGCCTCCTAATTTTCTCTCAATGTCACATAATCTATTGTTTAATGTAGACATTTATATACTATTTGCACTATGTAAACCAAAGGATCTGACTTAATTAAGGAAAGTCAGGAGAAGCTAATGTTTCAAAATGTCAGTTGACGTGTGTAGGTCTCCTTTCTTTTCTGTAAACCCATAACAGCTACCCCTGAGTACGAATGGGGCCAAACCAGAGATATCTGTTGAATAACAGATAGAAGACATGTGAGTCAGATTGGTATCATTTTGAGAAGAACCGACATAAACTAAAAGGTAGTAATTGTGGGCTTCCAACTCTGGTGGTAAAGACGATTAAGAATGTGTAATTCTAAGCCTCCTCAGTTTTTAAAATTGTTCATGAGGGCAAAATAAAGTTCTTTTCAGGAACACAGCATCTTAAAATATTACTTCTCTGGAACCCCTTTTTAAGAGGATAATTAGAATTGTTGAACTCCACAAAAATGAATCTGAACACTAAAAGAAACAAATGAGATAACTCACAAGCTGGGGAGGGGGGAACCCAAGAAGGTGGGCTGAGAACAATCAGTCCAAATGAAAGCAGCAACAGGAAAAAAGAGTCATCAAAGTGTGAATTTGCTGAAAAATTGGGATGTTTTATGAAGATTTTATTGTGCTCCGTTACTAAGCCTATTCATGACTGGCTAAGATTTCCCCTAAATGCAATCCACTGGGGGTGTTTTCCTGACTTGGGTTCTTCTCCTCTACTGCCTTGGTCTGAAGTACTCTGTCAGGGCAACTTTGCCATAGCAAGGGCAAGAGTAGGACAAAGGTTCACACAAAAAGAAAGCCACTAAACAGTGTTAATAGTAAAGCCCACTTATTCATTCCTTCATAAAATGATAAGAGTGAAGTCAAGGGCAGCATGCAGGCAAGAAAAGAACAAACATTAAGTTTTCATAAAAGGAACAAAGTTCCCTGAATTGGTTATTCAATATTTTAAATATTTGGCAAAGTTTACCAGTAAGTCAGTTAGCTCTAACTAAAATATCTTTAAGAAGAAGAAAAGGATTTTAGGAAACTAGAAAATGAACAAGAAATGTTAGTAGGGATAGGATGAGAAAGGTATATACATAACATTTCTTGTTCATTTTGTATATACTTCATCTTCTTAGAAAAAAGCAAAGCAATCAGAAACTACAGGGGAGGAAAATGCTGTAGAAGAAAACTATGAATCTGATGAATATGAATCTGAAATCCAGCATGCAGTTTTTAAAAAAGGAAGAACATCCATTTGATCTTCACATAAGGAACAGTCTTCACTGAGTGGTGTCAGTGGGGGCTGGAGTAGCACTGGGACCCTTAGAGAGAGGAATTTGATCCCAGCATACTGTTAGAAAATGCAAAACGCGAAGGGAGTGAGTTTCAGGTAAGATCAGGATGTGACTCCACTTTTCTGTAATTCTTGCTGCTTTTCCTTCTTCTGCCAGCTGAGCGCGAAAGCTGGCTTCCTTCTCAATTGCAAGATGGAGGCCTCCATCAGTGGAATCACTGCTCCTATTTCTAATTTAGAGGTGGGAGGGGAAGCATTGCTTCCCACACTCAATGAGCTTCCTGTTCATTGGACCATCCCTAGACCAACCTACCTGACCAGAGCCAGTTGCTGGTTGGCTTGGGCATAGGTTGACTGAAGAATAGCAATATTTGGGTCTGAACCATCCTAATTGTGCCACCGGGTGCTCTGCAATGAGGAAGGGGCGGGACGAGTTGGGTGGAGCAAATACGTGTAATACATCCTATTACTTTCACAGTTTTATGGAACTTCACAAAGATTTTCCTTTTTCTTCAGTTTACCTCCAGAGTTTAGAACTGCACTGGGAATAATGGAGGTGGGATATAACGAGTGACCAGTGTTAACACATCTGCTAGAAACTAATAAGATAGCATAAAGAATGTTGCTGAACAGTTAATCTCTTTAATTTATACTTAAGGTATTTCATTTATTATGCCCAACAGCTCTATGAAGTAACTTCTGTTATTATCCCCATTTTACTGATGATGAAATCGAAAGGTTGAGAGGTTAAGTAACTTTCTCTAGGGTCACGAGGCACCTAATGAGCTGCTATAGCTTGAATGTAGTTCATCCCCACCAAAACACATGTTGAGGCTTAAGTCCTCATTGAGGCAGAGGTGAGAGGCGTTAGGGCCGTTAAGAGGTGATGAAGTTATTAAAAGGAACTAATGCTTTTCTTATAAGAGTGGGTTATCACTCCCCCGGGGGTGGATTCTTTACTGCTAGAGTTGGTTGTTAAAAAGCAAGCCAGGCACCATCCCTCTCTTTCTGTCTCTGTCTCTCTCTTTCTATTGCACATATGCTTCTCTTTTGTGTATGCCCACTTGCCTTTCTGCTTTTTCCACCATCTTATGGTGCAGCATGAGGCCTTTGCCAGATGTGGTCACTCAATCTTGAAATCCCCAGCCTCCAGAACTGTAATCTAAATAAACCTCTTTTCTTTATAAATTATCCAGTCTCAAGTATTCTTTGTACCAACAGAATACAAACTAGGGCATCAACCTATTTTGGCGAGCCAGAGCTATGATTCAACCAGACTCTGCAGCTTAATCACAAAGTTTTGTCTTGAGGAAGCAATCAGAAATTCACAGCACCAGCAGAATACATACCAGTATGGACTTTGAAACTGCTATACCTATTTAGCAGGAAGCAGATACAGGCAGGGGTTCTAAGGTTTGTTAGTTGGTTTTATAAATTTTCCAAAGCTGAAAAGATTCTAGGTATAAAATTTGATTAAGAGTCAGAAGCCAAAGTTAAGAAAAGCAGCAAACAATACAGAATCATTTAGCAGTAAATTATATTCCACATCTATTTAAATATTTTACTAACTTGAATATCACCCTATGTCAATTGTTCTTAGGTCAACAATTAAAGATTGTTAATTATTTTTCTCAGAGGAAAAAAGGCTCATATACTTATCTTTGTGCCCATTAACATACTGGTTCTCACCTCTGGAGGAGCTTAAAAATTTTCTAATTAGCAACTGAGATTAACATATAGCTAACAGGGGTCTCCATTCGTGTCCTTGACTCAATGTGACATGAACTGAATTTGGCAAATATGCTTATTCACAATTTTCAAGTACTTATGGAAAAGATGATTATATTTGTTCATTTGAGGTAGGTGGAGAATAGGGACTATCCACCTTTTTCCAAACCTTGTTACCAGGAAGTCTCTCTCCAAATTCTACCAAATATACTAATATGTATTACAAAGCCAAAAATATGGTTATACAATTTGAGTTTGTAAGCTCAAGAAAGTCTGCAGATTCTTTAAAGAAAGTTTCCTGGCAACACAAACTCAGGATCAGATCAACATTCTGTTGGTAATGACGAGTGAAAGAATTTCCACAAGTAGATCCATGATCAGATATAGCTCTAAACCTAGAGGGATACTGAGGGTTGGAACAATGAGCTTCCTGTATAATTGTATAACAAAATCTATTATGGAGATTTCCTATAAACTGATACATACATCTTCTGGTGTATATTTTTATAGAGATATTTGACATGCTTAATCACATAGTTCTAGGATAGTGTCCTGCACAGAGTTCAACTCCTACCTTCCCTTCCAATATGACTTAAAATTAACTCACACATATAAATCAGAGACAACTGACAAAATATGTAACTGGATCATTGTGAGCATCAACATTAAACTTTATAAATTAATAAAAATTTGGAAATGTAGTTTGGAAGGTGTTCTTTGTTTGCCAATTTGATATGACATTCTTATGAAGAACCATACTGCTAAAAATTAGTATTTGAACCTGTTCTTTCACAGCAAATTTTAGATGTGTCTCTACCTACTACCAACTCAGTAAAAATTAAAAATTGTATTCTCTTTGATCCATCAGATCATAACAGGTAATCACTATTATTCAACTTCAGTTTTAGTCTCACTGAATATTCTTTATCTAAAGATGAAGTTTCAAAATTTATATCCAGCAGCTTTTATATAAAACAAAATGAGAAGAGAAAAAATGGTTCATCATATTCAAATAAATACATTCAATAACAAATCAAAGATAAACTACTCAAGGCTACTACAGTCTTTATTCCTGTAATTGGCCACAAATCATGATTGATATCTATTGCTTCCTCCTTCCACCAACTAGCTTCCAATTCTTTCACCCTGAGTCAGAGCCTTAGTTGGTTAAAGTTCCTCATTGATACAGAATTTCATTCCTAAAATATCCAAGCCATCTTTTTTTGGCTTTTATATTTTTTGCACTATCATTCACTATTGAGCATAGAAAAGTGATACATATCAAAGAATTCACTGGGTTTGACACAGCCCAGTAGCAAACCAGTTTCCCCTTATTAATCATGATCAAATCAAGACTAATCTTTCCAACCACTAGTGTAATCCTTTTAAAAAATATTTTAACCTGTTGGTTGATGACATCAGCTTCCTTCTACCTATTTAGTGGAATCATTTTTTATTTTTTGAGATAAGCCTTTCCCCTTAGGAACTAAGACCTCTGAACCATCGGAGTTCAAAGTTGCCAGAACAAGAAGCAAAGATTCTGTTAGTAGATTATTTGGATTAATAGTGAGATTTGATCCTCTCCTTCCATACTTTAATTCCTGAATGTATTGATTTTGGCTGTGGGGAAAACAGTATCATATAATGGTACCTCATACAAAGTATGCACTGGATTTAGTAATTCATATTCTTTCAGGATGTTTCTCCCAATGGGCACCACACTGAGTCTCCATTAAATTTGATAATTTGACAAGCATTTCATCTTTTAATTAAGAGAGACACTTTCAAGTGATGGGGTGCGTGATAAATGAATTTACCCTTCCTTTGCACACAAATTATTTCATGAGCTGCAATGTTATGCAGAATGTCATGACTGTAGGGAAAGTATTTTTTGAGTCAGTGGAAAATAGTCTGCACAACATCATTATAGAAAGAGAAGGCACTCCACTGAGGACCAGTCTTTGTTTCTTCTATGATGGAAGAGGTCTGCTATAATCATCAACATGCCAACAGCTGGCTGACTGGTGTCTCTAGGGGATGGTGCAATTCTATGGATTGATGTTGGCCACTGTTTTTGGCACATCATATACTTAGCCTAATTTGTAGTAGGCCAACCTTGGGGAAGTAAATCCATGTTTATGATCCATGCACAATGCTTCCATTCCCACCACCATTGCCACTTTATTCAGGGAAGTTATTGTATTCCCCTGGTTGATAAAGCCTCTTCTGAAATAAAGACAATGCTATTAGTGGACATTCTTATGGAGCACAAATTTGGAGCATGATCTGTACCCATTTTGTACAAATTGATTATCCATTTGGGCAACTCTAGTAGCCCTGACCTACCAAAGCAAGAGTTTTTCTGTTTTATGGATCTAGCAATACTCTAATAAGATGCTCCTATAGTTTTGTTTCTAGAAACACTGTTATCAATTATAGCCAAATATCTTTGCAAGCCAGGAAATGCTTATGACTGGTATATTTGTGCTATTCCTAGGGTAGATATGCTACCTTGTCTGTGGTGTTACATTCTGCTACTTGCTCTCTATCCCTGAAGGTTCCCCTCAGCATCACTAAGATTGAGGAGCCCACATCCACAGTAATGCCTCACTTATAAAAGAGCAGCCACAAAAGCATTACACTATTGTCATGTATGTAAGAAATAAAAATAAATTTAAAAAATTAAAAAACAATTAAAGGATATAGGTCTTCTCCCACTAACATATTTTTTTTAATGTTTAGGTGAAGGGCATGATTTATAAACTCATGGAACAATCTAAAGCCAGTAGGTGTACAAGTTGCATGAGATCAATCCAGGACACTGGATTCTCTCCAAAATCTGGAATTTCTTTTTCACATCATATCAGCAATGCTGTGGAAACTCATTATCGTTAACTATAGATCACCACTGAATCCAAGTTTCTGTGAAGTTGATAGAGCCCACAGCTGCACAAGCTAACACATCAAACCCACTGTCCCTGGCAAATGCACCCCATTAATGAATTCAGCCCAATCTAGTGTTGTAATCTATCATCTTTGATCTGAAATCCTTGGAATATGTTCCCACACCTTTTCTAATGCTGCTGGTGTCCATTAGAAAAGTCTTGCAAATCTTTTAGTATATACATATCTCCTCCTGGAATGTGGTGTATGCTTGTCTCCCATAATCCAGTGATATTTAATCCTAGTAATAAAAGGTGCTTCTGGAATGTCTTGAGGAAGAAAACTCATTTTTTTCCCAGTGAGGTTATCACAGATTTTATTTACCCTTGTACCCAGGGGTGCTTTACCACTGTACTACATCCTTGACTCTTTATTTATTTACTTATTTATTTTTGATTTTGAGGATAGGGCCTCACAAAGTTGCTGAGGCAAGATTGGAACTTGCCATTCCCCTGCCTCAGCCTCCAAAGTAGCTGTTTTTATAGGTGGGCACCACCACAGCTGCCTTATCACAAGTTTTTCATGCAGAGGAAGGTGAGTTTCTTAGGAGATTGGAAAGCAGGTTATTTTCATTGGTAAGTGAAGCTCAGAATGACTTGGGTAGCCAAAATTAACAAGTTTTTTTTTCCTGATCCCCACCACATATCCACATTCCAAGATTCAGAATATTATTATTTCCCAATAAATATTCTAATATTTAGATGAGAAACATAAAAAGTATCAACTTTTGTTATAATTCAGCAATGTGAATAACTAAATTTCATGTTTGATTTAGCTCTGAAGCAATAAGAAACTAGAGAATTTTTAGGGCTAGCATGGAAGTTGTTTGGTTCTTACACTGATTTGAGCTGACTGTTAACAGACCCAAGATTTATCTTTTATGCATATATTCAAGGACTCTCAAAAATATCCACCCCGTGTCCTATTCTTGCAGTTGTCATTAATTGACATGGGCTCCCAAGGCACTTGCTACAGTGCACATGTCATCACTATCTTCCACTGGTGATAATCTTGATTAATGAAGATGTCCCTACATGCCATGGACTCCTGGCATCCCATTTTCTATTATAAAGAGCTCAGCTCTGTGCTTATACCAAACAAAACAATCCCAGAATCACATCTTCACAAGTCTTTATCCTTAGTATATTTTCCATCTCCATGCCAATTCTATATCAATCAGGGTGGCCAAAGAGAAATCACACAGCAATTTGAATTGGGAAAGTTTAGTATAAAGAATTATCTAGGGACATGTATGAAGACACAAATGGTGTGATTCTACATTGTGTTTCAACCAGAGAAATAAAAAATTGTGCTCCATGTGTGTACTATGAATTGAAACGCATTCTGCTGTCATGTATAACAAATTAGAACAAATAAATAAATTAGTTAATTAATAAAAATAATTATCATATATAACAGGGGACTAACTATAAAGGTCTAAAAAAAACTAAATAATATCCTAGGCTGAAAGAGACTACCCAAGGGAAGAACAAACTTGGAAGGTGAGGGTGCTTCTCTAAGTCTTGGATTCAGATCGTATTAGAGAGCACTTACGTTGCAGTGAACTGGATGATGAAAAAATTAAGTAGAGTTTTTGGCCCCAGCTGACTCAAGTAAGAATTGCTCCTCCAGGGTGCAGGTGAAAAAAAACTGGTAGGTAGTATATAAATGGAATTAGGGTGTCAGAGCTCTCTTTTCCCCTGATGGTACAAGACCTGGGTACACAGTATCTGTGCCTTGAGAGCCATGAAATGTAGTACACTGGCATGGCTGAGGAATGGCTGATGTTGCAGCATAAGGAGCCTACTTGTTGGCTGGGTGGCCCAAAGTCTGGAGAATAGAGTCTACCTTGGAAGGTCTCAGTAAGGAGATTACTAAACCAGAGTTTCCAGCTCACCTAGGGCCTGCATGCCTTAAGCACACAGTTGAGAAGAGCACTACTGATTGTCCTCATCAAACATGCTGTTGCCATTCTTAGAGCAAGAATAAGAAAAAACACAAATGAAGCCCAGAAGAGGAAGAGTTCCTTTCTCTTTCACTTCCTTCCACTGCTGTCTACTGACATCATGCCCAATGCAGAGGAGAAATGCTTAAAGGGTAAATCTCCATTATTACAAAGCAGGCAACAAAGCAGGAATTTGGAATTGAGAAGCAATAAACTATTGAGTGGTCCAGCTATATTCTGTTGTTCTGAAAAGAAGAAAAATAATCACAATTGTTGAGTTCAAGGAAATGCTTGAAAGCCCAGAAAAGTTAGACTCAGAATCCTCCCAAACTTTCAAACTGAGCTATTTGAAAATCTCTGCTTGTGAAAATTCAGGCAGTAAAATACTCAGACAAATATTTTTCTTTATTTTTTTAGAGAAAGCTGTCCACTGCTCAAAATGCATTTCATGGTCTCCTAATTCTTCTGTTGTGGTTTTGTTTGTTTTGCTTTTGTATGACTGTGTAAATACATACATTTCACACAGAGAAGCAAGAGTTTGTTACAGACAAGGAGTCCTTCGGTTACTGGCTTGTACTAGCAAGGCCTACTTAGCTGACCTCTATCACCTCAGGACACCTGAACCAATGCATCTCACTGCCTGTTGAGTTTGTGTTTGTAATAACATACAGTGCATTTGCACAAAGCCATGGGAAAGAATTATATGACTAGCTGTTAAAAGTGATATTTTGGAGGGATAAAAATAAGAAAGACAGTGGAATGAATCTAACGCAAGTTTCCTATGTACATATATGAATACACCACAGTGAATCTCCACATCAGGTACCTCCACAAGACTGGGATCCTAATTAGAATAAGGCATACTTCATGTTTGCATAAATATGTCAAAATACATTCTACTGTCATGCATAACTAAAAAGAATGATTTTTTTTTAAAAAAAGAAAGTGATATTTTGGGGAAGGCTTTTTCCTTTTGAAGCGTTTCCCTATTTTACTAATGGAAGAGATGATGTGTTGAGAGTTGCATAGATTGGGGCTGGTCCTGCTGAGGTCCAGGAATGGGGAAGAGTCTGAGGCTGAATAGATAACATCATACTCCTATTGTGTGTTCAAGGCATTATTCTTAAAGAATACCTCAGTATCCACACTTGATTTTGATGACATACTTTCCAAACACTCTAAGTGACTAGAAATCTAAGAAGCCATATGTGAGAATTATTTTATCACATGTGTGAGACTTAATATCAACACATCAGCTATAAAGGCTACCACATACCTCATGTTCTTTTCTCCCGACCACTTCCCAGGAATAGAAGTATTATCATTCCCATGTTAAAATGAGAAAAATGAGGTCCAGTAAGGTTAAATGAGTTTCCCAAGTTATTAAATGTAGAATCCAGTTGAAAAGCCAGATTTACTTCCTTTGAGGCTAATATCTTTTTCTACAGTGTTGCCTCTCAATAACAAATTTTGTTAAAATATTTAACATTAAATAAAGTATCTTTGAAGCCTACACAGGGAAATTTCATCAATTATCCAAGTCACTGGAACAAATAGAACCTCTGATGGTAGGAAAGTTTATTATTATTTAGGTAATTAATTGATTGCCTATTTTATTCAGTGTATTATAATTACTACATTTTTCTTCTTTTTTAGCCCCTTTTTATGATTGGAAAAAAATTAAGTATGTAATGTATAAAAATACAATCTCTGTCACAATATTTATGACTTCTTTCATTCCGTGTAGTTTTCTAATTGTAGCAGGGTCAGCTTCAATTTGCCATATGGAAACTTAATTGAAAACGAATGGATAATCCAGTCCACTAAAGGTCAGTTCTATAAGAAGAGGAAAAATAGGTCAAGTTAATAATTTAGCATTATATAAGATTTACTGTCTTTCTTATTTGCTACACATTTATACCAGGCTTTCATGAGCACCAGTTTTGACTTTGAGAATGGCAAAAATCATGCTTTAAAAATGTTCTACTGAAGAACTATCTGCTTCTCTTCTAGGAAAATGTTAATTAAATTTAATGATATTATTAAGAATAAAATTAGTTAAACAGTACATTTTCCAGCATGATACCAACATATGGACAAAGGTGCTAATGAGAATTGGTGTTTGTGGGAACTTCCACTTTTACAGAATTGTATAATTCTGGGTTAGAAAGAAGCTTACACATACCAAAGTCTGAATTATGACATTTAAAGAAATGTTTTTCTAGCAATAGTTACCTTTCAAATAAAAACTGGAGACCCAGTAAGTACCTTGAATGGCCACTCCATGCCCTCCCCTCATCCCTTCTAACAGTCCTTGGTGAGATTTTACACATTCCCAAGAATCCTCATGCTTCCAGAAACAGTTTAAAAATCAGTAGCTAGTCCAACCCCCTCTTCTTCCCACATCAAAACATGTACAGGGATGTCAAAGTCTGAAAATTGCAGTCTTTGTTTTGTTTTGTTTTTATCAGGCAGAAGGCAATACAAGCCTAAACTACAAGGTAAGACTCTATTGTTGAGTTCCTCTGTAAATACCAGGGGAGGGTAATGTTTAGGAGCACAATTTACTGTAGCCATTTCAAAAGTAATTAACTTTGAGAAGTAATTTCAGAATCATCTTCCCTGAAGAATGAAACATGGTGACTAGATGTCCATTTGTTCAGGACCAGAAAATAGTTTGGTGCTCGTCAGAACTTGCTTCCTCCCTGACCTTTCGCCATCTCACCTGCTATTTATGTAGCTGAAATTCAAAGTTCAAAGTAATCATTTACTATGAATTTTATTATTTTGATTGGGAGATACCAATCAGATTTATAACTCCTTTCAAAAATAAACTTTATTAAAGACTAAACTGCTGACAATAAGTTGCATCCACTTAAAGTACAAACTTTGATGAGTTTCAGCATTTACCATGCAGAGCATTTCTGTTGCCTCCAGAAGATACCCTAGGCTCCTTTGTAATCTACACTTCCCTTTGTTCACACCCTGGTAATGCTTGGTCTGCTCTTCATTACTTTGCATGAGTTTGCTTTTTCTATTTTTTTAATATACTCTTAAGTCTTCTGTGTCTGGCTCTTTTTCCACCACATTGAGCTGTTTGTTTTGGTTAGGTAGTGTAACTATCATACTTGGTATATCCGTTAGATTGTTAATGGGCATTTAACTTCTTTATAGATTTGAGCCCTGGTTAATAAGGTTATCCGAATGCTGATGTGTCATTAGTTGTCCTGACAAGTGTTTTATTACTCTTCTGTAAATATGCAGGAATAGAATGGCTGGAATGAATGACAGATGCATTCTTATCATTTTAAAACACTATTAAGTACTTTCCAAGGTGGTTTACCCTTTTACTCTCCTGTGAGTGACATATAAGCATGCCACATCCTTGTCACCACTTAGCATTGGTAGTCTTTTTAACTTTAACAAATTAAAAAGATAAGGATTGGTAATTTGTTATTGTTTTATAATTATCATTTCCTCAATGATTAATGATCTGGAGCATCTTTTCATGCATTTGCTAGCCATTTCTACCTTTCCTTTTTTGAAGTGTCTCTTCAAATATATGATTGGATTGGTTGCCTTCTTATTATTAAGTTGTAAGAATTCTTTATAAATTTAGGATACAAATTTTTTTGTGTGTGACTACCTTCTTCCATTCAAAGTTCTCACCATCTATATTATGGAACCACCAGTGGTTGCTAAAACATGTTTTGTATACTTTGTGGTTGGCAAAATAAGAAGGAAAAGTTGATAATGAACTTTCCATAATTAAGTTTAAATCATACATTTTTCACTTAGTATAAATTATGACTGCCTTCTCAGTCCAGATTATAAACTGTGCACTTAATGGTTTGATTCTTCACGTCTGAAAAATAACAGGACTTTTCTTGACACTAATATACTTACCATTTTAATGTCTAATTTAACACACACACACACACACTTGTGTACATGCACACATAAACACACACAATGCAACTAAATTACTCCAAAACCATAATTCCTGTTAAGTATTTGTCTTTCTATACAAATGGATTTTTCTCCAAACCTGCTTAACAATAGTCTTGCCATTAGCTAGCAAAACAGTCATCAACATTTATTAGGAAAACCAAATAGACTTAGCTATTTTTCAGGCTCAGATACTGAGCATCAAGTTTGAACCCAGAAGAGCTTTTACAACCAATTGATACAGTCCTGAAAATGGAGTTTTCCACTGGTAATGCAGAAAGACCCTTGAGAACAGAAGCAGGCGCTACAGTGATAAACATCTGACATTTTCATTTGCAAGTATTCATGTTTCATTTTAGATAATGTTCCCCCTATTTACTTCTTCAGCAGCAATGCATCAAATATCCTACAGTGTAATCCTTCTCTCAGCACTTATCAATGAACTATGAAATAGTATTAAATAGAATTAATTAGAAGTTTTAATGAATCATGTCTGTCCTCATTTATTATACAATGTAATTTTCAAGGAGTGATTAATTACGAGTTACAGATGAGTGAATGGTTAATGTAGTTTGTTAACCTTACTAAGGAGCGACTGTACACAGCAAGCTGTTTCTCCTCTGTTTATTAGCACGTGGTTATGTACCACCATCAGTTTAAGTGAATGGAAAGGTTTTAGTGACTTTGCAATTAATGTGCACTGTAAGCTAATAACTTACTCCCTTATTTTCTTCCCTGTACATCATGTGAAAATTGTTGGGATTCAGAGGTAGAATTTAGGCATTGTATTTTTGTGTTTTCGTATAGCTATTAGTTTTCAGATAATCACATCCACCTGAGCTGCATGATTATTTTAAGTATAACCCATTTAATACAAGGTGGCTTGTTGGAAATGAATCTCCATACATATTTCCTTGAAGAATATACCAATTTACCACATCATTACTGTCATTATCTAAAAAGTAGTATCTGGCTGCCCTTCATTTTCAATTTTCTTACTTATACCTTTCAGAAGCTGAATAATGCCCAAGCTGACAAAATCTAGTGGCTAAATATAAAGAAATCTTTCAGGCAGGAAGTTATTGAAACAGAAGTATGGGAATTTCATAGTATTTTCATCTTATAAAAGACAGACACACAAAAGACCATGGATAGCATCCTTGAGGATGAGTCACTATGATAAAGCATCCTCATTTCCTATTCTCTCTTCAGTGGAGCCATTGCTGGGCTTCTATGGAGGTGGGATACCTTCACAGCATGCTTTCTCCAAAATCTCCATTTTCTGGCTGAAAAGTAGAGAGTGAGCAGCTGATTTTTTGGTACGTAAAGCACATGCTAGGTTTTTCTGAAACGAGGAGAGTCCAATAGCCCTTTGGCGGTCCTGCTAAATGTAGTAAGAAAAATAACAATACTTATATTGTGTGACACTTAACAAATGTCATTAATTTTTAGAAATACCATCTTGTAAATTCTTGGTAAAAATCTCATGAGTGAAAAAACTATTATAAAATATATCATCTTACACCAATGCAGTGAATTTATGGACAAGGAAAACATCAATTAACTCAACAAATATTTATTGAGCACATCTATGGTATGAAAGCTTGTATTCTTCTCCAATTCATAAGTTAAAACCTAATCACCAAAGATGATGGTATTAGAAGGTGGAGATGATACTTGGAAAATGATTAGGTCATGAAGGTAGAGGAAAGATTCATGCTCACAAAAGAGGCACATAGAATGAGCAAGTCCCTTCAACCATGAGAAAATAAATCAAGAAGGCATCATCTCTGAAATAAAGAATCTCACTTGATGTATCTACTAGTGTCTTGACCTTGGACTTCCCATTCTCCAGAACTGTGAGAAATACATTCTTTTTGTTTCTAATTTATACAGTCTAAGGTATTTTGTTATAGCAGCCTGAATAGACTAAGACAAACCCCTCATATGAGATGTTTACTAATTTTTCAGGGACAATAGTCTAAATAAGACAAAGGTTTTTTATTGTGGATATTAGACACCAGTAAGAGAAACAATTAATTATTAATCAATTAATACAGAAAGAGACAAATAGACATTAATAAGAAAATAAAGGAAAGAGGCTAGAGAGAAACTAGGGATGCAGAAGCCTGGTTTAGACAAGATGGTTAGATTAAATTGTTCTTGAAGAGATGTCAGATCTGAACAAAAATAACTGATGAAAAAGAGTTAGTTACATGAAAAGAACATCTCAGGCAGAGAGAACAGAACATTCAAAGGTCATGAGGCCTTCCATGTATTTGGAAAAGAGCAAGAGAATAGTGTATCTGGAGAGATGGATAGCAAGAAAGAAATGTAGTTGGAGAGATAGGGTCAAGACAATGTAGTTCCCTTGGAGTCCCTGGAAAAGATTTTAATTTAAACTCAAGAGATAAAGGATGCTGACTGGGCTTTTCTAATCCAATTCTGCTCAGAATTTTAGGACATGAGAAGTGGAAGCTAATGTGCTAGAACATCAGGTAGCATTTTAGTTTCCATTTCTCATTATAAGAAATAAAGGCGAAAAAACATGTTTCCCCTAGAGCCTAGAATTTGAAGATATTAATGTAAAAGTACACTGGTAATGTCCTATCTTCATTAGGGCACTCAACTTTTGGAACAGCAATGCTCTTTGAAGTCAAGAGCTATGACTATGTGCTTTTTGTACTGCACACAAATCAATGTCTTCCTTTTCTAATCAGTGCTTTCTGAAATGAACTGGATGGCCTGACATCTACTGTTCTGTCCAGCCCAATTCTGCAGAATCCTGATAGGAGATGTCATGGCATTAGAATTTGCAACAGAAGAGGAGGCAGAAAGTAACCATCACCTAGCACTTGGTTTCAAAATGTATGTGCTATTGATCCAGGCATCCAATTTTTTTTTTCTGTAGTGAGGTCTGTTGTTCCCTGAAGCAAATGTATAATAATTCACTTATTTTATAGAGCCATTTCTTTGTTTAAATGTATATTTTCTTACCTACTTCTGCAAGTATAACTTGTAATCACCAATGTTAATTCTCTAAGGATTACTAAGGAAAATCCATTCCTACTTTTATTCTGCCAGTTTCCTAGAAGAGATGAAATCAGATAGGGGAGAAATATCATTTTTTTGTTACAGGCATAGAATTTTACTCAGGAATGTGAATACCATATGTTCCTTAGAGCCTTTTTGTTAAGGAATAATTTAATGATTCATTTCAAAGTGCATGCCTTTATAATCACAAAAGCAAATTTGTTCTACAATGCTGCATGAAGTGATGGTGTAATCTCAAATACTAATGAATCTTTGCTGATTTCACCATGGCCCAATTTGACAGGAAGGTGGGAGTCCCAGGAAATGAGTCAATGCAAATTCAGAAGCATGAGAGGTGACAGTAATTTAGTGTTCATATGAATTGACAGGTTAAAAAAATCTGAAATCTTCATTATACATATAATTTCTAAACTCATAGACTGAGAGAAGAAAAGGAGAATGCCTTATAATATGTTGGAATAGGAAAAAATTTAAAAAGATTTTGGAATTGGGATACATTTTACTGCTTTTCAATTATTATAATATTTCAAATTATGCTGTACAATATGGTAGCCACTAGTTATATGTGGCTGTTAAGCATTTGATTTTGGTTAATGTGATGTAGAAGCTTAATTTTAATTATATTTAATTTTAATTCATTTGAATCTAAAAACTCAGGTTTGGTTTTATTATTATAAAACATAGGTATGTTTGAAATAACTTGCTTTTGTGAATTTGTTTTTACCTAGTTAACAAACAAATTCATGGAAGACTTAATCTCTCCCTTAAAATTGCTCAGATTCTAGGTAGGGAGACTGATAAACAATTAGATACAAATTAAGCACGATTTATGAACACAGGCTATGAAACATGGCTCTGATGTTGAGGAATCAAAGAAACTAAAAGGAAATAAAGATCTTTCAAAATTCATAAGATATTACACAAATTTTAAACCATAAACTGCATTACATAAACCATATAAGAAGTTTCTATATAGAAGTTAGAATGGAAGTTTGAGGAGAAAATTCATTGGACAATTCATATTTTTTTAATTGATTTAGTTTTTTAGAGCAGATTTAGTTTCAAAGCAAAGTTGAATTAAGTACAGAGTTCATTCCCTGCCCCAATATTTGCCCAGTCTCCCCCAACTATCAACACCCGCTCCAGTAGAATTATACTTTTGTTATAATCAATTAACTAACATTGACTCCTCATTATTACCCAAAGTTCACAGTGTTTTATAGGGTCCAGCTAGGCTATGTGCATTCCCTGGGTTTTGACAAATGTATAAGGACACATTCCTTATTTTAATGAAAAAAAATGATTGAGATGGATTAACTGAATAAAGTTTATTTAAGCAAGTAAAATATTCACAAACTAGGCAGCGATCTGCATAAGGAGTTGGTTCAGAATGCCTCACTCTACCAAATGTGAAGGTTATATTTAAAGTCAGAGAAAAGGAGGTTACACAGAAACAATGTAATTGACCACAGTTTACAACTGTCTTATGTAGTCATGTTTTGGTAGTTGGTGACTGAAGGTTTAGCTGCTATGATTGTCTGAGACTCTATTTCTTTGTTCTAGCATATACTCATGAGTTAGGTTATAAGTCATTTACACATCAAGCCAAGGTGCATTTCACTATAAATGGATGTCACATTGGACCAATCTTTATCATCCAATCACAGAGCCAGATTTAGGCCAAATTTAAGCAAATTTAACAATACTATATATTTCTATATATGGAGTAGTTTCATTGCCTTCCAAATTCTCAGCTCTGCCTATTCATTCTTCCTTTTCCTTTAGTTTCTGATCTTTTCACTTTCTTTTTATGAATCTATTTTTTTTGAGAGAGAGAGAGAGAGAATTTTTAAATATTTATTTCTTAATTTTCAGCGGACACAACATCTTTGTATGTGGTGTTGAGGATCGAACCCGGGCCGCACGCATGCCAGGCAGGCATGCTACCGCTTGAGCCACATCCCCAGCCCATGAATCTATTTTTTAACACAAATTCTCTATAGAGCTAATATAGATTAAGTATTCTTAATGAAAATTTAGCATTTATTTTGGGATGTGTTATAAGTATAAAATATAAATCAGATTTTGAAGATAATATAAAAATTTGAAAGTTTCAATAATTTTTCATATTGATTATGTATCAAAATGGTAACTATTTGAGGCATATTGAATAAAATAAAATGTTCCCTTTAAATTGATTTTATTTGTGTATTTTATTTTTTAATGTAGTTACAAAATTTTTAATTATGTACAGGGTTTATATTATTAGACAGTGTTAACTGAATTCCAGAAGTATCGTTAATTCAGATCAAGCATTTCCCAAACATTATGAGTAAACTGCCTTACATTCTTTTTGATTATATTAATAGTAGATTAAAATTTAAGAAGTTTGCCTGAATAAATACAATTTATTGTTGACTAAGATTAAATCACCCTAGGTTGTTCTGTGGCTCCAGTGAGGTGATATAAGAAATTTTAACATTTCAATCATTAAAGATTCACCATGAGTTTCTGTTTTTACTGATATCCATGGGCCTTATAATCACACGACCCTGTTTTACCCATGAATACCACCCTTTATAGTGTCCTCAGCTCTTTGATATATATCTTCTTCCTTTTAGGCCCTTGATCTAATAACAGATGCTAGATTTTCCCCAAGAAATGAAAGTAGGCAGCTATGAACTAGTTTATTTTTATCCTGAACTGACAGTTTTCCTCTTCTTTCTACCTTGTCATACATTAAATATGAAATCAGAAGGCAGCTGGGAGGAGGAGACACCACAAAGGGGTTTTAGAGAAAGAATAAGTGGAAGGTTACACACCTATACACTCTCTCTTCCTCAGCTCTTAGATCCCCTGATTCTTAAGGGGGAAAAGCACTTAAAAATGCTATATTGGTACTCACTCTCAATCCACAATTTCTCCTCTCTCTGTGCTTCTACAATAGGATGGAGGTTGGTGGAGGAAGAAGGAGAATAGAGTCCTTAAAAGTGTTCTTATTTTTACTCACTCTGTTCTTGAATCCTGCACATATGTGCAGAAGGACATAAAGAAGCTTTGCCTGAATTTGTTTGGTTTCAGCACACATTCTTAGGCCAGCTTTATTTGATCCTCCAAATTGGGCAATTTTCAGTAAAATGTAGACTGATATACAACAAAACAGCAAAACTATTTTTAATGGGCACAGAGGTTTGATGATGATATGCTATGATATGCCCCCCACAGTATTTACAGGGACGGAGAGTGATATCTGAAAAATACAGACATCTATTTAATTTTAATATCTATTACTCTCCTTTCCAAAGTGAATAGAAGAATGGCACAGCTTTCTTTAACCTGCAAGCTTTATTTTTAAGAAACTAAATGATTGCACAATTGTGATGAGCACTTAATGAATAAACTAAATGTAGTTCTGATTTTAAAGTTCAACCAAGTTGAGGAGTCACTTTCTGTTCACCCAGTGCACCACGCTGGATCTCCTTTCATGATGGTTCATTCTGTTTGGAATTGTCTTCTCACCCCATGCCTACAAATGCTCACCAAGCTCCTCTTTATCTTTCCAGTCTCGATTTAACTGGACTCAGGAGGCAGAGTACAGTGTAGTATAAAGTCAAAATTAAAATAATGATTTGAATACTCTTTTCTTAAAACTAGTAAAGCAGTAAGAAGCTAGGAGAAAGTTACAAAGGTTGAATCATCTATAAATACTCTGAACTCCAGAGTAGCCTGAAGGTACCTCTTTACTACACTTGCAAGTTACTCTGCACCTCTTCATAGACCTAACACAATTACAGTTATTTGTTTGCTACCTGTCTCAGTGGCTCAGTTTAGAACCAAAATAAGTTCTTGTGGGAAAATACTAGTCTGAACTTTATTCCCAATGCCTAGCACAGTTCCTGGAATATAGTAGGTACTAAATAAAGATTTATTGAGCAAATTAACAAATAAATGCAAGAATAAGGAGGTTACATGTCATGCTCATCACTAATGCTTTACTAGAAAGGACATTTTGGGAAATAGACCACAAGTGCATCTACAAGGAATGATAAAAATCAATGAGAAAGGTATCTCATTTACTTTTCAATATAAAGTGCTTCAATGTCAAAAGTCTGTTCTTTAACCAACTGCTGAGATATGTTATTGTAAATGAGCTCAATCACAATCTATATAGCAAGAAGTCATCTGAGTATATATGTATATGCTTATGATGTACTATTAACATAAAAATGAAACAAATTGATTAAAATCAATTGACTGTGGTGAGTGGATCTTAGGTTGATTTAAATGTCTTTTGGTTAATTTGTAAGTTCTTCCGTATTATTATTTCTAAATCGTGTTTGCATTTCCTTGACCAAAAAACAACTCTTTTATTATCTGTTGTTAATGAATCAGTTCCAGTAGTTAGTCTCTCCTTTCCCATTTATCATTTTCTGCTTTATAATAATGTAATCTTTTATAATACTAAATATCATATTTTCCAAACTAAATTACAAGGTTCTTGATACCATATCCATGTCATACATATCTTTTATAATCCTCATAAGGTACATTGCAAACTGTCCTACATACCAATATCTGTTGACAGATTGAAGATTATGACTTTACATCAAATGTATCAAATTTCTAATTTAATTTTCATTTATCTTTCACGTTCACTATAGAGTCCATTATTATAAACATCTTCAGAGCTTTGGGTATTTCCATATCAATTTTCTAATTAAGTGAATATCATAAGAACATATTATGAAGATACAGGACTTAATATATGTGGGAACAGCTTAAGCATGTTGGTGTTCCCAGCCAAAGGCATGATAACAATTCTAAGAATACAGCCAAGGAACCTATAATCCAATGCCAACAGAAATAATAATAACAACAATAATAACATCATAGAACTTTTGCATATAGCTCAATAATTATCCATAAAATAGTCCACTGTATTATACTGAAAAGTCAAAATTAAAATGATTGGGCAATTAAGATAAGAATTCAAGATGGTAAACTAAAAGCACCCATTATTTGTATGTTTCTCCAATAGACAGAACCAAAAAATATATGTGTAGATACTTTTCAGGTGGGTGGCAACAGAGGAGTGCTGGGATTCCACAGGAGAAAGAGACTTGGAGAAATGCACAGATTTTGGTAAATAGAGTAGTGGGAGCAACAGAGCACTCCAGCACTGATTGTATGGCAGCACACAAGGGGATGGGTAATTCCCCTTGTCAGGGAACAGATGAAAGAAAGAGAGTTCCAGTGAGCTCCATTAGTGCAGAATTCAGTACCTTCCAGACATAACATCTAAACAGATCAAAGACCTCGGAACAGCATAAGGAGTTGATTCTAGAGAAATTATTTGTATTTCCCAGCATATTCTCATGGAGCTATAACCATAAGCCATTTTGAGAAGGGTCTTATTGTCTGAGCTTACTGGTCTGTGGATCAGAGGTCCCTGAATTCCTCTATCTCTGGGACCCTGGATCCAGTGGCAATTACATTTCACTAGCTCATTGGGTATCACCCTTCTGAGACATTTCAGCCTGAAGAAGCAACTCTGGCACAAACTCACAAACTCTGACACAAACCTGCACTCCTTCTTTCCAGTGTGCAAATTCTGCTTTAGGGGACCTCATTGGAACTTCCCCCTCTTTCACCTATTCCCTGATAAGTAGAATTATTCATCCCCTTGTGTGCTGCCATGTAGTAGGAAGCTGGAATCTAACCCTGACAGAAGGAAGTTTTATGGCTTTTTTTCTCTTTCTTTTAATTTTTTGCTTTCTTTTCCCTTTCTTTTTAAAATTCATCTCTAGCTTTTTTTCTTTCTCAAGTTTCAATATTAATTTTTTATCTTTTCATTTTATTCTATACCCACCCTTTTCTGTTATTGTTGCTGCTATTGTTTCATCCTCTCTCACCCTTTTCTCTCTCCAGGATTAAGTCCAGGACTTTGTACACATCGATGGGTGCTCTGCCACTGAGATACACTCCCAGCCCAGCTGATAGGAATTGTTCCTAGCTCCAGCCATGACCTAATCCTGCTCTCAAACCTTGATGGATATATCAATAGGGAGACAATAGGGAGAATAAAAGCCCCTGCCAATGACCTTTCTCCAAGTATGCACAGCTGGGAGCATCTGACATCCTGCTCATAAATAGTCACCCCACACTAATAACAGAGGAAAATAACACAACTGCTGTAAACATTGCACCTATGAGGGTCCTCAGCTGTGGTCGCTCCTACATCCTGTTAGATTGCTGACAAGACTGCATGTAAGTGCCGCAGAGAAGAATCTCTAATCCTAGTCTCCATCTCTCCACGTGAAATACTAGGAATTGCAATAGTGCTTAAACAGAGAAAAAGTTCCAGGCCCCTCACTATGATTGGAACAGCCAGCATCATACCGGCTCTGTTACTGCTTTCAAGTAACAGAGTCAATATCAACAGTTCCCATAGAAACCCATACCACTTCATAGGGATTTCCACTCTCAATGTAGGAGGGCATACCCCACATACTCTGCTCTCTATGCTGCATCTGCCTGAATTACCAGAGGGATTTCACTCTTGCAAAACCTATAGAGAAAGTGAGTCCCTCAAGCTGATATAGTATACATTGTGTCAAAACGCACATAATCATAGCCAAAGAAGCCACAGATAGCTTACACTGAGAAGTTCAATTGGAATAAAAATCAGTACCACACAACAAACACCCCAAGGCTCAGCATCAGGAAAGGGCACCCACTAAGAAGGCCCTCACTTATAAAAGTGGGAGAGATATCCATCCCAACATATGCACAAATCTCAACATATAAACACAGGAAATGTAAAAACACAAAGCAATATGACACTTCTTAAAGTTCCTAATTCTATGATAATAGATTCCAAACATATTGAAGTGTGTGAAATGCTGGATAAAGAATTCAAAAGAATGGTTTTTAAAATGCTCAATGAATTCCAAAAGAACAGATAAACAGTTCAATGAATTAAAGAGGTCAATGCAGGATATGAGTCACAAATTTAGTAAAAAGATAATATGAAAAAGAGCCATAAATCTTGAAATAAAAATCTCAGTAAGACAAAAATTATTAAAAAAAACTCTGTTGAAATTCCCATCAACAGACTAGATAAAGTGGAATAAAAAAAATAGCAGAACTTAGAAACAAGGATGATGGAACAATATATCCAGATAGCTATGAAAAAATAAGAAAACATGAAAAGTACTTGTAAAGTATCTGTGACACCCTTAAAAGATCAAATGCAGACATAATGGGCAAACCCAAGGGAGAAGAGCTGCAGGCTGAATGTATTGAAAACCTAGTCAATTAAATGATAGCAGAGATTTTTCCCAAATCTGGGGAAAGACATGGACATCCAGGTACAGGCAGCATAAAGAAACTCAAATGACATGACCAGAAAAGGGCCTTTCCACAACACAGTAAACTGCTCAATACAGGACAAAGAAAGAATATTAAAAAATTCAAGAAAGAAGCACTAAGTCACTTTAAAAAGAAACTACATTAGAGTGACAACAGACTTCTCAAAAGAAACTCTGAAGGTCAGGAGTGTATGGAATGATGCATTTCACATCTTAAAGAAAAAATAACTACCATGATTACTACACATAGCAAGGTTATCATTCAGAATCTAACAAAAATTAAAGACCTTCCAAGATAAGCATAAACTAGGGGAATTTATGACCACTAGATCCTTACCATTGATGCTTAAGAGGAACTTACACCCAGAATAGAAAATACTATAAATACAATCATAAGATCATGTGAAAGATTAAACTCATTTGAAGGGTAGACATGCAAATGAGAAATCTGAATCAAGTATTGTCAATACAGAAAACAACCAAACTTTTAAGATGAATAAGAGAGTAAGAAATGAACATAGAATATTCAAAACACCCAAAAGAAAAACAATAAAATAATGGAAATATTGATATACTTTTTCATAATAACTCTCAATGTAAATATTCTTAATTTTCTGATTAAAAGATATAGACTGGCTGAATGATAAAGCAAGTTCTGACAATATGTTACATACAAGAAACTCACCATATATTACAACAAAGGAAATATAAATGTAAGCAAGACTATTTATATTCATCAAAATAGACTTTAGGATAAATAAGATCAGTTAGAGGAAACTAGAAATATTTCTATATTTTAAGATGGGAATGCATCAAAATATAATTATCATAAATATACATACACCAAATGTCAGAGCACTCAATTTTACAAAAGAAACACTATTAGATATAAAGTTATAAACACCAATACAATAATAGTAGGTGAATTTGGCACCCTACTCTCACCAATAGATAGATCACCCAGAAACAACAACAATAAAAAATCAGAGTTCAATTACATAAAAAATAGACTGAACAGGCATTTACAGAATATTCCATTCAACAGCTATAGAATATTCATTATTTTTATCAGCAAATGGAACATTTTCCAAAATAAACCACTTATTAGTTTCAAATTTTTAAATAAAATAATTGCTTTACTTTCTCTGATTGTAATGCAATGAAACCAGAAATCAACCACAAGAGAAACTACAGAAATTATATAAACACATGGAGATTCAATAACACACTATTGAGTACATAGTCATTGAAGAAAACAGATGGGAAATTAAAAGATTTTTTTAAGTCAAATGAAAATATACCAAAAGTTGTGAGATACAGTGAAGGCTGTAGTAAGAGGGAATTTTATAACAAAGAGTGTTATGTCAAAGAAAAAGATAATGAAATTGCCAAACTTTTAGATAAACCAAAAAAAGAGAGAGAAAAGAACCAAATAAATAGAATTAAAGGTTAAAAATATTAGACATTACAACAGACACCCTTTAAGTTCAAATGATTATTAGAGAATATTTTGAAAAACTACTTGACAATAATTTGGAAAATCTAGAATAAATGGACAAATTTCTGGACACATACAACCTTCCAAAATTGAAGCAAGAGAATCTTAAAAATAAAACACTAAATAGATCAAAAACAAGTAATAAAATTCAAGCAGTAATGAAATTCCTTCCAATAAAGAAGAGCCCAGGTCTGGATGGATTCACTACTCAATTTTATAAGATTTTTAATGAAGAACTAACAGTGCTCCTCAAACTATTTCACAAAACAGAAAAAGAATCCTTCCAAAATCATTCTATGAAACCAGTATTATTCCAACATCAAATCTGATAAAAACACAACAATAGAAAAAGAAATAAAACTATTGACCAATATCCCTGATGAACGTACATGCAGGAGTTCTCTTTAAAAATTAAAAAGCACATTAAAAGAGAAAGTCATAGAGCCAAGATGGCGGCATGGCCCATGGCGCAATGGGGGGGGGGGCGGGACAGGGGCTTGGCATGCTGACCCCGCCCCCTGCTGCTGCCAGTCTGCACGGATTGGCTGCTGTGGTGGCGGAGCCCTGAACCTGGTGGCAGTAGCTTTGGGCAGGAGCAGGAAGCAGAGGGGGCCAAAGGGGTGCGCCATTGTGGGTTCTGAGCTAGTGGACACTTACAAGCCACAAGCTTGTCCCATATGCTTCCCAGACCTAATGCTAGGGCTGTGGAGGAGGCCTAGAGGGACTTGTGCTGCTCAACAAAGGTCAGAGCAGAGATTGGTTTATATCATACAGGTCACTGATGTCAACCATGAGTGGACATGCGAGCACCACTACAGTGACTTCCATGACCTGCATGAAAAGCTTGTTGCAGAGAGAACGATTGATAAAAATCTACTTCCTCCCAAAAAGATAATTGGGAAAAATTCCAGAAGCTTGGTGGAAAAAAGGGAGAAGGATCTGGAGGTGTACCTCCAGACTGCTGGCTGCCTTCCCTGGCGTGGCCCCTAGAGTGCTGGCCCACTTCTTACATTTTCACTTCTATGAAATAAATGGAATTACTGCAGCACTGCTGAAGATCTGTTTGAAAAAAGACAATGGCTCCTGGGGCTGGTGAGGTCTTTGCCATCAGGCCCCTGCAGCTCTATGCAGTCACCGAGCAGCTGAAGCAAGGAAAGCCCACGTGTGCCAGTGAGATGCCAAGACTGACCTTGGCACATTCTGGACTTCACCTGTCGCCTTAAATACCTTAAGGTTTCTGGCAGAGAAGGACCTTTTGGGAACAGCAACATTTGGGAACAACTCCTGCCATTTGACCTGTCCATATTCAAGTCTCTTCACCAAGTGGAGATAAGTCACTGTGATGCACAGCACATCCAAGAAGTGGTTCCCTCAAAGCCCACCTTAGCCACGATGAGTGTCCGCTTCTCAGCAACCTCAATGAAGGAAGTCCTCGTTCCTGAAGCCTCAGAATTTGATGAGTGGGAGCCAGAAGGCACAATACTTGAAGGCCCTGTGACTACCGTCTCTCCACAAGGCAGGCGTTGACCACTCTCGACCTGAACCCCAACAGCATCTCTGAGATCAGGAGTCTGTGAAACTGATCCCAAAGAGAGTTCTTGGACCTGAGTCACAATGGATTGCTGGTTGTGGACAACCTGTAGCACCTGTACAACCTTGTGCACCTTGACCTGTCCTAGAACAAGCTGTCCTCCTTGGAAGGCGTTCACACCAAGCTGGGGAATATCAAGACCCTGAACCTGGCAGGCAACCTCCTGGAGAGTCTGAGTGGCCTGCACAAACTGTACTCCCTGGTCAACCTGGACATCAGTGACAACAGGATTGAGCAGATGGAAGAGGTCAGGAGCATAGGCAGCCTCCCATATCTGGAGCATGAGGCCCTGCTGAAAAGTCCTCTGAGCATCATCCCTGACTACCAGACCAAGTTGCTCACTCAGTTTGGAGAGTAGGCTTCTGAGATCTGTCTGGATGACACGACAACCACAGAGAAGGAGCTGGACACTGTGGAAGTACTAAAAGCAATTCAGAAAGCCAAGGATGTCAAGTCCAACCTGAGCAACCCAGAGAAGAAGGTTAGTGAGGATTCTTGGCTACCCCCTGTGTTGGACCCAGTGGCTCTCCTCCCACCATGGCTCCCACCTCTGCCTCCTTGCCCCAGCCTATCCTCTCCAACCAAGGCATCTTCGGAGATGAGTGAGTGAAGCAGGTCCCATGAGCATGTCTTCTGGCCCAGCCCCAACAGAAGAGGAGCAGGTGTGCCATCCCAAGTGGAGCTGAGGCTTGGGGACACGCAAGAAAGAATGCCACCCACCCGGGCTCCTGGAGACACAGAAGTTGGTGTGAGGCCTTGGGAAACCAGTTTGACCCTATTTCAAGAGCCAGAAACACATTTCCACCCTTTGACCTGGTGACCCCGCTGGAGGGAATCTTCTCTTAGAGAGAGATCAGATGCTGGGGAGGGTTGTGAAGTGCTCCCTGCTGGCGACACAAGCGCCATGTCACCAAAGAGGGGCAGGGAGGGGCATCTGTGGCACAGAACCCTCTGCAGCAGTCCCACCAGGGAGAGAAGATTGGCAGAAAGAAGGGTGACACTAACATTAAAGCAAAAGCCCGATGCAGAGCAGCACACTGAGGTTACTACCATGCCCTGCGGAAGAGAATTGGTAAAAATGGAGCCGTGGGGCTAGGTGCCAGAGCATTTGCCTGTTTGCTTTGGTCAACCAAAATTTTTTGGTTGTATTTTTTTATGTAAAAAGTAAGGAGGGTATGGATCCCTGTGAGGAAGCTTCCTTATCAATGCCATCTGCATGGAGGTCAAGCCCCTCTTTGGGGTCCCACAGCACTGGTTTAACTATAGGCTTCTCAGGGACAGGGAGATGTGTCTGTCCCAAGGCCAAGGACATGGCTGGCCAGTCTTAGTCAGCATTTGTTGAATCAGTGAATCAGTAAGCGGGTATGGAAAACAGCAAGTGGAGAATAAACTGGTAAAGAGCAGGCCCCTGGCGGGCAATGGGGAGGGGTGTCTCCCGGAAGGCTGCAACTACAAGGCAGGGCCCTATCTCCACCCTGCAGTGATAAAGCCTCTGACGCAGCCTAGGCCCAGTCTTATTTTCCTATTTCTCTCTCCCTGGGGCAATCTGCAGAGTTGCTTCTATAGTCTGTCCCTGCTTGCTTCCCAGTCACTGGACTTTGAGACATTGTCTCAGATTTGCACCTCTCATAAATAAAACTGTAGTGGATGTCAAAAAAAAAAAGCACATTAAAAAGATCGAGTTGCTTCCATTTCATTCCAGGGATGCAAAGATGATTCAACATATGTAAATCAATAGTACATAAAAGAATTAAGGCTAAAAATCACATGATCATCTCAATAGATGAAAACAACAACAATGACAACAAAAACACCTTCAATAAATTTTAACATCTCCTCATGATAAAAGCCATGAATAAATTAGGTATAGAAGGATTATACATCAACATAATAAGGCTAGATATGGCAAACCCATAATTAATATCTTACTGAATTGGGAAATACTAAATTCATTGCCTCTAAGGTTGTAAACAAGAAAAACGTGTCCAGTCTCACCATGCTTAATACATAGAGTGCTAGAAATTTTGGCTCTATTACTCAAGGTAAAGAAATAAAATATATACAAATAGGAAAGGAGGAAGGTAATTATGTCTGTTGCTGCTGATGTTATGATTTCATACATTAAAAGAGTTCTAAAAACTCCATAAAGACTTTTAAAACTGATAAAAAATTGAGGAAAATAATATGATAAAATGAATATATAAAATTAGTGGGTTGGCTATATACCAATAATGAAAAATAAGAAAAATAAACCTATTCACAATAGCTTGAGCAACAGAATACCTAGGAATAACCTGATGATAGAAAGACCTCTACAATAAAAATTACAAAACAATGAGGAAAGAAATTGGTGAAGACCCTAGAAGGTGGAAAGATTTCCCATGTCCATGGATTGGTAAAATTAATATTGATGAAATGGTCATAATACCCAAAGTGATTGACAGATGTAATGCAGTCATAATCACAATACCAATTTCTTCACAGAACTAGAAAATCAATTCTAAAATTCATATGGAAAAACAAAAGACCCCCAAATAGCCAAAGCAACCTTCAAAAAAAAATAATCCTGGAGGCATCATAATATCTTACTTTAAAGCATACTGTAGAAAAATAGTAACAAAATTTGCACAGAATTGACATAAAAACAGACACATAGACAAGTGGAACAGAATAGAAGTTTCAGGAAATAAACCCATGTATTCTCAGCCAACTGATTCTGTACAAGGTTACCAAAAGCATTCATTGAAGAAAGGACAACTTATTTATGGTTCTGGGAAAACTAGATATCCACATTCAAAATAATCAAATTCAACTCTTAACTCTCAGCCTGTTCAAAAATTAATTTGAAACATATCAAAGACCTTAATGTAAAATCTGAAAATTTGAAACTTCTGGAAGAAAAAAAAGAGGAAACACTTTAAAGTATTGGCACAGGCAACAATATCCTAGATCAGATTCTTACAGGACAAAAGAGCAAGAATTGACAAATGCCAATGCATCAAATTAAAAAGCATCTGCACATCCCTTCATGTTCAAAACACTAGAAAAACTAGGAATAGTAGGAACATACCTCTACATTGTAAAAGCTATCCATGCAAAAACCTAAGACCTACATCATTCTAAATGGAGAAGAATTGAAAGCATTCCTCTAAAAACTGGAACAAGACAGAGATGCCCTCTTTTACCACTTCTATTCAACATTGTCCTTGAAACTCTAGCCAGAGCAATTAGACAGAAGAAAGTGTTCTGCAGTGTTCTGTAGTTTTCATTGTAGAGGTCTTTTACCTCTTTCGTTAAGTTGATCCCCAAGTTTGTTTGTTTGTTTGTTTGATGCTATTATAAATGGGGTATTTTCCTTTCAGAGAATTTGTCACTGAAGTACAGAAATGCCTTTGATTAATGAGTATTGATTTTGTAACTTGTACTTTGCTGAATTTATTTACAAGTTCTAGAAGTTTTCTGGTGGAATTTTTTGGGTCTTCTAGGTATAGAATCATATCGTTGGCAAATTCATACTAATTTGATTTCTTCTTTACCTATCCATATGCCTTTACTTTCTTTTGTCTGTCTAATTGCACTTGCAGGTGTTTCAAGAACTATGGTAAATAGAATTGGTAAAAGAGGGCATCCCTGTCTTGTTCCAGTTTTTAGAGGGAATGCTTTCAATTTTTGTCCATTTCGAATGATGTTGGCATTGAGATTAGCATAGATAGCTTTTACAATGTTGAGATATGTTCCTGTTATCCCTAGTTTTTCTAGTGTTTTGAACATGAGGGGGTGCTGTTTACCAGACCTTAAACTATACTACAGAGCAATAGTAACAAAAACAGCATGGCATTGGCCCCAAAATGGACTGGTAGACTAATGATACAGAATAAACAGAGACTAACCCACTTAATTACAGTTATCTTATATTCGATAAAGGCACTAAAAACATACATTGAAGAAAAGATAGCCTCTTCAACAAATGGTGCTGGGAAAATTGGAAATCTATATGCAACAAAATGAAATCAAACCCCTATTCTCACCATGCACAAAACTCAACTCAAAGTGGAATTAAACTAGAGACACTGCCTCTATTAGAAAAAAAAAATGGACCCAAATCTCTATCATGTTGGATTAGGCCTCAACTTTCTTAATAAGACTCCTATACCTTAATAATTAATATCAAGAATTAATTAATATTAAACTAGTAAATTAATAACAATTAGATTAATTATTAAATTAATAATAAATTGATTAAAATTAATATCAAGAATGGGATGGATTCAAACTAAAAAGCTTCTTCTCAGCAAAAAAAAAAAATCATAAAAGTGAATACAGAGCCTACTAATTGGTAACAAATTTATACCACACTCTAGAATATATAAAAAACTCAAAAATCTTACCACCAAAAAATGAATATAATCCAATCAATAAATGGGCCAAGGAACTGAACAGACACTTCTCAGAAGAAGATATACAATTAATCAACAAATATATTAAAAATGTTAAACATTCTAGCAATTAGAGAAATGCAAATCAAAACTAAGATTTTGTCTCACTCCAGTCAGAATGGCAGCTACTATGAAGACAAACAACAATAATTGTTGGCAAGGATATGGAGGAAAAAGGCATACTCATACATTGCTTGTGGGACTGAAAATTGGTGCAGACAATATGGAAAGCAGTATGGAGAATCCTTGGAAAACTGGGAATGGAACCCCCATTTGACCCAGCTATCCCACTCCTCAGTCTATACCCAAAGGACTTAAAACAGCAAACTACAGGGACACAGCCACATCAATATTCATAGCAGCACAACTCACAATAGCCTAGAACCAACCTATATGTCCTTCAGTAGATGAATAGATAAATAAAATGTGATATATATATATATATATATATATATATATATATATATATATCACACACACACACACACACACACACACACACACACAACCAGTCAATAAATGGGCAACTGAACAGCTACTTCAAAGAAGAAGAAATATGATTGATCAACAAATATATGGAAAAATAGTCAACATCTCTAGCAGTTAGAGAAATGCAAACTAAAACTACACTGAGATTTAATCTTGCTCCAGTCAGAATGGCAAGAATGCAAGTAACAATAAGTGTTGGCAAGATATTGGGGAAAAGGTTCACTCATACATTGATGTGGAACTGAAAATTTGTGCAACCACTCTGGAAAGCAATATGGAGATTCCTTAAAAGCTTGGAATGACCCAGCTATCCCACTCTTTGGTATCTACCTGAAGGACTTAAAAATCAGCATACTATAGTGATGTGGTGACATCAATGTTTATAGCAGTTTAATTCACAATAGCTAAGCTATGAAACAAACCTAGATGCCCTTGGAACGATGAATGGGTAGAGAAAATGTGGTAAACATACACAATGGAATGTTACTCAACCATAAAAAAGAATGAAATTATGGCATTTGCCAGTAAATGGATAGACCTGGAGAATATTACACTAAGTGAAATAAGCCAATCCCCCCAAACCAAAGGCTGAATGTTCTCTCTTATATGTGGATGTTAACACACAATAACATAAGGAGTGAGGAGAATAGAAGTACTTTGGATTAAACTAAGGGAAATGAAGGGAAGGGAAGTGGTGTGCATAGGAAAGACAAAAGAATGAATCAGACATTTCTTATGTTCTTGTATGAATACACAACCAGTGTAACTCCACATGATGTACAATCAGAAGAATGAGAAGTTATATTCCATGTATGTATAATATGTCAAAATACATTCTACTGTCTTGTAAATAACTTAAAAGAACAAATAAAATTTTTTAAAAATAAATAAAATGTGCACAGCAGAATGAAGATACAACTTACAGAATGGGAGAAAAATTGTAACAGCTTTTCATCTACAGAGGATTAATATCTAGATTCTATAAAGAAGTTTTAAAAAACCAGAGATATGAAAAATTGTGCTGTCTATGTAATATGAATTGTAATGCATTCTGTTGTCATATATAACAAATCAAAATTTTTTAAAAAATATAAAAAGTTAACAATAACAAAAGCAAGTTGTCTAATTAAAAAATGGGCAAACTATCTGAAAAGACACTTCTCAAAAGTACAAATGGACCATAAATATATGGAAAAAATGCTCAATGTATTTAGCACTCCGAGAAATGCCAATAGAATCTCTATTGCTATTCCATCCCATCCCTGTCAAGAACGGTTATAACCAAGACCAAAACCAAAGAAAACAAACAACAACAAAAAAAATTAAAATAACATGTTGGTGAGGTTGTGGAAAAAATGAACTCTATATACTGTTAATGGGAATGTGTATTATTAAATCCCCTGTGGAAAACCATCTGAGGAATCTTTAAAAACTGCAAACAAAACTACTGCATGTTCCAGCTATGCCTCTCCTGGCTACATATACAAATATAATTAATTCAGTATTCAAAGTTTATTATGGTAACTACTGAACAATAGTTAAGATATGGAATCAGCCTAGGTGTCTATAGATAAATGAATAAACTAAATATTGTATATGTACACAGTGGACTATCATTCAGCTCTAAAGATGAGCGAAATATTGTCATTTGCAGGAAAATTGATGCAATTGGAGAACATCATGCTTAGCTAAATAAGCCAGACACAGAAGCACAAGAACTGCATGTTTTCTCTCATATGTGGAAACTAAAAATAATTTAATAAAAGCATAAATAAAATGAAAAGATGATGTGAAAGTAGAGAGGGACGATTAGGGAGTGAGGAGAGGAACAGAGGTGAGGGTGAGAAAGGATTGAAGGGAGGCTGAACAAGACCAATGCATAATATATGCATGTATGAAAATTTCACAGTAAAACCTATTAATTTGTATAATTAATACATATTAATAAAATGATTAGAATCATTTTCATCTTTTAAAACTAGTGAGAGCAGCAAGAGGCTGGAAAACATAGTAAAGGCTAAACCATCTACAAAACCAAGAAATATCTGAGCGATTAGGCTATTTTTGTCTCCTAGAATGACAGTATCATGTAATTTTATAATGCCAGGGTTGGGGGGAGCCAAAATGGTCTTTTTCCTAATTTCCCATCTAGTATTTCTTGACTTTTTGTAAAAAAATACTTTTAATTAACCATCCTGCATGTGTTAAACATTCTCTTCCATGGCAAACCTAAATGTTCTGGCTTTAGAAAGTGATTTTTTGCTAAGGAAAAAAAAATGTCTAACCTCAATGGGTCAGCACAATCCATGACAGCTTCCCAGAACTAAGCCAACACTCATTTCTCATGAGCATTTGGAGAGTGTTTTTGTCCTTCGTCACTCATCTTCCTCTTCACGAAGAACTGGAATGTTCCCTTAGACACCAACCACTTCTCCCAGTACTGGAATGTACCCTTAGACACCAACCACATCTACCTGTCCATTTTCCCATAATTATTGTGATACTTTTGCCTTCAGGAATCAAGAACTTTGGGATCAGTTTTAGAAACATAAAAAGAGCTGGAAAAACATATGTGGAGATCTTTGTAACTGAAGAGTAGGAAAAAGAAATCTGAACATTTGTACTTGGAAGGAAGTCACTCTGTGAGGCAGTGAGTTCCCAAGTCAAAAGTTTAGGACAAACTCAAGAACAAGTTTGCCTTCTTCTACACCAGTGAGTTTGGGAGAGGTAGTCAATCCTTAAATTGTGCCTCACAGAATTTCTGAATCACCCTCCAGGGCTTTGGGTATCTGACCTGCAGTAGCAGGAGACAGAATAGATAGGCTTTCTGTACAACTTCTGTTGAGAAAATCTTTATTATTTTGATAGGTTATTTTTTTCCTTCTTGGATGACTTAGTTCTGAAATACCACTTAGTCTTGCTCATTTTTATTCTACAGGGAGGCAACTGTTGACCTTCCGTGTCAGTTCCCCCAGGCTTTGAACGGCAGTGACCCTGTCAGCCAGATCACCTTTGCTACCTGTCTGACTGACACCTTTGTGAAGCACTGGGCCAAGGGTCTTATTAAGTTCTCCCATTATGTCATTAATAGCTTGCTTTCATTACACTATCCCCTTCATTTCAAAGTAAAGGGACTTCTCACTGAAAGAAGAAAAATATTTTGAGAGCTCATAGAAAACTTGGTTTGAAAATTCCATACAAATCACAGTTTTTAAAAGACAGCTTATATCATTATTCTTATCCTGAACATAATCAATATGAAAACTGTCAAAATATTTGCTCTCTCAACTTCTAGCTTTCAGAAACTATGGTCTTCCATTCAGGATGTTTTAAAACAAAGGATTGACATTTAGAGTCTTATAGCTTTAAAGAATGGAGAGGACTATATGGAAATACCAGTTTATTCCTTGGACTTCCATTTCTTATTGTGTTGAAAGCATCTCAGGGGTTATTAAAAATGGGTAAGAAGACATTCAAGCAGTCAGAGTAACCTTGAACTAAACCCAACCTGGAACTCAAATTGAAAAATGGCATTGATGTCTTTCTTGCTATGACTAAATTAAGCTCTAAAATTTTATTATTCCCAAATCATCATCTGGGTTCACATCTATTTTATTGCAACCATATTCTAGGTAATTGTCAAATTTCAATTTGGTTTAATTTTTAAGCCGGGGGGGGGGGTGGATATGTAAAATTTCCACCTAATAGGAGGTCCTTCGGGAAAGCAGAGCTGACTTTGTCCGGACTGCATTGTCTAATGATTAGGAGAAAAGTGTGCCCACTTTGCAAAACTTCCTACACTGATGCCCTCCCAAAGTCATGTGACAATGGGCAAGGCCGACATCATCATAAAGACATCACAGATCTTAAATCTTCTTCTAAGAATGAGGCCCAAACACTGCAACTACCTTACCAGGGTATCTCAGGTGTGTCTGAGAAGGGATTCATTAAAAACAAAACCCAAAACTTTCATGTGTATGATTTTATGAAATTTTACCATAAAGTCCTAGGCTTTCAATTCCTTTCTATGGTTGGTCATCTACCAAATCTTTTCTACTTTACATTTTATTTCCAGGATTTCAGGAAATGTTGTATCCTTGCTTCCCTCGTGCACACATGCCCTGAAGTTCCCACACATGCTGCTAAATAACAGTAATGCGGATGTCAGAGACTTCCCTTAAAAGATCTCAGAACTCAGTTTGTCAAAAAGCACACACCCTGGGTTTTAGAAAGGTATTTCACTTCGGGCTGATGAACTCATTCTCTGTAATTCCTGACCTGGATTAGAATCACAGAGTATAGGACCTATTCTCACCTACTCCATCTTCTGCATGTTCAAGTGTTTTTTTCACTTACTTTGAAATCTGCGACCCACCCTCTTTCCATTACATCTTATTGTTTCTTAAACATAAAACCAAGAAACAACTGTTGGTTGAAGTAATTGAGTACCCACAAAATGGAGACTCACTGTTTTTCACCTTAGCATTCTAACTGTGACTTGTGATCCAACACTACTGCCTGGAAGTCACTCCCAGCTTCTAATGTGACTCTGCATTTTGAATTCCCAGGAATTCATAAATTACCCAAAAGACCATAATATCTATGCATTTGTAAGAGACCTGAAATTGTGCAGATTGATTGAAAAGCACTAACCCCAACCATTTTCCCAAGCCTAAAACATCCTACTCAGTGACTCATAGTTCACCTTGCATAGAAGCAGCAGAGTCAGGATTTGGGACTTATTTCTTTGCTCAAAAATGTCAGTACACAAGCCTGCCATCAACTTTCAGAGGTTTACCTTGGAATTAATACATTTTTACAATTTATTCAGGTTCCTATTATACTGAGATGGTACAGAAGACCACCAAGGCTAGCCTGTTTTCACCCTGGGATCCATAGGGAAAGAGGTGAAGGACTTATTGATTTTAACAGGGTACCAAGGCACAAAACATGAGAAGCAAACACTTGTCTTTGTAATCTCCAACATATCTGGCATACCATTGGTGTTTAATATTTGTTGGACAATATTTGGTGCAGAGAGCACCAAGAATTGGTACTAGAATTATTTGACATGCTGGCCTAAGGCTGGTTCACTCCTGTTGCTGGAAATCAAGTTACGGTAGACTTGAGCTTACTGTCTGTTCAAATGTTATTCATTGTTCTGACATTTTCTCTTCTGTGTTCTGCTTGTAGACATTTAGATTTCCTAAAGTTTTGTTTCTGATTATCTTATCCTGAAATTAAGAGTGGAGTTCAGCAAATACCAGTGTTTTTGTGATAGTGACAGGGGAAGGAACTCTAGAAATATTGCTGATGACCATCTCACTTTGAATAAAGAACTAAAAATCATTCAGTAGGTTTAGAAATTGAATATGTTTTGATTTCGCCTGTATGGTGCTTAATAGTTGCTACATAATTTCATTTTACTCAGCACACACCAGTTTGGCATTCTAAAAAAAGTCTAGTATTATTTTGTCTTTGCCTAATCAAATTTGAAAAGCCTGCCCACTTATTACATGGCATTTTTAAAAAGAGACTTTAGAGCCAAGAGCAGTGATACACATCTAGAATCTCAGCAACTCCAGAGGCTGAGGCAGGAGGATCACAAGTTTGATGCAAGTCTTAGCAACTTAGCAAAATGTTGTCTTAAAAATATAAAGGACTGGGCTGGGGATGTGGCTCAAGCGGTAGCGCGCTCGCCTGGCATGCGTGCGGCCCGGGTTCGATCCTCAGCACCACATACCAACAAAGATGTTGTGTCCACCGAGAACTAAAAAATAAATATTAAAAATTCTCTCTCTCTCTCTCTCTCTCTCTCTCTCTCTCTCTCTCTCTCTCTCTCTCTCCTCTCTCACTCTCTCTTTAAAAAAAAAATATAAAGGACTAATGATATAGTTCAGTGGTAGAGTAGACCTGGGCTCAATCCCCAGTAACCCTTCTACCAACCCCTTTGTTTGTGAGGACACAAAGGGCTTTAGGAGTAAATAAACCAATAAGAGTAGGATTGGATCCAGCCTAGTCAGTAAGTAGCCCAAGGAACATTCCTCACAATAATCCAACTGTTATCCACAATTTCCCCCCAACAGGGTGTGAATAAATGCCAGGAATCTGTAATTATCCTGGCCTGGTTTGTGAGAGAACAAGAATTTGTTCAGTCTGTGCCATTTTCTTCTGTGCATACAAAAGCACAACAGTCAGCAAATATTTTATTGAGTAGGTACTTTGTGGTAGGCACTATATTAATAACTTACATGGATCACTTTATGTTGCAAAAGAGGTGCTATTTTTATCCTCTAAGGATGAAGAAACTGAATTTAGAGGAAGCTTAAATACTTTGCCACAAGGTACAAAGTTATTCTGTGCTGAGTTCAGAATCTGGAGGGTGAACTCTTAACCCCTAAACAACTCTGTCTTCCCAAAGACCCTTCCTCTTCTGTTCATTAAATTTTAGGTCACATGTGATTTATTTGCAGGAGTGGAACATAAGACCTGGAGTAGGCTCTTCATTTCCAGAAGCTGCCTCAGCAGCTCTTTGGAATGAAGATGTCTTTGCAAAAGGGTACCTCTCATTCTATAGGTCTTAGAAGACAGGGGCTAATCCACTGGCCAACTTGGACTCATCAAGTTTGGAAAATGAGCGTAGCATGTGGCCCATCCCAGAGCTCATCAACACACCTCAGTTTCCACATAGGAGAGAGAAAATGGCAATCAGTCTAATTTAACTTGATACAGGTATGGAGACTGGAGAATGGAAAGGCACATACTCATCCTATTATCTTTCATAGATTTTCCCTGGATCTCAAATAGTTTTTTACTAGGGCTGGAAAGAAATCAATGGGGAATTGAGTTCTTTAATGGCTTAAAAATCAGGGTGTTTTGTATTAACTTTCAACCTATATGTTATTGAATCCTTGCCAAGGAATAGCAGGTAATGATTTCACTTTTGTTTTAGGAGTTCTTGCTCTAAGAACAGGATCCTGCATTTGTTTCCAGAGAGTCTTTCTAAAAGATCCCGTGTCTCATCTGCTTAAAATCCTTTTACGCCTTTTGATTTTAGCTCATTTCCTTGCAAAGAATCACCAGTTCTTCATGTAATCCCAAATTTCATACTATGCAGAACTATGTATAAGTTCCCAAATGTGTCATGTCTAGCTATCCTTCTGGGCTTGCATGCATACTGGTCTTCTGCCACCCCGCCCCCAAATCCTTCCTTCTTTGGTTACCGGATCAATTTCTCTCAACTCCACCTAAAATAGCAATTTGTACCTGCTCCCTCTGGGTTACTTCTCTGAAGCATGTTCCTCAGACTAAATGAAAAATTTAACTGAATGCTCTCACCTGTGTCTGCAGCTCAACATGTGTCCAGAGCTCAGGTGTGCGGTTTGCAGCAGGACTCTCATCATTCTACAGCCTCTTACCAGCTGGGACAACTTCAAAAACATCATTTATTAGCTGGATGCAGTGGCATACATCCTAAACCCAACAGTTTGTGAGGTTGAGGCAGGAGGATCACAAGTTTAAAGCCAGCCTTGGCAATTTAGCAAGATCCTGAGCAAGCTAGCAAGACCCTGTCTCAAAAATAAATAAATAAAAAATAAAATGTTTGCCTGGGTGCAGTGGCACATGACTGTAATCCCAGCTGCTTGGGAGGCTGAGGCAGAAGGATTGCAAGTTCAAAGCCAGCCTCAGCAAAAGTGAGGTGCTAAGCAACTCAGTGAGACTCTGTCTCTAAATAAAAATACAAAATAGGGCAGGGGATGTGGCTCAGTGGTCAAGTGCCCCTGAATTCAATCCCTGGTACCCACCCCCCCAAAAAAAGATGTTTTAAAGGACTGGGTAAAATGTTTTAGTGGTTAAATCACTGGTACAAAAAAAAAGTCATTTACTGACTTCTCTGTACCCCAGATAGGTTATATAAAATGGGATATGAATAGTATTATACTCAAAGATTCCTATAAAGATTAAATAACAATATAAATATTAATTGTCATACTTTTAATAAACTGTACAATTTGTGTTCACAAAGTGATATTTTGTCTTTTTTTCCATTGTGCTTAGCAAATAGACAATGATTCATGAATGCTTGTGGAATGAGTAGAAATTAAAGATCATGGACATGATATATGAATTAATAATATGCTTATACATAAATGCAGTATAGTTACTGTTTAATCATCATCATCATTATTATTGGTACTGGGGATTGAACCCCGGGGCACTTTGTCCCTGAGCTACATCCCCAGCCTTTTTATTTTTAACTTGGAGATAAGGTCTTATTCTGTTGCCCAGGCTGGCCTTAAACTTCAACTCCTCCTCCCTTAACTTCCTGTGTAGCTGGGATTACATGTGTGCTGCTGCACCTGGTTCATACAACTATTTAATATGCTGATGCTTTAAAATTCTCTGAAGGACTGCTCATCTACTGAAAGTTGGACTTGCCACTGTAAGTATAAGCCATATGTGTAAGTGAGCAGAGGCCTTTTTATTAAAGCAGTAGACATCCATTCCACTTACAAACTCATCTTTGGATGTGGACTATAATCTAACTTCTTGAGCATATTACAATAGTTGTCCCAAATTATAAAGAACATAAAAATGTCTAAGTTTCTCAAGTACAGGTTTATAATGATAAGACAAAGAAGTTCAAATATCTTTTACCCTTTACCATCCCATGCAAGCTAAGGCCAATTGGTTTCACCTTTCAATATCTGTTCTGATTTCTATCTGTATTGCAGGAGTTAGAAAGACACTAATCACATTTCCCAAATGCTCTTTCACTAGTTTTGCCGATGTGAGTTAGAATCCCTGGTGACTTGCACAGAATTAATTGGTAAGAGAATGGAGAGAGAGGAAGTGGTTAAGGACTTCAAAAGTGGTGAGGTTCTTGCAGCCACATGTGGACGTCTTTTGTCATGGACTGAAGCTGAAATGCTGCCATTCTAGAATGAGCTCTGGGATTAGTGGATTATTGTGGGTCCTTGGCTCTCGAGGTGACAGAGGCAGCTGCAACCTGGGTGAGCTATTTCTGCCAAATTGTGTTAAAAGTCATTACTGATAGCCTCAGTCTTGTGCCTATTTCCTCCAATCCAACCAGAATTTCATAAATACCTAAATCCTAGAATTAAGTTCTTTTCCACTTAAAATAGCTAGAAGTGCTGTTACACCCCCGCTCCAGCTCCTATTTTGCAGCTTTGTTGTTATTGCTCTGGTCATTTTTTTCTCTAGCTAACATCTTTCCTCTCCCTCCATCTCTACCCATCCCACACTAGAAACTGACTTAATGCTGCCTTTCTCCTAAGAGAAGTTAGAGTCAAGAATCATACCACTTGACTCTGAATTTCTCACTTACAGTTACAACCTACTCCACTCAATTTGCTTTCAAGTCTATCTCATTGGGAAGAGCACCACCTTTTGCAAATGAATATTAGACATCTACTGAATCCCAGTGGCTAACTAGCCCCTGGTGAGGGCTCTTGGAGCCACTCACCATGGGAAAAACTTTCCCTCTTTTCCCAGCATCAAATGCTTTCACCCACTGCAAGCCCTTTACAGAATAATAATCCAAGTAATCAAAGCTAAAGAAAACTCTAAGAACACAAAGTCAATGACAAATAGATAATGAGGGCTAGCACACATAAAACCTTGGGATGGCACAGGAACGGAGCCCTAGATTTCATGTGTATTTTATGTGTAAATACTGAAACCAAGGATCTTGTGCTTCTGCCTCACATTTTATTCCTCTAGCTCCCTTCTTATAATAGGAGGCTTGCCACTTATGCTAACACCCTATTTTCTAAATGCTAGTAAGTTACACAACCAAGTCATTAACACTTTGAGAACAAGACTGGCACACCTTACTCATTCTCTATCCTCAATATCTAGCACGGGCCCTGCCCACAGTTAGCATATGCATTTCAACAACAATCCCAAACACCAAACTGTGAGTTTCACAGTTCAAATCAATTCTGACACTGCCTAGAGTGCAAACCCCACAGGTAAATGGGACCAGTCCACTAACACTGCCCCACCTCAAGTGCCAGCTGCAAGGCCCAGGTGTCCTCCAGGCACTTCAATACTGCCCAGCCAGACACAAATCTGAGGGTTCTCACAACCCGGTTCATGTCTGGTGATTCACTTTGAATGACTCATAGAACTCACTATTAGCATAGTATTTAAATTGCCATTTCATTATAAAAGATACAATTCAGGAAGGGAGAAGAGGGTAAAGTTTGAGGGAAGAGAGGCAGAGAGCTTCCATCCATGTGGGGTCAGATTAAGACATTCCCCAGTACATCAGTATGATCAACAACCTGGAAACTCTTGAGTTTATGGTTGAGTTTGTATTGAAATTTTAATGCATAAGCATGACTGATTAACTTGCTAGTCACCTGTTTGAATTCAATCTCCAACTCCCCTTCCTGGAGGAGGGTGAAGGGAAGGACTGAAAGTTCCAACCCTCTAACCTTGTGCTTGGACTTTCTGACATTACCAGCCCCTCCCTTGAGACTCTCTCAGGAACTGTCCTTAGTCACCTCATTAGCATAAAGTTATGGTAGAAAGGAGCTCGCTATGAATTACCAGAAAACATTGTTATCAGGAAAATTTCAAGGATTCTTCAAGCTCTGTGCCGGTAACCAGGGACAAAGACCAGATATATTCTTTGTTATATCATGCCATTGGAGACACATTTGCCAAATTGAATTGAGTTGGCTACTCCAAGTTCCCATTAGTCACTTTATAAAAATTAAATGAAAGGAACTTTTGCAATTCTAGGATCAAAGTGCTCCCACTGGAAGTAATGTTCCTTAAGCCCTTCTTTGAATATTCATTTAAAACATAGCTTCAATACCCCCTCCCCTGCTCACTGAAAGCCAGAATTTAAGTCTTTATCTAACTACAGGTGACAGGAAATGAATTCTACCACCTCAGATGGGCATTTAAGGCTTCAGTGTCTTTACTACTAACATTTTTATGTCATCTTTGAAGCTGCTGTTATAGGCATACTGATACCACTATGGCTCAGACTCTGGGTGAATATATACTATCCTGTCAATCAGAACACCTTGAGTTTTATCAGGATAAGTACATAGAATAAAATAATTTTGTGCATCTAGACAGTATTGCTTTTAACTATAAATATTAAATAAGAGGATAAAGATATATAGTTACTATGTTTTATCATTTATATTACTTTGGCTATAAGAAGAAATGCTGCCATGATAAAGTTTGCCTATCATAGAAAGAAGGGGAATAAATAGATGATAGGTAAATGATAGATAGATGATAGATAGATATTCAAATTTATATATATATACATATATATATATATATATATATACACGTTTGCATTTTATTAAGTAAAGAGTCAGAGAGGTTTTTATTTTACTTTTTTTGTAAAAAGATAAATGGTAAATATTTTAGGCCTTGTAGTCTCTCTTATAATTATTCAACACTGCCAGAGTTGGGCAAAAGCCTCCAAGGATATTACATCGAGGAATGGTCATGACTGTATTCTAATAAAACTTTATTTGTGGACACTGAAGTTGAACTTTATAGAATTATTTTCATGCATCACAAAATAATATTGTTCTTTCAGTTTGTTTCAAGTATTTCAAAATGCAAAAAGCATTCTTCTCTCATGCCGTACGAAAAGAGCCAGTGGCCATAGTCTGTTGACACACAACCTTAGCTGAATATTGAACCCATGGCCTTGGGCATGCTAGGCAAGCACACTACCACCTAGCCACATTCCTAGACCTCTATGACTTTTATTATAGACCAATAAGGTTAATTTAGTAAGGGTGCCTTTTTGTTCTTGCTATATGATCTGAGTAAACCTGCCTTAGCTGGGAACTCTAACAACTGAATTATTTGAATTCTATTGAATGTTGAGAGAAATCCTCATAAATAGTATCATCCTTCCATCTCTCCAGCCTGTTCTCATCCTTTTCCCCTCTCTCCCTTTTCTGTCTCTATCTCATTTCAGAAAGATAAGACAGGTTTATAGAAAAGGAGCCTCATATACTTCCAACATTGACTACTTGTGCCATTAATATCAAGGTAACATAGCTGGTGATAGCTTCTTGCATTGATTCATAATTCATGTCCCTGTTAAAGGGTATCTGATCCGTTCAGTTATACATATTTCTATCTGAATATGCTAATGTTGTCAGTTTAAATCAAAATAAAACCACAAGTTATTTCTTCCATGATTGGGAACTAAAAGAGAAAATGCCTCTGTTGGGAGAGGGCTGAGAAATCCCAGGATCTGGACAATTCCCTGACTTTGAAATAAACCCTGTCCTAACCACAGTCAAATGGCCTCTTAGAGGTTCTGCCCAAGCCAACAGTGGGCATCCTGTAACATGGCAGTATTTCATATGCACTAGTTGCTAGAGTTAGCTTTCTTGGCAAATGTATTTCAAGAAGTGGTTGTATTTTTTAAAGCATTTAAAATTTTTTTTTCCTCTGTTTAAGTGAATAGGTTCATCAATCAGAAAGCCCAAAGGCAGGTGGAAAAAAATAAGGGCAAAGTTTTTTTATTGTTATTAAAGAAGGAGAAATAATATCTGAGGCCTGAAGCTCAATTTGTGAAGAGCATGATCCACGGGACTCCTGTTAAAGGTGGGCTGCTGCTGAGACACTTCAAAAGATCATCTTTATTGCAGAACAATTGCCTGACCCAGTTTCCTGGTCAGCAACATGCTTTTGTAGAAACTTCAGGAGCTGATGAAAAAGCTCAGCAAAGTTAGCATGTGTACTTTCATCTGAGGCTCTTGGGAGGGGAAATATGAAAAGGTTTCTAGGTCCCTTGGATTTAGCACTGTGAGGTCTACTGGCACAGAAGAAAAGAATGAAACAAAAGATATGAACATGTTTTAAAAAGCAGGATCTGATTTCTTGGCAAATGTACTTGCTATCAGGGTTTGCAGAACACAGAGGTCTTTCTGTATTCATAGTCTTTTGCCTATCAAAACATTTTGATATTGTAATAAAACACTATGGTAAAACACATTTTGCCCTTTGAATAAGAATTCACTGCCTCTGTATAAAACGATATTCTTTTGCCCTGTCTTAAGTCTTCTTGAGAAACAATTCTGGGTGCATAAGCATCTAAACAATATTTAATTCGGAATTCCAACATGCATCATAAAACTAGCATAAAAAGCAACAATGTGTGTTTTAATGATTTCAAAGGAGAAAAGACATTTCCACAAACAGCTCTAAATTAAAGTTCTATTCATTGCTTATTAGAAAAATATTACATCTTTAAGCAAAGAGCTCCTCAGCTTTTTTTTTATTTTAAGCATCTCTGTACTTATATTTATCAGTAAAAAGAATCTGCCAAAAGAGCTATTTAGCTTTAAAATTCCTCTTTCATTTGACATTCTTTCCCCTTTGGGTTCATTTTGGAGACTGTCATCTTAAATTCATTTTTTTTACCTGACTTCCATCAGTTTCCTAGGGCTGCTATAAGAAAGTATCAAACACAAGGTGACTTAAACACCAGATAGAAATCTCTACTCTCATGGTGCTGAAGACTAGAAGTCTGAAATAGAGGTGTCCTCAGTACAGTGATGCCTTCCTATGGAAGACTCCGTTCTTGCCTCTTCTAGCTCTAGGCGTTTGCCAGGAATTTGTGTCACTTCTTAACTTGTAGATAGATCACTACAGTCACATGGTCTTCTTCTGACTATGTATACTTTCACACGATCTTCTCTCCCTGTATCTGTCTTTGTGTACAAATTTCCCCTTTTGATAAGGACACCAGTCATATTGGATTGGGTTCTATCCTAATGACCTCATTTTAAATTAATTACTTCCATAAAGACCCTATTTCCAAATGAGGTCACATACTGAGATACTGGGGGCTAGGATTTTACCATTACTTTTGTGAGGACATAAATTGATCCCTAATACATGTATTGTTATATATTTACTATTTATAGAGTGTGGCTAAGCAATTCAATAGCACCATAGAAGGTGGTTCAATTCCCAAGTCCTTTCCAGTCACTTAGGCATTTGAAACTTGGAGTGTCTGGCCCACAGGTTTTGAGACCCTACCTCCAAATTTTTAATAAAAATGGCTAGGGATGAGCTCAGTAATAGAGTACCCCTAGTGTTGAAGCTTGATCTGACCCAAATAGTCAATAGCAGGAGGGACAGGTCCAGATTTCCTTGTGGTAGTTTTTCAGAAGATACCTGAGAAAATTTCTGAATACTCATTCTGACCCTCTGTTTAGAACTCACTTCAAGAAGCACCATTCCCAGGGATCTAATGAATGAGGACACACCAATGCAGCAGAGAAGTTCAAATCATAATTGTTCCACAGTTTGTTTAGACTACCATCACTCCTGGCTGACACTGAAATCAGAAGACACCATAGCTCAAACCCATTTAAGTCCCCGACGTTTGAATGCTGGGAAAATGTGCTTCGGAGATAAAGCTGGGTGCAGTAGCACTCCCCTGTAATCACAGCAGCTCAGGAAGCTGAGGCAGGAGAATTGCAAATTCAAGGTCAGCCTCATCAATTTAGCAAGTCACTAAGCTACTTAGGGAGACACTATGGCAAAATGAAAAATTAAAAGGGCTGGGAATGTAGCTCAGTGGTAAATTGCTCCTGGGCTAAATCCCTAGAACAATCCCATGCCATCCCCAGCCCCTCCCCCACCCGAAACAGGTAAATATGCTGGGCACAGTGGTCCATGCTTGTAATCCCAGCTACTTGGGAAGCTAAGATCTCAAGTTTAAGGCCAGCCTGTGTGACTTAGTAAGATCCTATCTCAAAGTAAAAAGTAAGGGCTAGAGGTATAGCTCAGTGGTTGATCTATCACCCTCAGTACCATAGAATCAACCACGACATATATTTGTTAGATCCTAGAGCCGTGGTTCTGGATTTGAATCATGTGCAGAGTGGTAACTGAACTATACCCAGGATTGTTACTGAATCTGGTTACTGTACAGCCAGAACACATGCATTTTAAAAGCTTTCTATGCATTACTAATATGCTTCCCAAGGTGAGAACAACTGATCTAGCTCGGAGCTCCTCAGGCATTAATGTGGGTAAGAAACACCCAGGGATCCTGCTCAAATGTAGATTCTGATTCTGTAGGTCTCAGATAAAGCTTGAAATTTTGCCTTTTTGGTGTGCTTCCTGGGGATGCCAGTGCTATGGAGCCACAGAACACTCAGAATCACTGTGTTCTAGAGAGCTTGGTCCCAAATTTGACTGCAGAAGAGAAAAAAATATGGATGCCTGCATTTCACCTCCAAGGATTCTAATTTGATTGGTCAAGAGAAGTATGTATGAGCATCAGGATGGTGTCCGCATTTCCCATGTGATTATGAACTGCAGTCCAGGTTGAGAGGCATCTCTAGGAAAGGCTTTCATTGTTTCTTGCAAATGAACAGCATGGACAACTAAGCTGACTTCAAAGTATGTAAAATATAAAGCAAAGGCTGCTCAAGAGATGGGGCATATGTGCTTAACAAACTCTTGAGGGCAGGTGATAGGGGATCAACTGGCAGAAGTGAGAAAGCAGACAAGGCAGGTTCTGGGCATAGTGTTCACGGAGGTTAATTAAATCTTTTTTCACCTTGGTCAGCTGAAGCCTTCCTTAATCAGCCTGAGTGCTTAGATAAGCTTTTGTAACAGTAGTCAGAACTGTTGGAACTAAACTTGATGCCCAGAAAAGGAGACTAAATACATACTGTACCACCAGCACACGGGGATGGCATGGCCATATATCCAGGATAGTTATCTATCCAGTCTTAGTTTACACTAATTATCACAGGGTCTAGTACAATTCGATGCTGCATCAAGGTGTGGACAAGAAATGGTCATTCTAATCAAAAGGCACCCTGTATGTTACAGGCTGAATCGTGTCACATCCAAAATTCACTTATTGAAATCCTAACCCCATTACCTGAGAATGTGACTATATTTGTAGACAAAGCCTTTAAAGGAATGATTAAGTTAAAACGAGGCCAGTAGGACAGGTCCTAATTCAATTTGGTATGTTCTAAAAGAAGAGAAACCTTGGACCAGGGATACTTGCACACAGGGAATGAACCCTCTAAGCACACAGGGAGAAGGTGGAAGGTAATCTGCAAGCTAAAGAGGAGCCCATGAGAAACCGGATCTGACAATACCTTGATCTTGGAATTCTAGCCTCTAGGACTGTGAGAAAATTAATTCCTGTTGCTTAAGCCGCCCTGTCTGTGGTGTGTTGTTACATGTCTCATGTAGAGGAGGTGGTTGTGGGAGTTTCATTAAGGATGTAAATTTCCCCTAGTCTGAACAGGAGCATAATCCTTAGTGTATTTATTTAAAAGCTCTCAGTACATGACAGACAACCACAAAAATCCCAGCAGCATATAAAAATGAGTATTATTTCATGCTCACCAGCAGATGGCTGGGGTTCAGCTAGTCTGAACCCTATTTGGCTTAGTTCTGGGTTGCAATTGAGGTTCAGGCATCATATTTTGCAATACCAGCACCTACTTTGAGCATATTGTTCTCGTAGTGATAGCAAACAAGGGCAAAACCAACCATGATAGCAGTTTAACCCTCTGTTTGAGTTGTGTCCATTAACATCCAATGGTTGGAGCAAACCAAAAAATCAAGCTTAAGGTCAAGGTTGGGCAAATATATTTTGCCCACCACAAGGCCAATGGTAATGGCGCTAAAATACATTTCCATTTAATGGGGAGTGAGGAATTGAGATTGATTATTTTATCTATCAAACTTAGGTTCTATCAGTATATTTTTAGGAATTGAGTGACCGGTGGACTTGGTCTTAATAAATTAACTTTAGACTAGGGCCCTACCATTATGCATGTGTGGAACAATTATCTCTGGCAACTTGCTGAGAATCAGTTTTCTTTAAAAAATATATCAAGTACATTAGTGATAACAAAATAGTAACCACTTGACTCACATGTTGCTTTGCATGTTTATACAATCAGTTATAAATATTTAAAATGACTTCACATGAAAATCCAGTTTCTCTTGATAAACCGGAGAACATGACAACACTGAGCATCAAGCTAACAGAGTGGGTTTGTATCTACCCCTTTAGAAGTCTGCTCTCTCCTAATGCCAAAGTCCCTACCAGGCAACTTCTCTCATCAAGGCTCTGTGCTTGCCTCCTACTGGTATTTGAGTTTAGACCTGCAATCTAGATTATTTAGATGCAACATTATGAGATGCTAAATTGATAAGGATGTACTCCCAATATTAACTCAATTTTAATATTTCTCTTTAAACTGTGTTTGGTCATGTTTAAGTTTAGGAAGAACTTCTGATTACAACGTTTTCTTTGCACACAGAGATCTATTCCTCATGCTCTTTATTCACCAATCAGAAGGGAATGCTTTTGAATCACAAATATTCTTGGTTTCCATGGAGTGATGTTTTCTTAAGGGTTGAAAGCATTGTGATGCTGTTTTAGGCAGGATTCTTCAGAGAAATAAAATTAATTAAATGGATGGGTGGATAGATGTATGATAAGATAGAAAGATAGATAAACAGATAATAGGTAGATTGATAAAGGTGGCCTTCCTTGTAAAAAATTGGCTTGCCCAATTATGGAGACTAAATCCCAATATATGCCATCTGCAAGCTGGAGAACAAGGAAGGTCAAGGACATCATCCAGTCACATCTGAAGGCCTGAGAATGAATAGAGCTTAAACGTGTAACTTCAAACCCACGTCTGAAGGCAAGAGAACCTGAAGCTCTAAGGTCCAAGGCCAGGAGATGTTTGTCCCAAGAGATGTTTGTCCCTTCCTCCATCTCTTTTTGTTCTATTTGGGCCCCTAAAAGATTGTACTGTGTCCATGTACAGTGCTGAGGGCGTATCTTTCCTCAGTGCGGAGATTCAAATCTCTTTGGCTAGGGTCAGAAGCTCAGCTGGAATGGAAACAAGAAATCTTATCAGAGCTCTTCTCTGCCCATAAACTCCCTCAACCCATTAGTAGACTTATCAAAAGAATTGTGTCCTGCCTGTTGCCCTAACATTAAAAAGAAGCTTGTTTTGGAGACCAGCTACCCCGGGCAATGCTTCAGGGTAGCACAAAGCTGTGCTACCCTTGAGACGTGAGTGATGTCCCAGGGACACTCTGCTACCCTTCATGACATCACAATGAACACAACTCGGTTAGGTATGCCCCTCACAATGAAAAGCCTGAGAGAAAAGATCTTGAAAATAATAGTGAAGATAGAAGGAAGAAGATCTTTTCAAAGAGAAATAATTTTTGTTGCTATTTTTTATCGATTTGGGTCTGGCAGTTTCTCTAGAAAAGAGAAAGGAGAGGAAAAAGAGGATCACAGGAGCAATACAAGAGAGAAGACAAGAGAACTAAACAAAGAGAGGGAAAGATCTAATAAAACTAGAAGGACCATGAAAAACAGGTTGGAAAGAGATTCTGTTGTTTCCTTGACCCATTTGAACACTGACTAGCCTTATGTAAGGGCATTCTTCTTGGAACTACAAATAACATTTGCAAAGCCATTGATGTTTAAATGTATTCATAGAATTTATCTCATTCAACTCCCATTTTAAAATGTGATCTTGTTTGTTTGTTACCATTAGAAAATCTTATTTTTGACTGCTTCATACTTAGAAGTAGAATCTCTGAGAACTTTTATTTTTAAAAAAAAATGAAATTTTGCCTGTTTTGGTAGCTCTTTGGGGCCTTAGGTGATGCAGCACAGTGATATGTCAATCCAGGAATCTCCTCCTATTCAACTTCTTCCTCCCCTTCCTCTTCCTCTTCCTCCTCCTCCTCCTTCTACAATACCCAAATTGTGAACACTCTATCCTCCACAGTGTAACATGGAACAGATGTGCACTTCCTTTCCCAAGTTCTCCTTGGTCTATAATAAGAATCTCTGATAGGAATGCCCCTTACTGAGTAGCAGTTATACCAGCTACCTGGGTCAAGACAGGCTTCTTCATAGGAAAATATTGCTTGTCATTTCCACTACTGATTCATATCACATAACCCTTCTATTCTTCACCCAGAGTGTCAGCAGCAGCTCCTGTGGCCATATACTTCTCATAAAGGTAAGAAGTTTGTGTTTCATATATTTGATCTGCTTCAGTGAGTTTCTGGCAGCCAGTGACTGGGAAGGAGGTATTCAACTTGAGTTTGAAGCAGCTGTTCACTTTTAAAGTTCCACAAAAAGAGCTTACTTATTAATCTTTACCACAAGAAACAAAATCATCTGTGCATTATTTATTTTCAGTTTTTAAATGATGAAACAAGCAGAAAGAGAGAAATTTCTCAAAATTGTTCATTCTATAAGCAGTAGAAGCAATATTTCAATCAATTATCTCTGATGCCCAGACAATACTCATTCTACCACAGCATAGTTCCATTTTTAGATAAATAAGTGGGATTTAGACTAAGGCTCAAAATTGTCAAAATGCCCCATATTCACATAGCTACTAAATGGCAAAGTTAGTAAGTGAAGTCTAGTTTTCTCAAACCCAAGCGTAAATCTTAACCCATGCCTAAGATTTCTAAACATTCCCAAGTAGGTAGATATCAATCTAGAGCCTAAATATGTCCTGAGAAGGGTATGACAACTAAAAAAATGGAAAATGAATTATTGATCTTTCTAATTAAAATGGATCCTATCTCTAGGACCCCCAGCATATAGGGAACACAAACAATGGAAAGAGACAGGATCCCCTGTGATCATTTCAGCCGTGTGTGTGTGTGTGTGTGTGTGTGTGTGTGTGAGAGAGAGAGAGAGAGAGAGAGAGAGAGAGAGAGAGAGAGATGCTCTGAAGGGGAAGGGATGCTGAGGTCACCAGACAGACCTGATGAATGAATAAACACAGGCAGGTCATCCCAGTGCAGAGACATGCATAGGATGGGCTCCAATAACAGACCTCAAGAGTTGGGTTAAAAATAAAGCAGAATTATTAGCAACACCCAACATTTCTATAGAGTGTGGTATCAACATCATGGCCTCTAGTTTATGGATGAAACTAGGGCTGAGATAACTTGGATGCCTGGTCCCATGCCATAGAATCAGGACATTTTAGCAGTAAGCATCATACCCCAAAATGCCTATGTCCTAAAGTAGCAAGATGCAGGCAAGGAGCTTCTGTAAGTGGAGGGTTCAGGTAAATGTATGCTATTTGGAAATGAATCTAGTCTTGGAGAAGGTAGAGAACCAGTTGCTCTTAGAATGACCAACTCAAAATCTAGTGTCTTGATCTATTTTCAGTTGTTATAACAGTATATCTGAGACTTGGAGAGTTATAAAGAATAGAAGTTTATTTTAGCTCACTATTCTATTAGTCCCAAAGTTCAAGCAGACGTGCAGAATAGACAGAACACTAGGTTCAGCCTCACTTTGCCACAACATGTTCTCCTGGCAACTAATTCAGTCCTGTGAAAAAAAGTATTAAACCCTTTAACAACCTAATCATCTCTTAAAGGCTCCATCTCCCAACACTGCCACAACAGCAAATTTTACCATGAGTTTCATATTCAAGCCATAGCACTGGCTTCCAACAGTCAGGCTCTGTAAGGAGAAAGCATATTTGTTATTAAATGAAGCCATTTAACTTTCATGAGGTGAAGAGCAGGAAAACAAAGCAAACAGTGGATTAAAAGCTTTTATGTCTTAGGGGAAATCTCACATTTTTTTTAAGGGAAGATAGAAGGAAGAGAGAAGGTAGAAAGGAAAGTAGAGCAGGAAAGTAAAAGGAATGAAGAAATGGGAAAAAATAAAAGAAGAAAAGACGAAGGGAAGGAGGAATGGCATGGGAAAAAAAAAAAGTTTATGGGACATGGGACCCCTGCCTGCAGTAGTGAAGCCGCAGACAGCTGTCACTGAAGGTTAGCTTTAGAGAATGGAATTGAACACACCCAATCCTCTATGCCACTATAGACCCTGAGTTCTAAGAGATCATGGACTGTAATGTAGGCATTTTTGATAATTCTCTGAGGATTTGAAACCATACTGTGCATGTGGTGGGTATTGCATAAATAAAAGGATGACATTGATTGATAGTCTCTTCCCTAAAGGAAATTGATCTCCAATTCAAATCTCTAGCATAACACTGAGCAAGGTTAATCTTCATATCCCACAGATGGAGACTAATGGGATGGGTCTAAGTAGACAGAAGTGCATCAGGAAACCAAATTGGGAACTGATAGCTATTGTCACCCAGGGAATTGCCAAAAGTGAACACCCTCATGGTCTCCAACTCCAATATCTGAACATCCCCGCCCTGAGATATCAATCTGATGATAGAACACTGATAGAGATGAAAAATGCATGTAAATAAGGTTTTCACAATTATTGAAAACTGATCTCAGTAAATTTGGTCATGAACAACTGTTGGTTATTTGCTTTAAAAAAAAATGGCAAGTGCTGAAGTGCTTCAGGTCCAGGAAGGACAGTTATTCTATCTTCAGACCATGTCTCAGACAAGATGCTATCACATATATAGGACAGATATGTACCAAATAAATATGTTTTAACCACATAGCCCATGTACGTAGTAAATAAACACCCATTAGCAAGCTGACAGGAAGTAGCTTTTACATCTGTTCTATGAATTTGAAGAAGTCCTAGCTCTCAGATCTTTTAGGTATCACAAAATATATCAGCCAGTGCACATACCTTAAATGCCATTAATTTTACCAATGCTAATACCCATTATGCTCATTAAAAGTTACCAGTTTCTCCAATGAAAATATATTTCTAGCATCCATTATGCTGATTAAAAAGAATGCCAGTGTGAATAAAAGACGTGGATTAAAAAATATGCCTCTAACAGTTACCTCTGAAATGTGGCCTTTCTTGTATAATGTTAGTTGACTACTGTTGAACTGCAGATTACAATTTACAACAACCAACTGCCCCTAGATGTAAAATCAGAACACATATTTTAAACACCAAGTACTTAGTGTTTTAAGGGAAATTAAGAGCACCAAAATATAAACAATGAACCATAGCTAAATACTTCTCTTTAAGTACAATTATTTTAATAATTGACCAATGAAATGCATTCCGGTATATAGATTAAATATATTCAGTATCCTTTTCTTCTTAAATGTGAAAGAATATAAGTCATAATTGCCAAGCTTTTACATAAACACAAGAAAGCCCAGCCCCTCCATGATAATTTCTCACACTACAATATGACCAACGTGTACCTGAGCAGCAACTTTTTACAATCTTGTCTTTTCAGCTGAGGGAGGACAGATCAGTGGAGCTGCCCTGCTCTCTAGTTTGTAGTTGTTTGGCTCAAATCACCATCCCTTAAATCTAGTACTTTCTATAAAATCACCAGCAATTCCCAAGTGCCTAAGTCTTTGGACCTCTTAGACTAGCGGAACATGAAGGAACACAAAGTTCTTGTGGGCTCAGGGTAGTTCAGTTTATAGATCCTACACTCACAGGAACCTAGAGTCTTCTTCATATCTTCCTGACTCCAATATGGAATGTAGTTTCTGTCACAGATTTTAAGGACAGAATCACACCCGTTCTCTCGCTTACCCACTATTGTGTCTGCTCATTCACTCACTTATTTTGAAGAAGTAGCAAAACTGAGGGGTTTATATCTCAATGCACAAAAATCACAAAGCCTAAATTTTAACAGAGAACCACCTCTTTGGCCATTCTGTAATACCACTTTTGGTCCTCCACTTGGTTGCTCAATTAATTACCTACTGCCACAGGGTATTTCTGGTTTTATGGCATAGCTCCATTACTTTATAGAGCAGGGTTAGTGCTTTTTCTTCAATGTCCTTGCTCCCCCAAACCCACGGCTTTCATATTTTGCATCCTCCAGTGATTTATTTTTTCAGCTATACAAGGCAATTTCAGAGTTGATAGGAGCAACAAATGGCAACTATATTCAGCACAATGGACATTTCAAGCAATATCAACGTATAGTAAAGAATATAAACATTTAGATCACAGGACATTGCTAAAAATCCCTTAACACTCCTTTCTTGCCTTTTGATTTCTGGGTCATTAACATAAGAACTATTATCCAGCAAGGGTCATTTTTCTATTCTTCTTTACTAATGGAACAGTGTTATTATTTTCCCACCTCTGGTTTTGTGATATATGACCTTTCTTCAGTTTTCTAGAGGAGAAAACATGGTTTTATTTCTCATATGATGGAGCTCTTAACTCTCCCAGAGACAACGTTTCTCATTGTTTCTACTCTCTGAAGATAAAAAACTGACCCTTTGAGATTACAAAACTAATCCATGGATATGTTTATATTCCCTCTGAGGCCTGAATTGCAAGGTGCTGGAGAAAGAGGTTGGCATATTTATGGCTGATAAGCTTCCCATGTTTGTTCCCTTTATTATTATAACAAAGATAAATCATGGGTCATTTTATTCATGCAAATGTAAATTAGAGCAAGGTGGGCCCCAACTTCTCCTGATACAGAAACCAGACAACTTTAACCAAAGAAGTAGGGTCAGGGGTATTTGCTTCCAGAGTGGCCTTGCGGGGTGCACATGACACATTTGGGGAGTGCAGGCTGCCAAGAGCTGCCTTTTTGGTCATGTAGAGAAATGATGCAGTGACCCAGCAAATCCATAAGAGCAGAACTTCTCAAATTTAATGTAGTGAAGCATAATCTGGGATCTTATTAAAATAAGATTCTGATTCCACACATTTGAGATAATGCCCAGAGTCTTCAGTCTTAACAAGTTCCCAGTTGGTGTGAAGGTTGCCGGTGCAAGAGAAGTAGAGAAACCACTAGAGACATTCGAATTTCTTGCATAGATTCAAGAGAACATTCTAAACATATTTAAAGTTTTAGATTCAGTGTTACTAGGGGCTTCTAAATTATGCTTTTTAAATATATTTTTTAAACAGATGGGTAAAGAAATACTGTTTGAAGTTTTTTGTTGTTGTTGTTATTGAAGAATAAAGTACATCTAAAAAAGTGAGTAAATTGTGCTTTGTGCAAATTTCCCAAAGCCATTTAACCCCTATCTGGGAACTCCCTCACATCTAGCTCCAAACCATTATTCTTTCTTGCCCACTTTCTCAATGGCTGCCACTATCCTGACTCCTGCAAGAAGAGATTAATTTTGCCAGTTGTAAACTTTCACATAAACAAAATCATGCATTAGACTCTCTGTTGTTTCCAGCTTCTTTCACCATTATGTTCATGGTATCCATCCACAATATTTGTTGCTTTTCACTCCTCTACAGCACAGGCTCGCAAACTTTTCATTTAAAGGATCATGTAGTAAATATTTTCAGATTTTAGGGCTATTGAACTCTGTGCCAACAGCTCAATTCTGCTACCATTGCTCAAAAGCAGCCAAATTCACCATCAGTGAAACTCCACATCATGTACAACCACAAGAATGGAATCCTAATTAGAATGAGTTATGTTACATGTATGTATGACATGTCAAATATACTTTACTGTCATGTATATCAAAAAATAAATAAATACAGCCATAGACAAAACATAAGCAAACAATCATGGCTTTGTGCCAATAAAGCTTTATTTCCAAAAATAAGTAGATATCAAATTTGACCTATGAACAAAAGTTTACTGAATATTGTTCTATAATAGCCCATTGCAAGAACTGATCACAATTTATTTCTATATTTTATTTATAATGAGTATATTAGTTTTATATTGCTGCTATAAAAATAATCACATTTAGCAGCTTAAAATGACACAAACTTATTATGTCACAGTTCTGTAGGTCAGAAGTCTAGGTGGGCTCAAGCATTTTCCTATTCTGGGTGTAACAAGGCTGAAATCAGTGTGTTTAGTCATGAGATTTTATCCAGAGGCTATGGGAAATCAACAGCTTCCTAAAACATTTGCTATCTGGCAGAGTCAATTCCCAGTAGTTGTGGGATTGAACTCCCTATTTCCTTGCTGGCTTTCCAATGGATGTTGCCTTTAGCTCCTGGAGGTCACTCTTGGTCCTTGCCTGTGGCCCTCTCCTGTATTTCAAAGCCCACAAAGGCACATCTAGTCTTCCTCACACTAATAGATATATCTTCATTATAAGCTATCTCGAAGTGTAAGTCTTATAATTTTGCTCTCTGGCAGAAATTGACCCTAATACTGATTTTGAATGGGATATGCTTCATGGTGGGGAGGTTATAAGGGTGGAAATTCCAGCTTCCATCTGCCTCTAATGGCTATCAGTGCTCATTAAAAACAACCCAGTACTTACTGAATGACTTAATTGGTTAAAGTCAGTTTGCTACACATTGCTAAAAACAATTTTGAACTTTATTCTGAAGGTAAATAGGTGGCAATAAAACAATTTAAGCAAGCAATTAGACTTTTTATTACAGAAGTTAGACTTTGTAATAAAGAAGTTAGGCAGGAACAATATAGATGAGTTTTATGGTTAAATCTTATTTTTTTAAAAAAAGTAACAATCATAAGGAAGCTGGGATAGTGTCTGCCTTTGAGAAGTGGGAAAGAAAGAATAATGGTTTAGATTTAGAGTTGATTGAAGTGGTTAGGGTTAAGGAGCCTGAGATAGATATGGTGGTCTACAGAGAATGTTTTAGATTGAGACTTAATGGCCATTACTTAGAGATTAATTATACTTGGAGTATCAATTCCAGTGATAAGAAACTTACTTGGTACCTAGCAATGCTATGGACAAAGAACTAAGAAGGAATCAGGTATAAAGATAATAAGTTTAAAACTGATTATACTGAGATTAAGTCACCTGCAACCTGTATAAATAGAAACACTTATTCCAGAGTTAGCTATAGGGACTGGTGCCCAGCAGAGAAATTAGGGATAGAGGAAATCTGGAGAAGTTTTCTGCATGTAGATGATAATGGGAGGCATGATTGAATCAGTTCACCTAGAGAATGTGCACAAAGCAAGAAGAGTATTGTGGACAGAATCAGTGCATTTGCTATAGAAATAGGAAGGGAACCAGGAGCAGATATAATCTCTCTTAGATTCATCTCATGTTACAACTAAAATTGCAATCTCCAAATAATAAATGCTCTACTTAAAATATATAATATTGCATAGAGAAAATATTGACCTTGTCTTTGTCCTTTTTCATCAGAATCCATCAAAATTGTCTTTTCTATAGTTAAAGCATTAGACACAATATTAATCAAATTATATGACCACACCAGAGATTAAATTAATGAGGAAGGGCTTCATAAATGGTGATGATTTTCATGATGCAGTGAGGTAGCCTCATTTTATTTTAATTAAAAATAGGCAATGCAGGACAAGTGAAAAGGGAAATGTCCCAGCTAGAGTTATGTTCAGGATTACAGAATATAAAGGCAAGTTTCCTTAAAGCGTGGAAATAGTTAAGAAGAGGCAGAGAGGGAGTTAGTGTATCCCTAAGTCTAATCCACTGGTAGATGTTGGTTATCACCAGCTTCTGATTATGAGGTTGGGAATTCCTCGTGATCTCCCCACAGTCTCCTGACAGGATCCCTACAATGAAATGCCTGCCAGGTGGACAAAAGTGAAAAGCAGGGCATGCTGGGAATGGAAGGCTTGGATCCACTCTGTCAGCCCAGCTGTCCTCAACCTGCGAAGAGTCTGCTGCCCTCTGGGCTCTTGAACACAATAGTCAAAGGGCATCAGTTCACGGGTTCCATGTTCATTTCATCCAGTAAAGGAGTTGCTTCATCCACAGGGCAGCAAAACAATATAAAATTAGAGGAGGGAATCCAATCAATAGTCAGTCCAGCAGGAGACAGTGTGTGTTCTCCTTTGAGCTGTTAGCAGGTGCACTGGGTGAATACAGATAAGTTGATAAATGGCTGATTCGATAGACTGGTAGCAAACACATGCTTTGCCGGAGATGACTTTTTAAGTCACCATACATCAAAAAGACAGTGTCAGCCTTTGAGGATAAACCTGTGAAGCCTTGTTGTGATCTTTGAACCATCTCTGAGACCCAGAGACTGAAAAAGGTCCTCAGTGTTCCTCTGAATCCATTGGGAGGATTGAAAGCTTCAAAGAGGAGCACCATCATATCCAAGGGGAAATACATTGATTGAAGGAACCAGTGTGAAATAGTCTTTAATAATTACCAGAAAGCTGGAATCGACTGGTGTTTTGCTGAGCTATATTTTATCTTTATTGGATTAACTGTGACACAGTAGGTTATGTCAAAGGGAATCTGCATGAATATTAAAAGTAAATGTGGTGTGAATAATAGATAACTTACATTAGATGCACCAGCATGCAGTAATTTTTATTCACCTACATAATTAGATTAAAACAAATCTGCTGAATAAAATACATTGTCTTACTATAATCTGGCTTGAAAACACCCAAAAGTTATGGCCACAAGGATGTTTGCTGGTGCTTTACATATAAATACATAATTCACCCTAAGAAATGTTTTCCAAAAGGTTTCTGGTGGTTCTAAGAGTGGGTGATTATGAATATTAACAGCTTAGAGCCAGTAAGAAATATCCTTAAGGTCAAATAAGAACCTACAATGGTGATTCCAGAGTAAAGCCATCAACATGTAACTTTGATGTTCACCTCTGGGAAATTATGAGGAGCAATGAATTGTTGAGGGAAATTAATTTCTGGAAAGCCCTAATCCACAATCTGAAAGCCCACTATGATTATTTTTGCATGCCTATTTTCTTTTTTCTATTTCAGTACTGCAAGATAAACTCATTTTTAAGTTATGTTGCTTTTTTAGGCTAGGAAAAGCTTGCATTAAGATTTTTTTTCTGGTGGAACTCAAAGCCTTCCTGTCTGTAAGCTAATATCTTCCACTTCCCACCATTGTCTCCCCAGTTCTTGCTATTTCCCATTGCTGGAAAATTCTTCTCGAATCTGCTATAATGGCAGCTGAGCTCCATGGTCTAATTCCATCCAAGTATGGATACTTGGTACTCCCCCATCCATATGCCTCTGTGTTCTCAGAGGCTTCTGAGTATCCTGGCCCATTGACAAAGAAAATGTCCACATAGGAAAGTTTGGATATGGATCAGCTAAGGCTATGGGAGCAGTGGCCATTACTTCTGCTGGATGATGTAAAGGCAGCAGGCTGGCAGATACTGTTGGAAGGATCTCCCCAAAGGGCTGCATGGCTCATCAGGCAGGTGACAAGTATGGATGGATGCCCGGCTGGTTATTTCTGGTCCCACACAGCTCTCTTATTTCTGGCAAGGGATGGTGATGGGCTCTTTTTGCTGATCCTGCTTTCCTCCTCACAGTGCCCAGGTTTTACCTCCTGGTCCAGCTTCAATTTCCCTTTCCCAATCACAGTGACTAGGTGGCTGCATGTCCTGATTTGCCCAGGTAAGTCCTCATTTTGTCCCAGAATAATGATTAATAATGGCCCTTTGGCCTTTAAATTAAGTTGTCACCCCAATCTTTTCCAGTCTTGGTGGAGAGGACACTGTCTGAGTCTCCCAGACTTCTCTTGTAATCTGTTGTTACAGCACAAACTTGCATCCTATCGGGTCTTATGCTGGGACCTTTAAAAGCCATAAAGTCAACTCTTGCAAATAAAAACTTTTGGCTCTCAAAGACACTTTGTCAGTTTTTATTCACCTACATAATTAGATTTGTAAAAATTACTGAATAAAATATATTGTTTTACTATAATCTGGTTTGAAAACACTACAAATTTATGGCCACATCCCAAGTTTATTTAACTGCTTTTCTCTCTTTGTCATGCCAATTCTTCATGAGACAGTGTAAATGAGTGAGTACGAAAAAGTGCAGGAAAGTCCAGAAAAAAACCCAAAGTTTTGTAGCTATTTTCTCACTGTCCTCTCATTTTAAAACCCCCATTCATATTTTGCCAACATCAAGCCATTCATACACATCTTCTGTATCTAGTGTTAATTTCATGGAAAACCAGTCATGATCTCTATTAATTATTATTGTTTATATGCATTGTGTATGTACACTGAACACAGGTTGTCTCGTTTTCTTGCAATAATCCTCTAGCATGAGTATTTTTATCATTCTCCTCATTCAACAGATGCGGTGATAGGTGCATTGAGAATATAATTTACCTGTGTAAGGTTAAGTTGCTTATAAGTTCTTCAGCCAGAATTTGACTCCAGAGTTCATGTACTTAAAAGAAAAGAAGCTTTTAAACATACAAAGCATGCAGACCTATAGCTTGCCAGAATAATCAAAATATAGCATAGACTTCTGTTCCTAAGGGAGAGAAGGGTATAGTAAATCTGATCAGAAACCATTTTTCACTTCTGTAGTTTACCCCAATAACCCCAAATCCTCCTAGCAGCGGCTTCCAAAGGAGCTTTGTCCGTCTCCTCTTACAGAATGGACCAAAAACCTTCCCCCCAGGAATTGCTCTCTCCCCGTAATTATTCACATCTGTGTGAGTTTCATCTCAGAAGATATTTTCCTGCATGTAAAGGACTGAATGGAGACTGCTGTTTGGCTGAAATCAGCAGCATGTCCAACCAAAGGCAGGATGTGAGCGTGGCACCTGAGCTCCACCTACTGAGCTACTCCAGGCTGCATTAAACCACAGAGCCCAGAAGCTAGACCTCATGTGCTCCCTGCATGCTAGCAGTAGGCTCTAAGGACCCCACATCAGTGAACAGGCCATCAAAGAAGCTGCCAAGATCAGATAACTTTTCACAGAGTTGAAGGGAGTATGATGGAGGCAAACCTGCAAATGTAAGCAGAGGTATGTATTAAAAAGAATGAATAAAAACAAATGAATAGGCTCTAGAAATCAAATTCAATGTGTGCGTGCATCAGAGTAGAGATAATTTATTTTACAGGTCTCTCATGGGAGTTGATTACACATAGGATAACTCTCCACTGTAAAGGTAGAGTGCCTGAAGACTGTCAAAGCCATCACATTGAAATCACCCAGCAATCATATAATCTCCATCCTAAACTCAATATGTACATAGACCTATACACAAGGTGAAATTAATATCTCAAAGGAAAGAAAATCTATTTTTCCTGATAAATAAAAGGATTTTTTTAGTGATGAATTAGGTCACACTGTGACTAGCAAATCTATCAGAATTAACACAGGTGTTCCCACATGTGGTGTTTGGGTTGTGATCCTCATTTGTGGCTTTTATTGTTCCCTTCTCAACATTTCACTGCAATCACAGATGTTTCCTAAGTATGTACCCCTTGTATTACTTTACATCCCTTTGCACAATGATACTTGGCCAGTGTCTCCCATGGGGTTATGCTAGAGAATCTTGTATGATACTTTTTCCTTGATCAATGTAATGTATGCATGTAGGAGAAAATCAAATAGAATAGACTGGATTATAAAATAAAGTGAGAGTCTGTCACTTCATCATTTTCTACTCCACTCTCCAAGGACGATCATGTTTAACTATTTCTATGTCTAGAGATTTGGAGAGTTAGACATAGATTTGAATAATTTCTTGTTAAGACTAATTCTTATACAAACTTTAGACAGTCTAGTTTTACATCATAGGATGATTGAAAAAGGGTCATTTTATAACATCCCCACTCTCAACTTTTGATGGTTATATCTCTATTTAGTGCTCTAAACAGTTACTTTTTCACTATGAGAGAAATCCGTAGCCTCTCATTTCGTCTTCCATACATTTTTTTAATTTACATAAAATCCCCAATTTGTAAAATAAGAATTTTAAGCATATTTGTCCTTCTCTCCCTCTCACCTGCCAATCTGTCTTAAACATTTAATTATAGCTCTTGTTTTGACTACAGTTTGATTATAAAAGTTTACAGCACTAAAATATCTTAACAGCATTATAACTATATAAATACCATTTGCTATGAAGTCAAGGGGCATGCTGGTGTTATCTTTCATAGTTTGCAGTTCCTTTATCACCATTTTGCTTTCTATTTTTTAAATCACAGTGCTCCTAATGCAGAGTCACTGTCTCTAGTCAAAATTAAAATCGTTGGTGAACTTTCTCCTTTCTTTTCTTGTACATAAATTAAAATCATTCCACATTTTGGCTTGTTTTGTATTGGGGCCATGACTTGTATATTTTTCCCCTGGCATTTCTTATTGTGTGTGTGTGTGTGTGTGTGTGTGTGTGTGTGTGTGTATTGTGGTTTTTTATCATGTGTCTCTAATGTTTTTCAGGTTCTTCAGGTTCTCTTTTATTTGATACACATCCCCATCTTTGAAGTGATTTTATTTAGATCCCACTAACACCATGTTTTGATTTTGACTAGTTATTTGGTAATCCTGCTACTCAGCTGCCCTCTTAGGATTTCATCTTATTGGATTCATAATTTTAACAGGTTCTCTCCTTTGAGTGCTAGAATATATCCTTGAGTAATTTCTTCTGAAAGAATGAATTAGAAGTTGATGTCCCAAATTCTTGCAGGTTTAGAATTATTTTGTTCCACTATTGTCATGTATGTAAAAAATTAAAAAAGAATTATTTTGTTTTGCTCAGAATAACTCTATGTGTTTTTTTGTTTGTTTGTTTGTTTTTAAAATCATCTTGCTTAGTGGTTTCCGACTCTTATTTCAAGATCCCTTGCTTTCCTTATCCATTCATACACCGAAGGGCATCGAGGTTGGCTCCACAGTTTAGCTATTGTGAATTGTGCTGCTATAAGCACTGATGTGGATGTGTCCCTGTAGTATACTGTTTTTAAGTCCTTTGGGTATAGACCAAGGAGAAGGATAGCTCAGTCAAATGGTGGTTCCATTCCCAGTTTTCCAAGGAATCTCTGTACTGCTTTCCATATTGGTTGCACCAATTTGCAGTCCCACCAGCAATGTATGAGTGTGCCCTTTTCCCCACATCCTTGCCAATACTTATTGTTGTTTATCTTCATAATACCTGCCATTCTGACTGGTGTGAGATGATATCTTAGAGTAGTTTTGATTGGCATTTCTCTAATTGCTAGAGATGATGAACATTTTTTTCATATATTTGTTCATTGATTGTATATCATCTTCTGAGAAGTGTCTGTTCAGGTCCTTGGCCCATTTGTTGATTGGGTTATTTTTTTTTTTTTGGTGCTTAGCTTTTTGAGTTCTTTATATATTCTAGAGATCAGTGCTCTATCTGATGTGTGAGGGGTAAAAATTTGTTCCCAGGATGTAGACTCTCTGTTCACCTCACAGATTGTTTCTTTTGCTGAGAAGAAAATTTTAGTTTGAATCCATCCCATTTATTGATTCTTGGTTTTAATTCGTGAACTATAGGAGTTTTATTAAGGAAGTTGGGGCCTAATCCCATATGATGAAGATTAGGACCTACCTTTTCTTCTATTAGACACAGAGTCTCTGGTTTAATCCCTAGTTCCTTGATCCACTTTGAGTTGAGTTTTGTGCATGGTGAGAGATAGGGATTTAATTTCATTTTGTTGCATGTGGATTTCCAGTTTTTCCAGCACCATTTGTTGAAGAAGCTATTTTTTCTCCAATGCATGTTTTTGCCACCTGTGGCATATATAAACAATGAAATTTTACTCAGAAATAAAAGAGAATATAATTATGGCATTTGCAGGTAAATGGATGCCATTGGAGAAGATGATGTAAGTGAAGTTAGCCAATCCCCCAAAAAACAAATGCCGAATGTTTTCTCTGATATAAGGAGGCTGATTCATACTGGGGTAGGGAGAGGGAGGATGGGAGGAATAGACTGAACTCTAGATAGGGCAGAGGGGTGGGAGGGAAAGGGAGGGGGCAGGGGTTAGCAAGGACAGTGGAATGTGATAGACATCATTATCCAAAGTACATGTATGAAGACACGAAGTGGTGTCAACATACTTTTTATATAACCAGAGATATGAAAAAGTGTGCTGTAGGTGTGTAGTACAAATTATAATGCATTCCACTGTTATTTATTTTTTAAAAAGTCAATCTAAAAAAAAAGATCTCTTGATCTCTTATAGTGAGCAGGAATTTTTGTTCCATGACTTCTTTAATACTTTCCTCCTGTACTTTCTCCCTTTTTCATTCTGTGTGCTGTGCGTGTATGCATGTGTGTTAGTCACCTTTTGGTCACTGTGACAAATACCTCACATAAGGAGCTTGTAAGGAGGAAAGGCTTATTTGGCTGGTAGTTTCAGTTCATGGATGCTTGGCATTACTTTGGGGCCTATGGCAAGACAGAACATTACGAGGGGAGTTTGTGGTGGAGAAGACTGCTCACTTCGTTGTGCAAAAGACAGACAGAGAGGGGGAAAAAAGAGGGAGAGGGAGAGAGAAAGGAGCTCAGGAGCAAACATCCCCTTCCAGGACATGCCCTCAATGACCTGGCTTCTGCCAAAGAGGCCCTACCTCTTAAACATTCCATCACCTCCCAAGAGCACCATCAGCAGGCAACTAACCTTTTAGCATATTGGACTTTGGGGAATATTGAAGATCCAAAACATGATACTCTGAGTATGTTTGGACTCCAGGACTGACCTTCAATACCCGCCCCCCGCCATACACACACTTAGTATTTTATTTCTCTTTATTTTTTCTCTACATTGTGGAATCTTTCAAATTTTCTCTAAGTTTATTTTGACAATCATGTTTTCATTTTACAAGAATATTTATGACTTATCTGATATCTCATTTCTTCTCAACCTATTCTTATCTTATTGACGATATAATATTTTGACTTTCTGAGAATCCCAATCACATTTTTTTAAGAATTTTTAAAATCGAAGTATTTACAGATAATTTGGATTCATATGCAATTGTAAGAAATAACACAAGGAGAACTTAAGCACACTTCATACTGTTTCTCCCAAATAATATCATAACCAGGACATTGACAATCCAATAGTCTTTTTCAGATGTCCTCAGTTTTACATGGACTGCTGTGTGTCCATGTTTGTGTATGTATGTCTGGTTCTATGCAATTTTATTATGTGTATAGGTTTGTATATTCCCTACCACAGTCAAGATGCTGGACAGTTATATTGTCACATCCCTTCTATTGCCTTTTAAGAACCTTTTACCTTCCTCCCAGCCCCCTCCACACCCTAAAAGTCACTGATCTGTTCTCTATTTCTAAAATATTTATCATTTTTAAATATTATATAAATTAATTCAAACATTATAGAACTTTTTGGATTTTTTTAACTCAACACCAATTCTCTGAAAATTCATCCATGTTGTCATATACTTAATATTTTGTTCCATCTTATTGTTGGTTATTATTCCATGGTATGTACATATCAGTTTATTTAACCATTCACCTTCTGAAGGACATCAGATTATTTCCACTTTTTTGCTGTTGTGAGTAAATCTGCTATGAACATTCATGTACAGATTTCACATTAACAAGTGTTCATTCTTTGGGATAAACACCTGTAATCACTGGTGTTATAATTCCTATAATAGTTGCATGTTTAGTTTTAAAGGAAACTGCCAGGCTTTTGGTACTTTCATCACTACTTTCCAAAACAGCTGTGCTAATGTATGTGACCACCAGCAATGTGTGTGTAACCAGTTTCTTCATGTCTTCAGGAGTATACTGTGTTGTTACTATTTTCTTATTTTAGTTATTCTGAGAGATGCATAGTTCTTTAATTTGCGTTTCTTCATTGGCTAATGATCTTTTCTTGTACTTATTTTCTGTCTGTACATCTTCTTTAATGAAATGTCTCTATGTGTTTTTTACCCATTTTCTAATTGAATTTTTTTTATTGCTGAGTTTTGAGAGTTCATTACATTTTCTATAGATTAGTCCTTTATTGCATATGTAGTTTGTAAATACTTTCTCCTAGTCTCAAGTTTGCCTTTTTAGCTACTTTAAATAAGCTTTTGAAGAGCAAAAGTTTATTTTATAAATGTCCAATTTATCAAAGTTTTTTTTTCCCTTTTTTATCATGCATCCAATATCAAATCTAAAATCTTTGCCTAATTCAAGATCCCAAAGCCTTTTTCTTAGGTTTTAATTTTCCAAAATTTTTATGTTTAAATTTTATTAATAAATACACAATTCATTTGAAGTTAATTTTTGCTTAATTGTGAGGTTTGAATCACGGTTCTGTTGGAAACCAACTCTATGTGAAATTACTCTAGTTCCATTTGTTGGAAGGGCTATCTCACCTTTAGTTATGCTTTTGGACCTTTTCCAAAATCAGTTCAGCATATATATATATATGGATGCTTTATTCTGTTCCATTGATCTATGGGTCTCTCCTTCTGTCAATAAAATACTTTCTTGAGTACTGCAGCTATACACTAAGACTTAATATGTAATAGAGCATGTCCTCCCACTTTATTTTTCTTTGTCAAGGTTGCTTTAGCTATTCGAGGGCTTCTTCTTTCTTGAATAAATTTTAGAATAAACTTTTCTATGTCCAGAAAAGCCTTTGGTGGGGATTTTAATAGGAATTGCAAACTGGTAGATCAATTTTGAAATAATTGACTTGGTTACCATGTCAGTTCATGAACATCACATGTCTCCCCATTTATTTAGGTCTTCTTGCATTTCTTTCATCAGCATTTTGTAATTGTCAGAATACAGATACTAAGAGTGTTTTGTTTTGTGTATTTAATTTACTTTGGAATAACTATAAGCAGTATTTTTTATTTTGGATTCCACATGTTTGTTGTTAGGATATTTTAAAAATCATTAACTTTTTTTGTGGTGGTCTTGTGTATATTATGACCCTGCGGTAGTTATTAATTTTAGGTATCCTTTTTTTTTAGATCCCTTGAGATTTTGTATGTAGAAAATCCTGTCATCTGCAAATAGATATAATTTAATCTCTCCTTTTACAATCTGTGCATCTTTTCATTATTTCTTGACTCATTTCAGTAGCTGGAACTTCCAACACTATTTCAAATAAGAGTAGAGGGAATGGACATCCTTGCTTTATAGTTGACCCAATGGTGAGAGCAATCAGTTATCACCATTAAATGTGATGTTAGTTATATGGTTTTTGTAGATGCTCTTCATCAAGTTCATAGTTTGCCTCTGTTCAGGGAGCAAGCTCTCAATAGGTTAAACATTGTTTATAGTTTTCTCAAGATTATAGTAATAGAAGGTTCAGACATCCAACAGAAAAGAGATATTACCCCTAGAATATGCAGAAGAAAAGTTGCTTATTAGAAAAGAGGTAATGTCAATTGCAAAAAGCAATGAGAGGTAGG